>NC_047651.1:9992728-10054374 GCF_902201215.1 Prunus dulcis
GAACGGCATGACATTATAACAGTACACCCCTTTGTCCGTTATGAATGCGGTATGTTCGCTGTCGGGAGGGTGCATGAATATCTGGTTATAGCCGGAGTAGGCATCCATAAAGCTCAGCAGTTCGTGGCCGGCAGTGGCGTCCACGAGCTGGTCTATCCGTGGCAACGGAAAGCTGTCCTTCGGGCAGGCCTTGTTGAGGTCGGTATAGTCTTGGCACATCCGCCACCCGCCCGTGGACTTTCTTACCATGACGGAGTTGGCAAGCCATACCGGATACGTTGCTTCCCGGATGAAACCGATGGTTTGAAGTTTCTCGACTTCCGTGCGCATCGCCTCATACCGTTCGGCATCGTATGATCGGCGCTTCTGCCTTACGGGCTTATAGGCGGAGGAGATGGTGAGTTTATGGCTAATCACGTCCGGGGCGATGCCGGGCATGTCCTCGTAAGACCATGCGAAAACTTCCGAATGATGCCGCAAGAAGTCTATGAATTGCGTTCGGAGGTTCGCAGTGAGTCTAGTGCCGATCCTAACCTGTCGGTCGGGCTGTTCATCGCTCAAGGTTATGGTTTCCAATTCTTCGGCAGGTTGTGTGTGAGGGGTGGGAGATTCATCTCTAGGGTCGTCAACCGGTCCAGTACCGTTCGGTAAACCCTGCACCGTCATGGTCTCGTTGGGGAGTATGAACGAGGTTGCCTTGAGCGCCGTAGCGTAGCAAGTCCGCGCGCTGAATTGATTTTCCCGGATTGCCCCCGTGCCGTTCGGGGTAGGGAACTTCATCAACAGCATGTGGGGCGAAAGATGCGCCTTGATCCTCGTCAGTGCCGTTCGGCCAACGATAACGTTGTATGCCGTCGGGCAGTCGACGATGAGGAACTGATCGTACGTTGTTGCTTTTTTCGGCGCCGTGCCAAATGTAATTGGCAGTCTGACACTACCGATCGGTTGGACCAAGTCTCCAGAGAAGCTTAGCAGAGGTGTCAACTGCCGGTCGACTTGGTTGTCATTGATTCCCATCTCTCTGAAAGCTTCAGCAAAGATTACGCTCACGGAGCTCCCGGTATCGATCAGCACTCGCCCTACATCGTAATCGGCAATTTCGGCTCGGATGATCATTGGGTCGTCGTGGGGATAGAGGATTCCCTCTTCTTCCTCTTGGCAAAATGTGATCGGCTCCCAATGAACTTTTGGTGTTTCCTGGAACCGATTCATCTATATTCCGAGCACCTGAGGGAACTGCGCGGCACGCACATACTGTTTCATCGAACGGTGGCTCGTCCCCGCAACGGTAGGTCCTCCGCTGATAGTGCTGATCATGTTTATCTGCCGAGGAGGGTTCGGCACCGGCGCCGTTGGCGGCCGGGCGATATACTGGTCCAGTTTCCCTTCTCGGATCAGCCGCTCCACAATCTTTCTCAAACTTATACAATCTTCCGTGTTGTGGCTGTTGTGCTGATGGTATCGGCAGAATTTACCGGTCTCCCGGTTGTCTTGCCGATTGGGTCTTCTAACATTCGGCTTCGGTATGGCCTCCTGTTCGTTCATCAGAACGGTTTCATACGTGGTATTCAGCAGGGTGAAGACCTCGTTGCCGTGGTCACGGTTGGGCAGGGGTCCTCGGTTGTCGTTGTGACCATACCGACCTTTCCCTTTCTTTGGCTGATCTCTCCGATCGTCACGGTTATCTTTCCGCTTATGGCTCCGCCGAATATGAGTCGGTCCTATCGTAGGATGGCGCCTTCGCAGGGTAAGCGCTTGGCTTGGCATCCTCTCGGCGTGCCGAAGCGCTTGGTTTTGAGTTGAAGTACTCGGCCTTGGCGTGCACCGCCGCCTGCTTCATCAACTCATCATACGTGCGCCAGTTGCTGCTGTGTACTAGGTATCGGAAATGCGAGGACCGAAGGCCACTCTTGAAGGCGCCGTAGGCTGCCCTATCATCTGTTTCCGGACACCTTGAGTATTCGTGACTGAAGCGCGCCGCATACTCTCTCAATGGCTCGTCCTCTCTCTGCCGAATCGTGTACAGATCATCGGCAGAGTAAAGGCGATCCGTTTGGATCATGAAGTGATTGAGGAAAATCTGCTTCAGCTCGTCAAAAGAATCTACCGTTTCCGGTTCCAAACGGTAGAACCAATTCAGGGCTGCCTCGGTAAGTGAAGACGGGAATAACAGACACTGCCCCTCGTCGCTCAGACCCTTGCATCCGATGGCGGATTGAAACGAATGAAGGTGGGTTAAGGGTTCCTCGGTCCCAGTATAGAACGGTATGCGCAGTGGTTGTACTTCCCGATCCTGCCGAGAGCGACGGATGCGTCCCGTGAACGGCCCGGGCCGAAGCTTTCCCCACTCTGGTTCCTGGGAGCGAGCCTTGTCGTTTTCCATTTTCTGGACCTTCTGAAAAAGGAGTCGGACAACAGGGTCTCGGCTTGGGATTCCTTCGGCATCATAGTCTTCTAAGCGCCTTCGCGGGCTTACGGAGTTGTCCCCCAAGTATTGAGTTGATACCGAACGGTAGGTGGACGTTTGCGCATCGGAAGGGATATATTCGGATGCAGACTCCGTGGAGTTCAATCCTTGGACCTTCCGAATAGGTGACTTACTTCCCCCGGCGTTCATCCGGGATTCCCGTAGTCGAGCGCTAATCCTGATCGGGGATCTCTGTCTCTCTGCCTCCCGATCGTTAAGCCTGTGTCGGCAATCAGAGTAGACCTTCTTCGGTATGTGTGGTTGGTCCCTAGGTGTCGGCACCACCAGTTGTTTGGAGGGCGCGGGCGTTGCCCTTGCTGCCCTTCGGTGCCTCCTCCTATGAGGGGTTCCCAAGCTTTCGGAAGAGTGAGTCGTCTGGATGTTCTGCGGTTGCTGCTGGTGCAGCTGCCGTTGGGTTTCGTCCACTTTGGACGAAAGGTGGTGGTTGTGCTCCTGAAGCCTAGCCATGTCCTTTCGCAGGGATGCGATTTGGGCTACTAGCTCGGCCTCGGCGGTTGTTTGGGTTGAGGGGGCGTTTCCGTAGGGAGTGCATGGGGGTAGCGCTGGGCTAGCTCCAGCTTGCCTTCCGAACGGTGCCCCGTCCTCCGATAGAAAAGTGGGTATTGAAGTGGTCCCCATGTGTTTAGGGGATAGTGGGTTAATTGTTTTTCGTTTCCCACAGACGGCGCCAAACTGTTGATGCGAAAAAGTGGTTTGACACGTGGTTCGCCCAACTTAGTGATATTGTGTCTTCGGAAGGGAGTTAGTCTTCGGAAGATCAAGTTCCTGCAAAAAGGGAACGTTCGGTAAGACCTTGGGGTACCGGTGCGGTACCGGCCGAAGGCTCTCCGATGCTTAAATAAGTACGGATTTAGTAAAGATTAGACTACAGATCAAGCGATAGCGTACCGTTGATCCTTCTGTCCCCCTTCTTTTGGGAATAGGGGTCTCCTTATATAGGCCTTGGGAGGTGTGTTTATTTTGGAATCTCCGATGTGGGACTGCAGGAGTGGATTGTGGGCATGACACGTGTCCAAGAGCAAAAGCACAAGGATGCATATGATTCGGTAGGGTCCTTGCCGAAGGGCTTGTAGTGTTAAATTTTGACTCCGTCCACGTGTCAGGTGGTCATTGGTCGCTAATATGCGGTATAAACATGACCAAAAGCCAATTCGTCTCTTCTTCTTTTCCTTTTTTTTTTTTTTTTTTTCATTTCATCTTTTTTTCCCCTTTCTTGTAATCTACTTCTTATTTTAATTGTTTCTGATTTGTCTTTTATGATTACATGATGCACGACTCGAGGTATGATCAATTATAATTTGTTTATTGTATTTAATTTTTTTTTTATAAAGCTTTTACCCTTTTAAAATTACACATCCGTTAAAAAATTTCTAAATCTGCCAGTGTCCGTGAGTTTTATTATATCTTGAATAGCTTGAATGTCTCTCTATGCATGCTAAAGTGATTAGTATTAGTTTGCTTTTGAATGGTTGTTCACCTGTCGGGTCCACAAATTGCCAATTGTGAATTGACCATACGGTATTGGCTTTTCAATTGGAATGAATATTCCTATGTAATAATGCTTTTATACTGTGCATGATTTGGTGATGAACTAGTAAATTGGCTTATAAATGAATCCAGGACAACTAGGCAAATTTGCATCTAATGTAGCATTATGCATTGTCTTGCTGCAAAAAATGGATGGATCATTTATAGATAATAATGCTTTGATTTCCATCTTTTCATGGTCTGCATCATGGGTTCATGTACGAATATAAATATCAAAATGATTTAGATATCAGCTTGTGCATCAATATTAAATATACCGATTCCCATTATGCCAATTTTGATATATCATTGTATTGGATTCCATTTTGGAATATATATATATATATATCAAATCTTATGAAATATTGAAAATACCTATAGGATGGCTTAAAACATCAAAAGTCTAAAGTTTGTGTTTTGAGTAGTTAAGAGTATCACGATAATAGAAATAAAACACACCAAGGGGATTGATACGATGATACAAATAAACCCCACCTCTGAGGAAAATCCACGGGACCTGTATAGTCCAAGGCAAATCCATTATAGAACGATGATTACAAGAAGTATACAAGCTTGTCCTAAACACTCTAGACAACGCACCAACTTCTTCCTACCTCAACTTCTCACGAGATTTCTCCTTCTCTCCTTATGTTGAATTTGATTCTTGACGTGATCGTTCTAAACTCACCGGAGGTATGAGAACCTTGTAACTTATGCAAATGAATGCAAGGACAGATCACCAAGATAATCTTACTCTTGATGATTTATCCTAATCAACAAATTAATTTTCCAAAATCATACTATTCCACTCAAAGAAGACTTTAAGCAATTTATAAAATAAATTAATCTTTGTTAAAATAAAAAGTCTTCTTAATCATAATGTTAATGAGATTTCGAGTTTGAAATCATGCTTGAAATACCACAATTAGAATGCATGATTGAATGAAGAATTTACCTCAGTGATCGTCGGTTGACATATAAGCTTTCAGAGCATATCTTGGAATTTAGACAACCACCATCACAGCTAATTTATAATCTATACTTAGTCTATTTGATCTCTAGGAAATGTCAATCACATAAACAATACTAACAATCTCCCCATTTGGCATTTCCTAGACATAACATCAAATTACAAAGAAAATAAAATACAATTCAAAGTGGTTTACATCCCAACACTAATTTCAGTAGTGAACCTTTAAATCTACACAATATCAACCAACTAAACCAGTGAAGAATAATAAAACCAAACGAGTAACAAAAAGTTTTGAAATTAGCATGGTGGCATTATAATAGTTCAAATATAAACAGATCAGAACAACACATGTGATTTGCTCCCCCTAACTAATACAATGTTATACAGCTAAACAAAAACTCCCCCTTGCGAACAAAATTTCAGCTACCACACCCATACCAATTTCTCCCCCTTTTTGGCAGGAAATCCAAAGGAACCAGAGGGCATGATCTAGGACAGAGGGAAAATTTTGAAGGGAAACCTAACCAGAAGGAGGGGCCAAAAGATGAGCCTTAATGGAGTGAAGACGGGTGTCCAGAACAACAATCATATCACTTTGATTGGCAAGAGGGTCGTGGAAAGTTCGCAGCAGAGTCATAGTCTCACGATGGTGAATATTGAGCTGAGTGAAAAGAGATTGTTGAGGAATGGTAAGTCCACCATCAGGGCATTGGGCAACCTAGAGACTTGATAGATGACCTTTATCAGACTGGAACAGCCAATATCATTAGTGGGTTAAGTTGGAATGCCATGAAACTTAGCCAAAGGTGTAATGATACAAGGGAGAACCAGACTAACAGATAGACATGAGGCATTTCCAAAACCAATAGCAATAAGGCTTTCATGGAGAAAGCATTTAATTGGAATGAAGAACCCAAATTGAAGAGAGTAAAGAATCGTAGCTGCACGCCAACTGACCTTGCTGTGCTGAGAGGTGGGATTGAGGAAGTTTCGAACAAACATGTAGAGAACTCTATACCACTGGTTCATCCGACCGAAGTGAAGTTCAGAGGGAGGCTTAGGAGGAGGATCAGTACACAAGACATGCACCAGAGTGTGGCGTTCCACATTGGCAAAAGGGATTTGATTCAAGGGAACGGTGCGAAGTCAACCCAAGAGCAGTAGCAATTGAGTCCTTTGTGAGGGGAATAACTAGACCTCGTACTCAAATCACCAAGGCAGGACCAGGAACACTAGCACTTGTGACAATTGGAAAATTCGCATAAAATTCACGCACAATAGAGAAATTAGGAAGCAGCAGACTTTGAACCAAGGGAGTCCAGCGACATTCTGCCATGAAGTGGTTGAAGGCATCCCCAAGGTCAGAAAGACTAAAGTCATATTCAAGCAGCAGGGGACGATGGACAATAATGTCATGGTAACGAGCCTTGTGGGAAGCGGATTGAAAAGGTTATTTTGCACTTCAGGTGTTTGACAATGACTCAGCCAAAGTCTGGTTAAAGTCCTAGCGAAAACTACGTCGTTTTAGATCAGGCATAAAAAGAAAAAAGAAAAAAGGATGAAACTGGATTGCAATTCATGGGCTCTAAACAACATGCTTAAGCCTGCATTTTGTGGGCTTTAGAAAGTCTTTAAACATGTTTTATTTTCGTATTTAAACAAGGATTACAAAATAATTTTAAAAAGAAGGAAATCAATTGGTTCTATTGCTGCCTTTTTTTTTTCTTCTTCACTAAACATAAGTCTGTTGTGCTGTGTTTTTCTTTCTGTTTTGACCAAAAGCCAATTCGTCTCTTCTTCTTCTTTTCCTTTTTTTTTTTTTTTTCATTTCATTTTTTTTTTCTCTTTTTTTGTAATTTACTTCTTATTTTATTTTTTCTGATTTGGCTCTTATGATTACATGATGCACGACTCAAGGTATGATCAATTATAATTTGTTTATTATATTCAATTCTTTTTTATAAAGCTTTTATCCTTTTAAAATTACACATCCTTCAAAAAATTCCTAAATTTGCCAGTGACTGTGAGTCTTATTATATCTTGAATGTCTCTCTATGCATGCTAAAGTGACTAGTATTAGTTTGCTTTTGACTGGTTGTTTACCCACCGGGTCCACAAATTGCCAATTGTGAATTGACCATGCAGTGTTGGCTTTTCAATTGGAATGAATATTCCTATATAATAATGGTTTTATACTGTGCATGATATGGTGATGAACTAGTAAATTGGCTTATAAATGAATCCAGGACAACGACTAGGCAAATTTGCATCTAATGTAGCATTATGCATTGTCTTGCTGCAAAAAATGGATGGATCATTTATAGAGGCTTTGATTTCCATCTTTTCATGGTCTGCGTCATGGGTTCATGTACGAATATCAGTATCAATATGATTTAGATGTCAGCTTGTTCATCAATATTAAATTTACCGATTCCCACTATGCCAATTTTGATATATCTTTGTATTGGATTCCATTTTGGAATATATATATATATATATATATATCAAATCTTATGAAAGAGTATATGAGTTTGAATTTGCTACATCTTCTTCAAACTTAATTTAGTTTTTAGGCTGTTATGAGGTAATTGCTAATTAATGAAATCATGACCGCTTATGAACTTATAATATGATCTTGGTGTAGACACGTACCGTGAATTTAAGTTTATACTTAATTCATGCTCTTCCTAAAGATTAGCCAACACCTCATTTACTTCATCTAAGTCACTAGGTCTTGAGTTTGAACTACTCGAATTAGCTGAACTCCGCATTGATAATTTTTCCTTAAGTCAACAATTGGGTTTCACTAAGTATTTCTAGGACCATGGATGACAACTTAATTTTCTTCGTGTCCCCATTCCAGGAAGAATTTCACCACTTCTACAACGGGAAACTCGTCTCATAGGTCAACCCCAGAATTACCCTTTTGGCCACAGGACCACTGGTGGTAGTCACCCGCCCACCCTTTTCTTTTATTAAAAACACCATGTCCATCGCCATCATTCTCTACATCACCATTCATGGAGATAATCTTTTTTCTGACAAGAATTTTAAAGGAAGTTAAGCAGAGCATTCACGTCACCCTTCGTATTTTATTTTCCAGCTCGAAAATGATGTTCACCTCCAACTAAGGAATTAAAGTGCCGGATTTTTCCCTCTCCACCAAGTAAAATGGTGGACCGATTGTATAGCCAATGAATATCCCATTGAAGTAAACCAAAAGTCTATGACTTGAGAGGATGAGAAATCTTTGCGGAGAACAATCCACCCAACCTCTTATGCTTCCATTTTTTACTTCGTTTTCTCCAAAGCCCCATATCAAGAAACCCTAATTTCGCCCTAACACCTTCTCTCTCTTCGAACCTTTTTTTAAATATATAATTCTAGTCACATCGCAAGCTCTTCAACGCTTACGATAGGCTTTTTTTTAAAAAAAAATTATTATTTTTAATATGAAAAAGTGTGAATTTATTATATTATCCTTATTTAATTAATAATTTCAATTCTTAATATTTACATTAACCAAGAATGATATTTTTTGGTATTTTGAATATTTCATCATTCTTTGCGTTTTGCTTTATATATATATATATAGAGAGATTAAACTTATTTGAGAAACTAGAAATATAGTAGAGCAAAATGAATAAATTAAATAAATATTGTCTAAAATTATATTTTTAGGGACAAAAAAAATTAACTTTTAAGCCAAACTTTGCAAAAGGTAGATACGATCATAGAATGGGAGATGGGACGTCAACGATTTTTATGCATGTGAGTGGTGCAAAGCGAAACACAAGGCTCCAAATCACTTCACATAAACGCCAACTAAAGTCTCCGGCTTTTGAATGGTGATGCTCCACGAGGCAGACATATTGACATGGTGTGGTCCACATTTCACATCCACTTGTACAATTGGTACAAACAATCACCTCCCTCTCGTGAATTTGTCAAAAAGATTAATCACAAGATTTTGTCCAACATACAAAACCACTTAGTTTACAATTCTTTTCCAACATTTCGTTTTAAATTTGTAATTAAAATAGAAAGAAAAAAAACCAATAAGTGAGAAGTGAGAAAAGAAAAAGGAAGAAATGAAGGATAATAGATGAAACAAGTTGCGGAGTAAGGATTCTTAGTATGCAGGGGTTATAATTTCAAAATCACTTTCGCATAGGTTTTTCATCTTCAATTGAGAGGATCAGCACTAATCTAATTTCAATAATTGTATTGGTATATTATATATTTTATAATATATTACAAGAGATTAAAAATTAAATTTGGGGGCCAGGGCCATGGCAAGCCTTGCTGTGGCTCCACCACTAGATGAAACAATACTTATATAAGAGAAAGAATATTAGAAGAAAAAAATTATTTTTTATTTTGTGTAGCATTCAATTACATCGCTTTCCTCTACCTATTTTGAACTAGAAAAGAAAAGTTGAAAACTAAGAATAAAAATTATACTAATTAAATGTATACCTTCTAATATAGAGATTTGTTAAGAGTATATGTGGAAACATAAAAGCTGTGTTATCAAAACATTAATTGTTTTAGTTTGATGGGGCTTTCGTAAAGACAAAGACGAATGAAAAATGTAATTAGCATTCCTTTTTTGTAAAGAATACATACGTACACAAACTTATAAAGTTCAAGTTTAAGTAAAAAACATGTCACATTCAAAAGTGTGACTTTGCGGTCTCCACAACATTCATGGCGGTCGCATGCTGTAGTTCCATGAAATGGAAGGAGACGCAAAAGCTGTTTCTTGGAGAGTTCAAAGTATGCAGCAGTTGGCCTTGGCATAGCACATATGACTTTAATGTGCATAAGTACAGCCTGAAATTCCTACTTTTTACAGAAGCAATTTGTTAAATTTAACGACTTTTAACCAGAGCAGACTGCAAAACTTCTAGCCGACAATTGAATAAGAGAATGATTAATTTATTATCTTCATCTAACAAATCAAGCTATTAACTATTTTACTTTCGACGCAGGGCAGGACAGTACTATGACGAGGGACAGGATGCAGAAATAAATAAAGTATTTCAAACTTCTTAATTTGTTTTTAGTTTTCCATTTTTATTTTGTGTAGCATTCCAGTCATTCCTTTTCCGTTCTCCTTCCTCTTGCCTTCTTTCTATAATACATTTCTATTCTATTTTTACCCAAAAAAACAAAAAGTAAAAAGTAAAAAGCATAACAGAAAATTTGATTCACAATATTAATGTTTTAGTACGCTAAGAGCACTTTCACTCCATTATGTCATGGCAAGGGGTAAGGGCAAGTAAGGGCAAACATTATTAAGGTGAATAGTGACTACCCTAGCAATTTTTTGATGCATTCCCACCTATTGCCAAGGCGAGAGGAATTTGTATGGATTTTGGTGTGGGAATTGAAGAACATGACTAGGTATTTATAGAAAAAGAAATTTGATTTTTTTATATATTAAAATTGGTATTTAAATTGATCGATGATGTCACGCCAACGTCAACTTGTCCAGGCAAATCTTGCATTCGGGTTTGCCCAGTTTGGTGGGCCTAGTTACCATGTCAACTTTTATTTTGTGAGGTTGTTTTTGAAACCTAGGACTCCTTTTACCATGATAAAAGGGGATGGATAGAAGTACTCCAAGAGGCTTTTGCTAGGCGTGATGTTTTATTTTGTGCTACTAATAAAGGCATTTGTAAATTTTTGATGGAACGGGATTCCAAATTCTTGATCGATTGCTTAATATCGGGGCAGGTTCCATTTCTAGGCGAGTATGGATGATCATTAGATACTTCAAAAGAAAAGTATTTCAAATTTCTTATTTATTGTTTTGTCTACTGACAAAATGATTTATTGATTTGTCCTCGTGCTTTGCCTCAAATTTCAATTCGAATTCAATTTTTCTTATGAATTTGCAACTAGGTCAATGTGCCCTCGTGTCCCACGTTCTCCCATACCACAATTTTTCGAAGTAAAATGCTAAGTAGCTGACGTGACATGAGCATGAAAATTGATTGAGATTTGCCGCGTTCTCCCACACCACCATTTTTCAAAAAAATAGCTAAGTTGCTGACATGACGTGAGGATGAAAATTGAGATTTGAAGCCAACTACAAGAGGCAAAACAAATAATAAAATTCTTAAAACAACATCCCATTACTACGTAGGTATTGTCAAAAAAATCCTCATATAATCTAGAGAAAGCATCATAGTTCTTGGCACAGAATCAGAAACATATTATAGGTATCAAAATAAATCCAGCCAATCACCAAACTGCAAAATCATTGAAACACATCCGATGAATCTTTGCTCTACTTGAATACCAATTTTTGAAACCAAGTTTAACAAACTTTTTTATTTTTGCCAAAGCGAGTGCAACTGGATCAACATTCTGCTCTTTCCACAACACATAGCCATAATTTTATATAAATGAAAAATACAGTGGTCCTGGTCCATATCCGTAATACAAAAGAAAAAAGATCTACATGTCACAAATTCGATATATCGGTATATATAAAAAGTAATTAATCAAACCCTAGGCTTGATCTTAGCACTAAGCTTGTTCTTCATCACCACAGTAAACTCCAACTTCCCGGCAAAATCCAATTTTTCACCAGCCGGATAAGCACTCCACTCAAACTCTTGCACCATCCTTGCCAGCATTAGATGAACATGCACCGTAGCCATGCCCAAACCCGGGCATATCCTTCTCCCCACGCCAAACGGCATCATTTTAATCCCGCTCACTCCAGTTATATCCGCCTCCTCTCCACCCGAAACGAACCGATCCGGATTGAATTTTTTCGGATCGGACCACAGTTTCGGATCCTCCGAAATGGCGGGTAAGTACAACTCGACATTCACTCCAGTTGGTATATCGTACCCCGCCAAGGTGGTGGGCTCAGTAACTGCATGGGTTAATGAAAAGTAAGTAGGAGGGTGTTTTCGTAAAAGCTCCTTCACCACAGCTTGCAAATAAGGCATTTTGTCCACATCTTTCTCGTCCACTTTTCTATCTCCCACACTCGCCTTAACTTCTCTGTAGAGCTTTTCTTGCACCTCCGGGTTGTCGATGAGCTGTGCGATTCCCCACTCTATCGCTGTCGCCGTCGTGTCGGTTCCACCGTTTAAAAACTCCGAGCAAAGCGAGACCAATTCGGCATGCGACGGCGCCGATTTTCGTCCGTCAACCTTGAGATCAAACAGCGTGTCGAGGTACGAAAACGTCGTCGCTTGGGGATCCGACCCCGGGTTTTCGAGCGCCCGACGACGTCTTTCGATGAACGGGACGATGTACTCAATCTGCTCGTTCCTCACTTCGAGAGCCCTCTTCCTTTGCTTGGAGAAAAACGGGCTTAAAATCGGCAAATAATCGTCGATTCTCGGGTCGAGTACGATTAAAACCGCTTTCATCATCTGATCCATTTTCTCCACCGTCTCCTCGTCCATCTCGATTCCGAAACACATTGCTAAGAGAATGCAAAACACGGCGAAGCGTGCGGTTTTCAGAACCGAAACGACCCCGTCGTTGGCCTGGGCCTCAGCCTTAATCCGCTCGATCAGAGTGTTCATGGCGTTTTCTCGAACACTTCGAAACTCCTTGAGCCGGGTCGAGCTGAGCATGTTCTGGACCATGTTCCGCCTCAGGGACCGCCACACGGGGCCGTAGAGTGAAGCGTTAACAGTGAACTTGTTGCAGCTGAAGATGGTTCGGGTCGGGTTCTCACTGGGTCGGGTTGCGAAGACCACACCCTTCTCGATCAAGGCTTCGTGGACGAGTTTGGCGTCGCTTAGAATGATCATGGTTCGGGTACCCATTCTGAGAGTGAATATCGGACCGTACTTGAGCCTCAGTTCGTCTGCGTATTCGATGAACGACTTCCCGGAGCGGGAAAATTGGAAGAGGTTTCCAACAATAGGCCAGCCCGGAGGTCCTGGAGGAAGATTGAGGTGCTTGGATTTGGATTTCTGGGTGAGCAAGAATATCAGCCCGGAGATGAGAAATGCTAGAGCAGTGAAGAAGAGGTGGTAGTAGGGGGAGAGAGAAGCAGAGGAGAGAGAGAGGGTAGCCATTGCTGAAGAGAAAGAGAGTGCAATCTATGTGTTTGTGTTTTTGCCTCTGAGAAGATGGAGAGGGAAGGAAGTGTGGAGATATCAAGTGTTGGGAAGCGAGTGGTATAAAATGGGTAAAGCTTGAAATTGCAGGTGGGATCAATAAAGGCGAGGACTTCCTACAGAGTAGTGTGGTTGGGTGGTGGGTGTACATTGTTAAATGCAAGCTCAAAATTTTTGTACAGACTAAAGCTAGTTGAGGTATAAAGAAGAGCAACTACTCCATTAATTTGAAAGCCTATTCTATTTTAATTTTTATAAAAAATTACATTTAGTAATAAATTGGTGCGGTGATAGCATGTGAAGTGTGATCAGAAAATGTATGGAAATTTGTATGAAAAGAAATTAAATGTTTTCCCAAAAATAAAAGGATGCTTATGAGACAGAGTAATCCAAAATGTTCCGAACTCATTCCGATATATTCCTAATATATTCCGATTTTAAAAATTCTGAATATTTGAAAAACATTCCGATCGAGAAATTTCGATTTATTCCGAAATATTTTGAATTAATCCTACAAAAGTTTAGACAACAATCAATATATTTAATTTATATGCAAAACATTTAATGCATTCCCACAATTTTTAATTTGTCCATAGTTCTGTCACAACCAACCAAAGACACAAGTTTTCTTTGATATTATTGGCGAACATTATATATACATTATACATACATAATGAAAAAAATTTAAGTACATTTAAAAATATTAGTAAAAGGAAAAAAAATTTGTAATGCAACCAATTTTGAATTGATCTAAATTACGTAGTGTATTGATTTTTTTTCTTTTAATTCTAACTCAATTTCTTGAATAGGACTCATTGGGGTATGAGGTCATGCATTTAATTATAAACTTATTTTCTTTATAATCAATTGCCAAGGTGCTAATGTAGTACTATTTTCTTAATAATGTGAACATAAACAATAGGGGGTACCAAAAAAGTTAGGTACATCAATAGGTAACTTACCCTTAAAAAAGGTAGGACATTGACATGTTGTATCAAATACAAATTGGTATCAAACTCTTGTTCATGCATGAATCATGATTATGAAAATTAAAAAATGGCGATAGAAACACATTGGGATTGAACCCTAATAGTAAGTATGTAGTAGTATCCAAGATAAAGTTTAGCTGTAACCTTGAAATTGCAGGTTGGCATATTCGTGATTTCAGCAATGGTGTTGCGAAAAATGATGTTAGCTTATTTCCAGTGATGAGTTGATTTTGTATGTATTATGGGTCTATGTTAAATGTTGTACTTGTAGTTTTCATTTTCTGTTTTTATTGTGGACTAGTTTAAATTTGAACATTATGTCATTTGAATGTAAACATTGGAATTCTTCTGGAATTTTTTTTCCTGTTTGGTTGGCTTAATCATGATTCACAAGAAAATTTCAAAAAATTTGATTTCCAAAATTATTATCCGAAAATGCCGAAACTATTATCCGAAAATTTCGAAAATATTAACTTCCGAAAATTTCGAAAATATTAACTTCCGAAAATTCCGATAATGCCGAAAATTCCGCATCGGAATAGAGTTAGTACATTCCGAAATTTCGAAATCGGACTCGGAACTAAAAGGTAATTCCGAAAAGCTTCGGAACGGAATTCGGAACAGTGGTTTCCGATCCGTTCCGGCTGAAAAACACCCCTAGCCATGCCTAATGGTTGGGGCTCGAAAAGAGATTGACAAAGCCCCATTTAGGGCATCTCCAATTATAGTCCCTAAATGGGGCTCTGAAAATGGTGGATAGAGTCTCATTTAGAGCTTCGATGGAATATTCGGGCTTCAAAAGTATCTTTCTCACAATGAGAGGCTCTATATGTATATTTTTTTTAAATTAGGTATTTTGGTTTATGTGATAATTTTTGTTGTTGTTAACTCATTTTGTTTTAATGTATGATTATGTATGTTAGTGTTTTTTAATGAACATTTCTACCCGAAAGAATCAAAATTTGAACAAAATTTCAAAAATAATATTTTATTTCATGTACTTTGAAAGAAAAAACAAATAAATATAAAGTCCTAACATTAAAAGAAATTCTAAATTCATAATTGATAAGATTAAACCTATGTCATTCTAGAAATTGAATTAGTAATTTTAAGGTCAATTAGAAAAATTACACCATAAACTCCTTCTGAATTAAACAAAAAAAAATTTAACCATTTTAGTCTATCTAGTTATTCAAGTCAAACCAACTTATATATATATATATATATATATATATATATATATATATATATATATAAGCGTTGGGTTTCCTGAAAAAACGCGAAATTCAGTTAAGATACAGTTTAAGGAAAGTTGTTTTACGAATGATAAAGCTCACTTGCAGAGAGTGGGAGTGAGAGCACGCCCTTGAAGCAACCTTGCTAGATTGGGCGAGTACGCGCTTGCAGATGCGCTGGGAGAGTTGGACCAAACCTGATGTGGCCGCTTCAGCTTTTATTGGCATGGGTCCACTCGGGCTTAAGGGGCTCTATCCAAGTTCGTAGATAAAGAGACAGCTCAGACGGAGCTTTACAACATAGGGCCCAAAATCCATGCCACCGAGGAAGCCTTTTTGACATTGGGCTCCATAAATAAATAAAATTTAAAAAAAGAAAAAAGAAAAAAGAGGCTCATGGTGGTTGAGCCCCATTTCGAGCCTTGCCAGCGCAAGACCCAATCCGGGTAGAAGGGCCCCCAGGCGAGCCCAACGCAGCTCCAACGCGAGGAAGAGAGCCCGGGCAGCTGCTGGGTCCCACGAGCCCGGACAGGGCCAAGGGCAACTTCAGCCCGAGTTGGATGACGCAATGCTAACGTCAGTGCACGGGAGTTTAAATTTTTTTTACTGTTGGCGCGTGTAATTTAAATTTTTTTTACCGTTTGCGCGTGAATTACACGAGCCAACGGTAAAAAAAATTTGAACTCCGCGCGCTGATGTCAGCCCTGACAGCACCCAACGGGCAAGTGCCACGTGTCGCGACAGGGACGCTCCGATGGGTTTTTTTCCAGAAATCCGACGGTCCTCGTTTTTTTGCTAAAAAAATTGCAAAAAAATTTTGAAAAATTCTGAAATTTTTTTAAAAAAAATACCAAAAAATTCTATATTTTTTCCCTATAAATACCTAACCATTTTATTTACTTTCCACACAAAATCTTCATACAATTCTTCTCCATCCCCAATATTTTTCACTCTCCACTCACATTATTCACTTTCCTCACCAATTCTCCATACAAACTATTCTCCTTCCAATATTTCTTACTCTCCACTCACATTTTTCACTTCCCACACCAATTCTCCATACAAACTCTTCTCCTTCCAATATTTTTTACCCTCCACTCACATTTTTCTACTACTTTCCATTTGTATAAAAAAACAAAACAAAACAAATGGCATCTTCTGTCGAAACCGGGGGCTCGTAGTCAACTCAGGAAGATATTGCGTTGTGTCACTCTTGGGTGAACATTAGTCATGACCCTATCACGGGCAATGAGATGAAGTTCCATCATATGTGGAGCAAAATTCATGGAGAATTTTGTCAAAGATCGGGTTCCATTCGGACCGAAATGGCGTTGTCTAGTAGATGGAAACTTCTGAATAAAGAGTTAGGCAAATGGAGAAATGCCTTGACAAAAGCAAGGGAGAACATTCGAAGCGGTCAAAATCTATCCGATGAGGTAAAATATTTATAATACCATTTTCATCAATTTAATGTAACTTTTTTTTTTTGGCATATTCTATTTCTTTTTCTTGCATAATTTTTTTTTTCTTTTTGCATGTCCAATTTGTCTATATTTTCTTGCATAATCAATTTTATTGTTGCATTTCAAATTAGTTTAATTTTCTTGCATAATAATTTTTTTTTTCTTGCACTTTCAATTATTTATTTTTAATAGATCATACAAGCACAAATGTGGTTCGGTGCCATGGGGCAAGGCAAAAAAAGGTTCGTGCATTTCCAATGTTGGGAAGTTGTGAAGGATTGTTCGAGATTCAAAATTATTCCCACCGGTCCTTCGGTTGTGTTGAATGAGACGCCACTCCACGATTCACCATCAACCGATTCGCCATTGGACTCCCCAATGGAAACGGAGTCACCACTCCCACGTCCGCCGAGACCGATTGGGAGAAAGGCGGCAAAGGCCAAGAGAGGGGGCACTTCGAACAATGAATGTATACAATTATTGGAGCAAATAGCTAAGAACACCTCACTAAGAATTGAGAGAGACTTGAAAAGAGATGAAGTGGACAAGGCACGAGAGGAAACATTTGCAATTCAACAGCAGCATGCACAAGAAAAAGACATGGATGATAGAGAGATGAAAATCATGGCCATGGATACGAGCCATATGTCTCCTGAAACAAAGGCCTATTGGAAGCATAGACGAAGGGATGTGATGAGAAGAAAACTTTTCCATGACGACGGACCTAGCAATACGGATTGGTTAAATGATGAAAAACCATTAGGTTGTATTGAAACACCTTGCCATATGACCTCATGGGTGGAACCACAAATGGCAAGGCTGCCACTATTCATGTGAATAGTGACAGCCCTTGCTTGCCCTTGCCTTAGACTTTGCCCTTATGGGTGGAGTTGCTCTTAGGGACTTAAGCCTACTCTCAATAATTGAGGTTTTAAATATGGTGGATAGAGCCTCATTTGAAATATTACAAGCTCTAAGATTCAGTTTGGTTCACGGAATGAATTTGAGGGAAAATCATTTTCCGTGTCATTTTTCATGTTTGGTAATGCTGGGAAAGTAATTGAGAGATAACATTTTATTTCTTTTCCCATGTTTGTTTTGAGTAGAAATGGAAAACAAAGTTTGTATAAATTTTCAATTATACCTATATTAAATTAAATAAAAAAAGAATGCATTTAATAATATATTGTAATTCTAAATTGTTAATGAGGACAAAATGATCATGAAAAATGTGTATTTAATGTTGGTTCATTTCCCCAAACTTCCCATGATGAGGGAAAACAAAACTCAAGTTGGGAGAATGGCTTCACTTTCCCCCCTACTTTCTTATGTGTCAGGCAACGATTTCTTATGTTTGGGCTTACCAAACATGGGAAGGTAATTGTTTTCCCATCCCCAAGTCTCCTTTCCCATGAACCAAATGAGGCCTAAAAGTATCTTTCTCACAATAGGGGACTTTATATCCGGGGCTCTATAAGTATTTTATTATTATTTATGTAATTTATTCTACACATTAATTTTTTTTTTTTGGTTAACTTATTTTGCTTTAATGTATGTTTATGTCATATTAGTTTTTTTAAGAGCATTTCTACCAAAAAAAAATTAAAATGACAAAATTTGAAAGTAAACACAATAAAATATAAAGTCCTAATGTTTTAAATTTGTATTTAAAAAGAGGAAGCATATTTAAATCTAGAAACATAGAACAATTGAAGTATGTCTATGAAAGAAAAAAAAAAGAAAGCAAAGATGAAAAAAAGAAGAAGAATGAAACAGTAAACATAAGGGGGGGGAAAAAGAACCGTCGCAACAGAAAAAGTAAATTTTTTATGTTTTTCAATATTTAGGGCCCGCTGATTTTTCATGCTTTTGCAGGTTCAGTTTTTCAAAATGCGGGACATGCTGGGGCTCTAAGAGCATTTCCACCAGTTAGGCCCTTGCCATGGCAAGGGGAACCCTAGGGCAGCTACTATTCACGTGAATAGTGGCTGCCCTAGCCCCCTCCAGCAAAGTGTGTTTCCAGCAGTTTAGGCTTGCCATGGCAAATACTATTCATTTTTTTGTTTTTTTCACAACTTTGTTTACTTAAACAATTAATTTGGATAATATTTTAGGATAAGATTTTTGGGTTCCTACGTGTCAATACTATTCATATCGGATAAGATTTTCGGTTTCAAATTTCAGATAAATTTCAAATTTCAGATACATTTCAAAATTCAAATTTCAGATAAATTCAAAATGTCAAATTTCAGATACATTTCAAAATTCAAATTTCAGCTAAGATTTTCATCCTCTAAGATTGCGCCGCGTGTCATATCTATCTGTGTACATTTTTCTATAAAACTAAAGGTTCAGCTCATACCTCCCACACCAGTTCTTCTCTACATTTCCATTTCTCATATTTTAGATTTCATTCTCCATTCTCAATGGCAGACATGCAAGAGGTTTTGGAGAGGCAAGAGCGAGAAACTAGAGAAAGAATGTGTAGACGAGCTGCAAGCAAAAGGGCGCAGCGAGAACTAGATGAGCAACTTGGCATAGCAGTTGCTTTGCTGGAGGAAGAAAACCAGGGTCACCGTGGTTCACAAGAAGGCCGTGGCCCAAATGTGGATAGACATAGACATTCTCGGGGTAAGAATCTTATGGAAGATTATTTATCCCACAATCTCTGTACTCTGATGTTCATTTTTGAGGGAGATATAGAATGCAACCATGTTATGGAGGATGATACAAGTCATCATTATACTCCTAAGCACCTCATCGTCAAATAGACGTGCCGCGCCTCTGATAATAGCCCACCGGGCTTGAAGGATACCAAAACACCTCTCAACATCTTTTCTGTACCGCTCTTGATAGCGAGCAAAAAAATTTTGCTTATAGGATCAGGGATGTGGAATTGTTTTCACAAATGTTGTCCATCTCGGGTAGATGCCATCAGCTAGATAATACCCGTTCTGGTAGATGGTATTGTTAATTTCATATGTGATATTTGGGGCTTCACCTCTCAAAACATCATTGAACACCAGGGATTGACCTAAGACATTCAAATCGTTTTGAGATCCGGCAACTCCGAAGAAGGCGTGCCAAACCCATGTATCAAAACCAGCAACTGCTTCCAGGATGATACTTTTCTGCCCTTTTCTATTTCCGTAATCCCGTTGCCAAGCTGTTGGATAATTTTTCCACTGCCAGTGCATGCAGTCAATGCTACTAATCATGCCAGGAAATCCTCGAGACTCAGCTTTTTGGAGAAGTCGTTGCAGGTCTCTGGGTGTAGGTCTGCGTAAGTAGTCTCTGGTGTACAGAGTTTCCACTGCATCACAAAATCGCACCAAGCTCTCCAAAACAGTGAACTTCCCCATCCGAGCAATCTCATCCACCTGATCAGCAGATGACCCATACTCCAACATTCGTATCACAGCTGTGAACTTCTGCTCTGGAAGAAGTCCCAAATTTCCAGCACAATTTCTCTTTTGAACAAAATATTCATCATAATTGCAAATGGAGAACCAGTACAACATGAACCGTTGGTTAGAGACGGTAGTTTCATGCCGCGTATGATTGATCGCTACACGGAGATGCAATCGTCGTATATTCATGAACGCCGTCAAGTTGACTTGATGGAGCATTTATGGGCGGTGAAAGGCAATGAAGGTGAATGAAGTGAAGTGAAGAAGTTTATTTTATTTTATTATGTTTATGTTGTATTTTAGTTATGCTTTGTTTTTTTTATACTTTATTATTTTTAGTTGCGGGTTGTTTATTTTTTATGCTTTGGTTGTGGGTTGTTTATTTTTTATGATTTGGTTGTGGTTTGTTTATTTTTATGCTTTGGTTATGGTTTGTTTATTTTTTTTGCTTTGGTTGTGGTTTGTTTTTTTTTTATGCTTTGGTTGTGGGGTGTTTTTTATGTATGGAATGTTTTGAATAAAAAAGATTTTTGTTGAATATTTTCTTTATTCACTAAAAGAAAAGCAATACAACTAATAAAATAAAATACATGAATTAAACAAAACAAAAAATACAATGAAATCAAAGGCAAGTAAACTAAGACATGAAAGGCAAGCAAACTATTTTAATGGTTTTCATCATTTAACCAATCCGTGTTGCTAGGTCCATCGTCACGAAAAAGTCTTCCTCTCATAACATCCCTTCGTTCTAGCTTCCAAAATTGTTTTGTTTCAGGGGACATATGGCTTGTATCCATGGCCATGGTTTCCCGCTCTTTTTTTTCAATGTTTTGTTCGCGTACATACTCCCTTTCTTTGCGTACATACTCCTTTTCTTTTGCATATTCTAGTTGAATAGCCATATCGTACTCTTGCTGTTTCAAGTCCATTTCAATTCTCATGGCTTGGTGCTTTGAAAGTTCCTCCAAAAATTTAGATGCATTCTTGCTAGAATTACTCCCTCTCTTCGCCTTCGCCGCCTTCCTCCCAATAGGCCTTGGCTCCTTTTCAATGGGTTAGTCTTGACTCATCGGGGAATCTATAGGTGAATCCGATGCTGGCGTCTCATGAAGTGGAGTCTCGTTCAAGACTACCGTCGGACCAGTTGGAATAATTTGGAATCTCTTACAAGTCTTCACCACCTCCCAACAATGGGTATGGTTGAAACTTTTTTTCCCTTCCCCAGTAGCACCAAACCACATTTGTGCTTGCATAATCTATAAAAAATAAAATAAAAATGGAAATGCAAGAAACTTTAAAAAATATTGGCAATGCAACATGTAAAAAAAAACTAATGCAAATTCAATAAATTTAAAAAAAAATGCGACATGTATAAAAAAAAACTAGAGACATATTAACAAAATATATAAATTACAAGAAACATTTAAATAAAAATTAATATGACATAGAAATTAATAGAAGGAAAATGACAAATAATTTACCTCACTGCTAAGGTTTTCTCCGCTTCGATGGTTGTCCATCGGTTTTGCTAAGGCATTTCTCCGTTTCACCAACTCTTTATTAAGAACTTTCCACCTACTGGATAATGCGATTTCTGTACGTGTAGAACCAATTGCCCTTTCACAAAATGCTTGATGAATTTTTTTCCACATATGAGAAAATTTAATCTCATTGCCCGTTACGGGACAATGACTAACTTGGACCCAAGCCTCACACAAGCTAACATCTTCCATCATGCTCCATGCCCCTCCATTTTCAGTAGAAGAACCCATAATATGATAGACAAAAATACAACTTGAAAGTGAAAAAATATTGAGTACAAAGTGAATAAATATTGAGGAGAAAGTGAATAATAGTAGAAGAAGAAGAAAATGTAAGAGGATTTGGTGTTAAAAGTGAAGAGTATTGGTTGGTATTTATAAAAAAAAATTCATTAATTTGTGTGTATTTTTTTTTAAAAATTTCGATTTTTTTCAATTTTTTATTTCAGAAAAATTGGCTGCCGTTGGATTGAAGAAAAAAAAAAGAATCGGAGAGCCAATAGGCTGCCACGTGGAATGTAGCCGTCGGCGGCTACTGTAGCGTGTCGTTTGAATTTTTTTTTTTTTTTTTAACGTTGGCGCATGCAATGCACGCGCCAACGGTAAAAAAAATTTCGAACGCAGGAGGGCTGACGCCAGCCTGGCGTCAGTCATGACGTCATCGCCCTCGGGCGCTTGCTCGGGCCGAACTCGCCCTTGGGCCAGCCCAGTCTCGTGGCCCCCACCTCTTGCCCGGGTTGCCTCACGCTGCTGGGAACCCATTTTTTTCCCAAACCCCCCCAGCCCGAGTCCAGCTCTTGCTGCTGGACTTGCTCTAAGGCTCTATACAAGTCCATATATTTAGGATTATCTCCGGCCAGTTTTATGATATAGAGCCCAAAAATTCTTCCATTAGGGATGCCTTTTTGCACTTGGGCTCTATATTTATGAGCCTCAAGGAGGTAGAGCCCAATTTAAGGCCCCATTGGGGATGGCCTAATTAGGGATGACCTTAGAGCTCCGATGGAATATTTGGAACTCTAAAGGCATCTCTTTCATAATGGGAGGCCTTATATTCATGACGGACTCTATATTTTTTTTTATGATGTAATTTGTTTTACATGCTATATATATATATATATATATTTTTTTTTTTTTATAACTATTTTACTTTAAATGTTTGTTCATGTTATGTTAGTTTTATTTATTTATTTATTTTGGTGAGCATTTCAACCAAAAAATTCAATATTTTGACAAGGTTTGGAAACTAACATTTTATTTCATAGATACAATACAACGACATGGTTAAATTAAAACAAGATGCACAATATTAATTTAGTGTCCTCCCAATGCTTTGATTATTTGTAATGCGGCCACATGCTCTATGTGATCCCAATTGACTGGCCCTATAGTTGCTAATTTTATGTATGCTTGGAAGAGTTCAAATCCTTCATTAAAGCCATCGGGAAGATAGACTTGCATCCTTGAAATAAAACAAACTACAGCATCTTTAAATTAAACAAACTACAATAATATTCTAGAAATCATCATTTTCTGGGGGTTGTGGATGATAGACTTCATCCTCGAAGTCTAGCGAATGGGAAGAACTCTACACAATAATATCGACTTGTGTTTGTAGGCAATGGTCAAATTTTTAAAAAAGTTTTAAAAATTGGTGAGCAAGTATATCAAAATGCATAGTATGATATTGCTGAGTTGCAAGGCAAGTGAGGGACACAACAGTTGGACTGTCAGCTTTTTCTCCATGCGGGCCCCATTGAGTTTCAGGGGCTTCAACCAAGCACACACATTTGGGTTTAGGTCCAGTTGGCCTCAACCTTTTTAAAGCCGTCGAATCATTCCTCAATCAATTTCTCGCAAATTGAAACACTCACTAGATCAAACTTCAAAAGATGAAAGTTTGATTTGAAAGATATTCTCGGAATGAATGAGATCGATTTTGATCTCATTCATGACTATATTTAATTCAAGCTAGCTGTTTCGTTTATGTATCTTGTAGTATGACTCCAAAATCTTAGGAAAAAAGACGCATTTGGCACTTAAAATGTGCCACTCGTGTTAACTTATCACGAATGGAATTCTAGTAAAGAATATAATAAAGCTAACTAAGAAATGGAACGAAGATGAATTGGAGCGAAAAAAGGTTGAGGCGCAGCGACGACGTCGACTTTATGGAAGACCCATAAGGAAGTACACGGCTACAAAGGACAGTCTCAAGATTGCTGTAAAGCTCGGTGTATGCACTTATGGGAAGAACGAAACATCAATAAGCTACTTTGATACAAGAATCTCTTAATGCAGTCTGTGAAACCTATGCCCCATTTTGAATCACCTGTTGAGATTTTCGATACCACCACTAGCAGGAAGATAGTGGTACTTGACCCATTCCCTACTAGAGAGATCAACACTTTTATGACAACGCTTTGTGACAAGGAGGGAGCCAAGAAAGCATGAAATTAAAGTGTTCGTGGGGAATGGAGAATAAGTAGATGTGGAAGCCATTGGATTAGTTAACTTGAAGTTTGGAATCAAGATTTGTTTTTGAGTTAGATGATGTTGGTTTAGTACCCTAAATGAAGAAGAAATTTTTTTTTTTTTTCTATTTGAAGATTATCGAGACTTGGTTTTGTTTTTTGAATTTAATAAAGATGGTTTTCGCATTATCTCAAAATTTTGTTGTTCTTGCTACTGGTTTTCTCTCAAATTGATTATACTGTCTCAATTACAATAAAGATGGTGAAGTTTTAATGGCTGAATCGAGTGAGAAAAGGATTGGAAGTGAAGGAACATCCACTAGGTTATGGCAGAGATGTTTAGCGCACATTTCAAAAGAATGAATGAAAATTCTTGTTTAAAAACAAGTCTTGTCACCACTGACCTTTAATGGTGACGAGATTTGTATCGAATGTGTTAAAGGAAAACTTAATAAGACTAAAAAGAAAGGTGCAATTCGCAGTAGTGATCTTTTATAGATCATCCACACAGATATTTGTGGACCATTCCCTCATCAAAATAAATCACTTTTATAGATGACCATTCTCGTTTTGGTTATCTATACCTCATAGCAGAAAAATCTCAAGCCTTTGAGATGTTCAAAAATTTTCAAACTGAAGTTGAAAGGCAACTTGAGAAAAAGATCAAAATTGTGAGGTTAGATAGATAGGTGAATATTATGGACGTTTTGATGAAGGAGATGACGTGATAGACTTTTTGCTAGGTATCTATAAGATAATGGAATAGTTGCTCAGTACACAAAGCTAGGAACTTCGCAACAGAATGGTGTGGATGAGAGAAGAAATCAGACTTTAAAGGACATGGTTCATAGCATAATTTCCAAAACTGATTTGCCTATGCATCTATGGAGAGAGGCGATCAAAACAGCAAACTACATACTGAATAAAGTGCCCCAGCAAGTCTGTGCCTAAGACACCTTTCGAAATTTAGACTACCAGAAAACCTTATTTGCGACATCTTCATGTATGGGGTTGCAAGGCTGAAGCTAGAATCTATAGCCCTTAAGAGAAGAAGCTCGATCCTAAAACGATTAGCTGCTATTTTATTGGTTATCCTGCAAGATGAAAGGATTTTAGATTTTATTGTCTAAATTATGGTACTCGAATTGCTAAGACTGGCTGTACAAATTGCCTCCTCCGTTAGTCAAACCGTTAGTGAATTTGTTAAATGCTGACGTGGCGAATGTGGGCTCCATTTTTTAATGACATGGATTCCTCGTGGACAAAACAAATAATAATAAATTAATTTATTGTTTAAATTATTTTTAAAAATTAAACATATTAAATGAAAAATAATAATAATAATAAAAACCTACCTAGATCCAACTTTCCCAACAACACCAGCCCAAGTGGCTTCCCCAGCCCCTCTCGTCTCCTCTATGATTCTTCCTTCCAATTTCCAAAACATAACCAACAAGAAGAACTGGATTAGATCTTCAGTTGGGTCTTCAAATACTGGATTTGAAAAAGTCGAAATATTTTTAATAGATCTGATAAAATTATCTATTTGATGAGGAATTCAATTTGACTGTTGGATATGGGTAGGGTTTTTTATTTATTTTTTATTTTTCTAGGTTGGGGTGGGTGGCCTGAGTAAGCTTTGGTGGTGGTTAGGGTGGCTGGGGGCTAGGAGGAGAGGAGAGAGGTTTTTTTTTTTTTTTTTTTCATTTTAAAAAAAATTTAATAGTGATTTTAATATTTTAAAAGTAGATAATTTTTTATTATTTATTTTGTCCATTAGGGATCCATGTCATTAAAAATGGAGTCCATATTTGCCACGTCAGCATTTAAATGCATTCGCCATCAAGAGGGACTTCAAGTCACAACTTCGATACGTACGCATCTACGACGCACCTTGAAGTGGGGGCATTTGTAGTCATGGAAATTTTGGTGAATTAAATTCCACTAAGTAAGAAAATAATTAGGGTTTGGTTGATTAAATTGTGGGCCTCACAATTCACTCATGTGGCGTATGACTCATCAAAATTGGGTTAGTTGTCAAAGGTGACACGTGTCTACATACATCTGGCGAAGTGCATCAAACGATTCAAAGTGAAGACAAAATTAAAGGGAAGAATCTCATGTGATTGACTCTAATTTAAATCAAATATTAATCAAGTCAATCAATCGAAGATAATTTGTTAAATTGCCAAATTATCGGAATTGATTTTAAATCAAATCAAAATCACACAAAGTAAGGTCCTAAAGAAGGAAAGCTATTTAGGTCAAGCATCCTGCAGGAGCCTATAAATAGGAGGCCTCAAGACGAAGGAGAGGGGCTTAGACAAACCAAGTATTCAGATGAAACAGAAAACTCTCTGCATTCTTCACCTCACTTTGGAAGAGCCACTAAGCACAACAAACACATGCCGGTCCTCCACCCTAGAAAAATCCAAACACCAAACAAGCCTTGTGCTACCCATTTGTCAAGATCAAGTCTCTACGACCCTTGTATCAAATACAAATTTTCTTTAAACACTTTGGAGATCGAATTAGAGGATTCAATACAGAGATTGTAATCCTAAATTTCATCAATACAAGTATTATTTTGTACACGTGTTCTTGTCTCATTTGTCGTAAGAAATTCGTGAACGTTGAGTTGGCGTTTTCATGCCTAGATTTGTTATTGCTAGGTTGTTTTTTTCGGGGGCTTCTAGCCCCGTAGTGAATTTTTTTCCTTCATATTGTAGAACCTAGTGTGATAGTGCTTTTGGTTGGGAAAAAAATTTTGAAAAAAAAAAAGTTTGTAAGTGTAGCTAGCTTCCTTGATTCCATTCACATCTCATCATTATGATTTTCTTCAAGCTTACAAGGCAACGAGTATGGATTGACACAATTTATAAATAAATAAATAAATAAGCCCCTCTTTATGATCAAGATAGACACTCTGCCAATAAACGCAGCAACCATGCTCTGCATTTTGACCAAGAAAAAAGAAAAAAAGAAACCATGTAGGCTGCATGCCAATATAGGTGCATGGTGTGTGATGCTTGCCATGAAATTGGCATGATCAATCTCATCTGCTACACTCATTTGTCATGACTCATGTGGAACCTTTTAGGAGTGATTTGCAATAAACAACAATAAAAAAATTTAAAACAAAAACACATTTTCCTTAATTATAATATTAATCTTGCGTGTGCACATACACATATACTTTGATTTATATAAGAATTTAAGTAAAAAAAGTAAATCTTTTACTAATAAAACTTTCAATGATATTGCATTTAATGATATCACAATCACGTCAGTTTAGAAGTCAAATTATGCATTTAAGATTTATGTGAAATCATTGATTGCAAGACTTTTGTCAAAGTAATAAGAGATATCTGGTCATATACTTATTCTTAGCACTAATAACATAAATAAATTCTACACCATTTAATTTCTATAAACAAACTCAAAAAATGACAGCTGGCCTTATTAAATTTAACTTTGATTATTAAATTACTTTGATGACCTATTGAGTGTTTTATGTATTTTTACGAGGTTTTGGTGTTAAGCTTGTTTTAAAAAATTGATGACAGTTTTGTAATTTATAAGAAATTAAAAGCCACCTTGTTATGTTGTAAATAGGCTTTAGGTATGTTTCTAAAGTCCATTTCATATAGGGTTATATATATAATTTGGGCTCCTATATTTGGTATAATAGTGAATCTCCCAATTAATTAATAAATGCATATTATGTCATGCGATTTGCAAAATCAATATATGAAGCTCCATGGAAGGTTTCAAGAAGTCATTGACATGTTTAATAATCCATAATTGGAATCAAAATGAGGAGTTGAATTCCTATTACGAATACTCCTATGTTTATTTCACGTGGAAGAATAAAAAATGTGAGTGTTACTCAAATAAAATCAGGAACTCTTGGGTGGGAGAGGTAGTATTCTAAATCCTAGAGAACTAACCCATTAGGAATTCATATTTTTTATCCATTATATCATCACACAATTTTAAAATTTTAAAATTTTCCATCTACTTGAACCGAACAAAGAGGGTAGTTTAGTAATCAATTTGGTTTCAATTCCAATTCTTGTGAATTTAGTAAACAACTTATAAGGAATTAATATTACTCCTACTCCAATTCTATATAGTAAAATAAACAACTTCAGCATAAATCCGAAATCTAAACTTTCCTCAATCCAATCCAATCGGATTAGTATGTAATCCAAAAAAAAAGAAGGAAGAAGCTACATGTAAGTTATGAAACAGGAAATAAGGAAAAACAAACGGGAAAGAAGCAAATTTTTTTTCTCCATCAGGAAAAGGGAAAAAAAAGGTTAGTCTTTCTGGTAGGAGTAATAAATGCAGTCAATTACCGGGAAGCTACAGTGAACTTTCTTCCCTCCTTCCTGAATTTGAAGCGACCGTCCTGTATATATATCCTATACGAATTCTCTCTTCCTCGAATATTAACACTCATTAAACCCTTCGTTTTTTGGCTAAACTTTAGTTTGCTTTCCTGTTTATTGATCTTCATCAACTCGCAGTTGTCCATTGCCATGTCTCGGAGGTCACGAAAACCCGCTGAACAGGCTTTTAATGCTGAAGAACGTGCACCAACAGAACCGAAAACGCACAAGCAGAGGTGGAGGTTGGCCTTGACGGTCATATCCTTCACCAGGGCTCTTAATACACTTGCCAAGAAAGTAATTTATGACAAGGGCCAAGTACCTCGATCCATCTCTTACATATCCATTGATGTACCCAGCAACGAAGACGATAGTGCAGGCGAGAGCAGTCGTTCTTTGCTTGATCTTGATCAGAAGGCGCTTACTGATATGGTGAAGGACAAGAACCTTGATCTTTTGAGTCAATTTGGAGGAGTTAAAGATTTGGCTTCTACTCTTGGAACTGATGTGAAGGGGGGAATTGGCGGGGGAGAGGCTGATTTGATGCATAGGAAAGATGTTTTTGGAGCCAATGTGTTTCAGAAGCCGCCTGCAAAACGCTTCATGAGTTTTTTCATTGAAGCATTCAAGGACACAACCATCATAATACTTCTGGTATGTGCTATACTCTCTCTAGGGTTTGGAATTCAAAAGCATGGCTTGAAAAACGGTTGGTATGATGGTGGTAGCATTGTTCTTGCTGTCTTGTTAGTCGTTATTGTCACTGCTGTCTCGAACTTCAAGCAGTCGAGGCAATTTGATAAGCTTTCGACCAAGAGTAGTGACATAAGTGTTGAAATTGTGAGAGCTGGACAACGCCGTCCCATATCTATATTTGATATTGTTGTGGGTGATCTTGTTTGCCTGAAGATTGGGGATCAGGTTCCGGCAGATGGGGTGTTTATGGAAGGGCATTCATTGAAGGTGGACGAATCCAGCATGACAGGGGAAAGCGAACACATTGAGATCAATAGTGGAAACCATCCCTTTCTGTTATCTGGCACAAAGGTGACAGATGGGTTTGGTTTGATGCTTGTCACCTCTGTGGGCATGAACACAGCCTGGGGCGAGATGATGAGCTCAATAAGTCGGGATTTAGATGAGCAGACACCTTTACAGGCACGGCTTGACAAGCTTACATCTTATATTGGGAAGGTTGGTTTGGCAGTGGCTGTGCTTGTTCTTGCGGTTTCGCTGATTCGTTATTTCACCGGACACACCACAGATGACAAGGGGAACAGAGAATTCTATGGAGGCAAGACAAAGTTCGATGATGTAGTGAATTCTGCTCTGGATATTTTAGCTGCAGCAATCACAATTGTTGTTGTGGCTATTCCTGAAGGTTTGCCCCTGGCCGTTACCTTGACTCTTGCGTATTCAATGAAGAAGATGATGAATGACAACGCCTTGGTTCGAAGGCTCTCTGCATGTGAGACGATGGGATCAGCCACAACCATCTGCACTGACAAAACAGGCACTCTTACCATGAATGAGATGAAGGTTACAGAGTTTTGGCTTGGTCCAGAAGCAATGACAGAAGAGAATCAGTCAGAGATAACACAACCCATTCTGCAATTACTCCATCAGGCTGTAGGCTTAAACACAACTGGCAGTGTTTGTATACCGAATTCTTCATCCATCCCTGAGATTTCTGGTAGCCCAACTGAGAAAGCAATACTTTCTTGGGCTGTGTTTGATTTGGGAATGAATTCTGAAGAAGTGAAACAAGGCTGTCAGATAATCCATGTTGAAACTTTCAATTCGGAGAAAAAGAGAAGCGGTGTTTTGATGAGGAGGAACGGTGAAAAGGCAACTGAAACCCACTGGAAAGGAGCAGCTGAGATGATACTGGCCTTGTGCTCAAATTATTATGACAAGACTGGAAAATTGAGAGCCATCAGTGATGAAGAAAGATTGCATGTTGAGTCAATTATTCAGAACATGGCAGCCAAAAGCTTGCGGTGCATTGCCTTTGCTCATAAAATTTCTGAAGAAGAGAATGGCAGTCAGGGTCATGAGAAGCTTGAAGAAAGTGGGCTGACATTGTTGGGTCTTGTGGGTTTGAAGGATCCGTGCAGACCTGGAGTTCGAACAGCAGTAGACGCTTGCAGAGCTGCTGGAGTGAAAATTAAGATGATAACCGGTGACAATGTGCATACTGCAAAAGCTATAGCTGTTGAATGTGGGATACTGAAACCAGAGGAGGATCTGGAGGATGATGCAGTTGTAGAAGGTGTCCAATTTCGAAATTACTCACCTGAAGAGACAATGGAAAGGATCGATAAGATTCGCGTGATGGCAAGATCGTCACCATTTGATAAGCTAAAGATGGTACAGTACTTGAAGCAGAAAGGCCATGTGGTTGCAGTGACGGGAGATGGCACGAATGATGCACCTGCCCTAAAGGAAGCAGATATTGGGCTTTCAATGGGGATCCAAGGCACTGAAGTTGCAAAGGAGAGCTCAGACATTGTGATCTTAGATGATAACTTCACTTCTGTGGTGACTGTTCTGCGATGGGGCAGGTGTGTTTATAACAATATTCAAAAGTTCCTTCAGTTCCAGCTCACAGTAAATGTTGCTGCCCTTGTGATCAACTTTGTTGCCGCTGTTTCGTCTGGCAAAGTTCCACTGACTGCTGTCCAGTTGCTGTGGGTGAACCTTATAATGGATACATTGGGGGCTTTAGCTTTGGCCACTGAACAACCAACCAACGAACTCATGGACAAGAAACCAGTGGGTCGAACGGAGCCACTCATAACCAGAGTCATGTGGAGAAACCTCTTATCTCAGGCTTTGTATCAGATCACCATCTTGCTGACTCTACAGTTTAAGGGAAGATCCATCTTTGGCGTGGATGAGAAGGCCAAGAATACCCTTATCTTCAACACTTTTGTTTTTTGCCAAGTCTTCAATGAGTTCAATGCCAGGAACATGGAGAAGAAGAACATATTCAAGGGGTTACTCAAGAACAAGTTGTTCTTAGCAATAATTGGCATCACTGCAGTTCTTCAAATAGTGATGGTTGAACTTCTGACGAAGTTTGCAAGTACTAAGAGGCTGAATTGGGGGCAATGGGGTGCTTGCATTGGGATTGCAGCGATGTCTTGGCCGATTGGTTGGCTTGTTAAGTACGTTCCTGTTTCTGGATAGCAGGTTCCAAGGCATATAATTCCTGAAAAATTGTCAAACAGATAGAAACAGACTAATTCTTTTGTTGCTCTTTTACTATTCAATTTTTTTTTCCTTCTTTTTTTACAGTAGTTTCTCAAAGACATTTTCTCAATCCAGGATTAGATATATTGGTAAATGATGATGTAACTAGTTATAACATCTTCAGCTCAATGATGCAATTCTCTTCTTCTTCTTTTCCCTTTTTTATCACACTGACGCAGTAAAAGAAAGTAACAATTCTTGCTTCAGCCCTTTTGTTTGCTACATTACAATCAAAGGAGTAATTCCTATCAAGAAAAAGGAAACAATCAAAGCAATAACAAAGCCAAGAAAAAGAATGACTTGTTCCGTTGATCATTATATCTTTTCCGGCCAACAATCTGATGCAGAACACTCAATTGAATGAAAAATATATAATCAGCTTAACCTAAGGTTTTCAGGTAAGGTATATGAATTAACCATTTCGAGTTGTGCTATACCAGTTGCTAGCATTTTGCCATTGCACACAGAAGCAGCAGAATTCGAATATATAGTCATTGTAATTTGTAATACTACTACTATATTCATCCCTGAAAATATTAACCACAATGACTTGAAGGACGCAATTGGTTCAGTTTTGAACAATTTAGAACATGGCTGCTAAAGCTCTCTAGTGCATGATCTTTTTTTGTCCGCTGTTCGTGGTTCATATCGAATGTCAAATTCGCATTGCTGAGCTGCGCATATCTGTTTCCAGCCAGCGATTTTGAAGCTTCCCTAGCTAAGAGTTTTATGCAATTTAAATCAGATTTTCCAATTTAGCTCTAACATAATTATAGTCTCACACTTCTGGATATTGTTGTGAAAGATTTGTAATTCTTGACCCCACCCCTACTTCCCACCCCTAAAAAAATAAACAGAAAATACCTGAAGTTAACTTCAAAGACAGTAACAGAGAAATTTAACTACTTTCTCTGATTTTCCTTGTAACCAATCAACATCTTTCACATTATATAACATTTGGTAAAGTTTTAACATGGTTCTGATGCGTGTGAAAAAAGAACCCATTACTGTGTTGGAACTACTTTAATAGAATAATTATTTGGTTATTCTCCTTCTTAACTGCTACAAATTTTATTTGCATTTTGAAATTCAATCTCCTTTTGCCGCTAAAGATATGCATAGCATTTTAGATTCCCATTCACAAGGAGCAATGTAAAATCGGAACTTCTACACAAACAGAGTAAAAGAGAGAATAAAGAAAAGTTAGGGCAAACCTTCGATTTTGGTTTCAGCTGCCAATTTGTACCGTGAATCAAATGTTATCTTCCCAGATTCCCACCGCCATGGGCCCTTGTGGTCCATTTTGTATTTAGAGCACTTTCACCCATTTGTTATAGCAAAGGATAAGGGGAAGCAAAGTATGTTTCCACTCATTGCCATGGCAAAGAGCAAATGCTATTCACTTTTTTTTTTTTTGTAAAAAAATTTCACAATTTTACAAGTCGCTAAAGTGGCCTCCGGCCTCACAAGTAAAATCTATCAAGGGCGATACAGAGCATCTACTGAATTTAGATTACAAGAACAGTTGAGTAGAAGAAATTACTCAGTTCCTAACTAGAAAGATGCACAGATTGAGCTTCGTACACCACTTGCACGCTTCCTGGAGCGACTACTGGCTGGGGGGCGCAAAACAGAAAATATGTGAGTGGACAAAAACCAGATTTGCAGTTAAAAACAACATAGTAACCCCACCATGTAAAAAATAATGCTCAGGGCATGCAGGTTCACGCAACAATAAATAATTACTCAAAACTTAATTCATTTAAACATTTCAAAAACACCAGTTATCTCCTTCAAAAAGAATCCCCATACTCTCAATCTTACCACTCCTGTCAAGCTACTAATTCCTTACACACTCAACCATACATATCCATATAAGTATACCTATAAATATATAAAATAAATAGCTATACGATATACGATATACTCAACACACTACCTAGGTACCGGGAAAACAATCCAACTGGGGGATCGTTTGACTAGTCCGCAGGATTTCCAGGTGCTATCCTGCGTCTAGGGATGAGCGGTCCAACCGGGGGACGAAACTCCAAAGCTCCCACACCGGAACATCCAACGCCATGTGTAGCTTCCAAACTATGTCCTACGCGCGCAGACTGGGTCATCACACACCGGAACATCCAACGCCATGGTGATGACCCTAAACTCTATGCAAAGTCTTTCCATACGCCGGAACATCCAACGCCGCATATGGAAAGTGTCTCACACGCCGGAACATCCAACGCCGCGAGTGAGACTAGTAACTGGGGAAGGTACTTACGTAGTGTAATCACACAATTTCTCTCCACAACCACATTCTTCCACATCAACCTCCAACTACCCCAATATCTCATCTATAGCGAATATATAATTATACCTCCCCACTCTCCATATAAATGCACTCTCAAAAAACCCAAAATACCAAACTCACAATGTAATGCCAAATACTATACGACCATCAAAATCATTTCATGAATATAATATATAAATTCCATAAACCATTAAAACATTATGCAAAATCTTTCATCAATTAAAACCATGCATATGATTAAAACAAAGTCCACTCACAGATAATCCCACGCTGCCTGACCACGTGAGGGTCCTGCCTGCTGAGTACGTGCAGTCGAAACACCTATTTCGAGATACGAACCGTTAATTAATATAGAATTACGTCGAAACGGAAATCACAAATTAAATGATTAATTCCCCAAATTCCCCATACGTGCACGTTGAAGAAGGTATCCTAAGGTCCGATTACAGGTTTAGGAATCGTTCACGATTTTACGGTTATCGCTAACCCGCAAACTTTGCATTTTTGAATCGGAACATCCGGGGTTCCGATTCATAATCCGTGAAGTCCCATACGGTCCTAGGAATTCCTAGAACAACATATTTTACTTCGAGAAAGATCTAACGGTCGAAACCTATCGAACCCGGATAACGCACAATATGCGAAAATCCGTTCGATAGTCAAACGACATCCGAATTGAGATCCGCGAATTCCTACACGCTCGTGACAACCTAAGGATCTCATCGGGTTAATTAGCAGCCTCACCAGACTTGCCCACGCGCCGCCACACTAGCCGGCAGCGCGTGGGTGTGTAGAGTAATTTCCGGCGACGGAAAAACTCCACACCCGAGCTCACCCTTCCTACCCTAGCTTCTACTCGAGGTCAGGATCACTTTCTTCAACTACGGGAAGGCCCAATTCGGGCGGCAACTGGCCGGAATTTCATTTTGAAATTCGGCCCAAACCCTAGGTTTTCCTAATCGGTTTTCTACACTCACAATCGATCCAAACCTATACCAACATCAGCTAGAACTCGTAAAAAGGAGGAGAAACCATACCTCAATCACCGAGTTTGGGCGGCAGAGGAGACGGCGCGACGGCGAGCAAGCTCCGGTTCGAACCAGTCGAGCTCGCGGCCGGAGTTCGTGGTTTCCGACGGGGAAAACGGCCTAGGCTTGATCGGGACGTCGAGGCGAGTCAAACGGGACCGGTCTCGGGTCCTGCCGTGGCCGGAACTGAAAGAACCGAGGAGAGAGAGAGTTGACGTCGGGGAGAGAGAGAGACTGAGGAGAGAGAGTGTCGCGCGCGAGAGGGAGAGAGCTGAGGTGAAAATCTGATTTTTACCAAACTTTTTGAAATAATTACAAGTTGGCCACTGGAAGTGTTTTGCCCGTAACTTTTTTGTTACAACTCCGATTCAAGCCTACCGCCTGTCTACGAATTCGTCTCGGTACCACCTACTCAAAAATACCACTCGTGGTCCCAAAATCCTTCCTGATAAGAAAGTGACCAATTTACCCCTACCCCAAGGGTAAATTCGTAATTTTTATTAAATTGATTAAAATAAACATTAAATTTGGAGTCGGGGTGTTACATTAGATAAGATTTTCGGATAAGATTCTCGAGTGCCACGTGTTGATATTTATTATAAAATACAAATCTCATATTTTAGATAAGATTTTCACATTCTAAAATCGGGCCATATGTCATCTCTATCTTATAAATCTCTATATAAAACTAGAGGCTCAACTCATACCTCTCACACCATATCTTCTCCATCCTTTCATTTATCAGGTTTTAGATTTTATACTCCACTCTCAATGTCAGACATGAGGAGATGCTCGATCTATCAAGTCAAGGCCGCCATCGTGGTTCACAAGTCACCCGTAATCGGACAATGACCAACTTGGACCCAATAGTCATACAACAAAACATCTTCCATGGTTGTCCACGTCCCTCCGGGTTTGATGGAAGATGTCATAAGATGGTGAATAAGAATGAAAATTGAAAGTGAATAAAATTTTGTGTAGAAAGTGAATAATATTAGAAGAAGAAGAAAATGTATGAGGATTTGGTGTTATCACTTTAGTCTCCATAGTTTTAATTTTATTAATTTTTTCTCTATAGTTTTAAATGCCTCGCAATTCAAGGACACGTTACAAATTCGGTCAACTTCCTTCTATTTCTATACAAAATTCTATCCAAAATACCACTCTATGTCGGCCATACGTACTTGCTGCATCACAAAATTGGACAGAAATTTGAATGTGTCGTCCTTGAATTGCGACGATATAAAACTATAAGGGTGAAATTTCCATAATCGAAACCACATGGACAATAGTGGAAAATTCGACAAATTACAAGGACTGAAAGTGACTTTTACTTTAAAAGTATAGGTTTTAGTGACGGATATGCAAAAAACAGCTCGAGCCTTTCAACTGGTCAAATCAAACAAGTTCAAAGAGTTTGGTCGAATTTTTACCTACAAGTGTAATTTTGTACCAAATTAAATCAAACCTTAATTAGTTTGGTGTGGTTTGGTTTAGTTTGGTTGGGCCTATTTGAAAAACATTTAAATCAAACCAAACCGCCATTTTTATTATAGTATTTCGTATTGATTATCACCAACTTACGATTATATTTTATCCCAACAACTATTTTATATTTGTTTTTTGTTTTTTTTAAAAGCAATAGAAATTTATTAAATCACCAGGAAAAAAGAATATACAAAGGACAAAGACAGTAACCTAAGCTAGCCAAAGAGCTGAAATGATTAGTAGAGAATCACTCTCGAAAATAACTTTTCTATACACCCTTATTGCCATAATTTCTTCGAATCTAGTCCAACATCAAGAACAAAACTGGCCGCTAGTCGACATGACTCTCCTAAAGAGACTACTACCCAACGTAATCAATTAAGTTTTCCAGAATTATGAGATAAAAACAACATAGAAAAATAATAGAGTTTCTGGACTTTATTGAAAAAACTAAACCAAAACTAAAATACTAAAACAACACAGACAAAGGGAAGAACAAACACCGCTAATCTAGCTTTGGGACATCACATAGAGAGTGCCACATTCTCACTCCATGGCTCCAACACACCAATTTACAATAAATCTACCATGACCAAGCAATCAAAGAACAACCCCCGTAAGATGAGACAAATCCAAAGCCAACCTAGATGCGTGCCAACCTTTCAAACAAATAGCATATCGACATAGATCACCCAAAAAAAGGAGAACAATGAGGATATGATGGGATCCAGGGGGAAACTCCTCGAATCTAAAGCTCCAGGGGAAACTCCTCGAATCTAAAGCTTTCTCTCTCTTTTAGAGGTTTTTTTAAATTTAATATGTTTAAATTTATGGTATATTTGTTTAATTTATTATTAAAGGAAACACCATACCAAATTGGTTTTTAGATAGATAATTATACTACTAGCTAGTACGAGACAACTAAACTACTCCAAACTGTGATGTCAAATTGGCCATGTGGGCTGTTTGTGTCAAGCTGCAATGAAGTTTCTTGCATCATTTATGTATGCCCCTACATCAACTGACTTGCTTGATTGAATTTTCTATTGAGAGTGTTTGTCTCACATTGAAAAGTTAAGAGATCTAATATGGGGTTATAAGGAGTTGGGCTACGACCCCATTGCCAATTAATTTGAGGGTAGAACCTCAACTTCCTTTATTTTCATCTTAATAAAATGAACACTATTAATCAATATTTTATTCTATTTTATTTTTTATGGTCGTCTTTAATTAAATTAATTATCTTCCTTATTTAAATTATACTAGCCTCTTCGCAAGCGCTTCCACACTTGTGAAAGGTTTTTTATTTTATTTTTTTAAAATAAAAAATTTTTAAATTTTATTTTAGAATTAAAAAAGATAATGAGTAGTTGTGTTCCATAAAATAGGATTCATTATCTGATTTTTCTTTTAATTAAAATTTTTTTAATATGAAAAGTGTGAATTTACCATATTATCCTCATTTAATTAATAATTTCAATTCTTAAACCAATGACATTTTCAGATATTTTGAATGTTTTACCATTCTCTACATTTTGCTTTATATATATAGATTTACAAAGTTCAAAAAGTAATATATTTTATTATTTTTATGTTTGCTTTTCTTAGTTCTACACTACACCAAACACAGAATATCACTAACGTTTATTCCAATTCATGCGAGTCCAATCCAAAGAAGTAGTCCAGACTCGTCCAATCCTGATCTTGTACAATGTGTTTTTCTTTGTTAATGGAGGAAGAATCAACGTTATTATCACTACTAGAAAACCTCATTATAAGCCACAAACAACTCATGACTTATGTTCATGTTCGTCACAGACAAACTATGGCTGAAGGCTGTTGACCATAAAACATGTAATTGTGGTAGATGCGGGTGTTGTCATTAACTCTTTGCCACAATAAAGGATATCCGTGGCCTACAAATGGTGGATCTCACCGTGCCTAGCTTCTCACCCTTACAAAAGTTTGCATCTTTCAATTAAAATATTAATATTCTTTAAATCCCCACAATCATTACTAAGTGCCCGTTTGGTATTGCTTATTTGGGGTAATAAGTGATTTTTTAAAAATTTTGAAAAGCCCAATCCGTTTGGTAAACTATGAGAAAATCACTTATTGTTAAAAATTGCTGTGAGAGAAAGCTATAAAGGAAAGCAGCTAATGAGGTGCTTTCATTTTCTGATTATGCAGGAATCAGTTTCGAAAAGGCGCTGGGTTTAATGATTATGCGGAAATCATTTTTTGATTATGCATAAAATCAATACCAACAACACTTTTAACAAAAATTTTACCAAACACCAAACTGCTTTCTCTCACAGCTGATTTCTCTCACAGCAAATCTGACAGCGATTATTTTCACAGCACAGCAATGCCAAACTGGCCCTAAATGTGCAGTGAAATAGAACTACACATGTCCATGATGTGGAGTGAAATTAGGGGTGGCAAAGTCATGTCGGATTCAGATCATGTTGAGGTATTACAAGTCAAGAATCTCCAATTCAAACACAACCTGTTTATTAAATGGATAACACGACACGGCCCATATAACCCCCATTTGTTAAATGAATTGGGTTGAATTGTTATTTAAATGAACCGGTTTAACTAATTTAATTTTATGACAGTTTACTGTAATTTTCCATTTTTTGAGCTTCCACCACATATGAAAAAAAATGTAATTTTCAGGTTTCTTTTTCTTTTGGTCGGAAACTTTTTAGGTTTCTATCCTATTTTGCATAAGGAGTAAATTGGAGAAATTTTCAAACCCATACCACATTGCAGCAAACAAATTGGTTTAAAATTATGCAAAGAAGCTAACGAGATCTAACCCAATGAAAGAGGACCTTTACTTCAATCATAGAGGTCTCAAGTTTGAATCTCGACGGCATCATAGTTGTGTGTGTTTGTGAAATTCTCCCTCCCTTCTAGTTTAGACTATTGCTTGTATTTAATATATATATATATATATATATATACAGTTCCGATTTCTTGGACTACGGGAGTACAGGAGATTGTGGTTACCCACTATTGGATATTAATCCAATGATTAAAAAATATTTCTTAAAATGAGTGCAAGAGTGAGTAAACCGTTGAAATTACATCCAATAGTGAGTGATTACAAATCTCTTGGATCCCTGTAGTCTAAGAGATAAGGACTATATCTATATATCTATATATATATATATGCATGCAAAGAAGTCCTCTCAGTTCTTCTGAAAATGTACGTATAAAGCTGATTTTATTACTATATATCTCATGTTCTAACAATAATAGAAAAAATGTGCAGACCATGCAGAGCAAAACAATAAAACATTTCTGGTTCTGCATTTTTCCCTTTTACCTTCCCTCCAGCAGTTTTTCAGGCCGCACGACATGGGTTCTCGAGATATTTGATGGAAGACATTGGGCTCCTATTAAAGCTCCATGAAAAGGACGGTTTTTACCGTTTGTGTTCCGCCTCGGGGTAACGTATGCACTTCAGTTATAAAACCATATATGCACGTCAACCATTAAATATAATATGTTTTTTTTTTTTTGTCAATAAATAAATTTAAGAATGGCATAAGAACGAATCCATGACGTTTACTGCCGGTACAAGGTAAACCAATGTACTGTGAGAGGTAATTAATGTGTACGACCAATTAAATTCCCGGAAACATGTAAAATTTTTAGAATTTTTTTAATAATACAGGTATATTGAGGGAGGAGAATTCGAACACAGCTCTTAATCACTTGAGTTACAAGTTCCTTGCGAATTTTCAGAAATTTTTAAGATTTCTCTTTTTCTATTCATACTATGTTACTTATCATGAATGGTATTGAATTTACTTCAATTCTTGCTTTTTATGTGTTTACTAACATATTGATATTGAAATTATTCTAATTCCCGACTTTTCATGCGTTCATTAATACATAAATAATAAATAGGGTTAAATACATTTTTAGTCACTGAATTTTACACGAAATTTCAATTTGATCTTTGAGAAATAAATTTAGCCAAATTAATCATTGTATTATTAAAAGTTTACAATTTATAGACTTGCAATTAGTTTTTGTTAAGTTGCTGGGTTACATACGTTTTTCGTCAAGAAATTTCAATTAGTCACTGGAAAATTTTTTTTTTAGCCAAAAGCCATGTAAATGCGAAACTCTATTTTAAACATTTTTTTTGGGTCAAATCTATGTATTGACAGTTATGAATTTGAATTTTTGTGAATGTGGGACTATGACAATGGTTGGGATTATGATTGAAGTGTTTTTGAAAAGACCGATTATTGAGATATGAACATATTTTGTCTTGATATGAGTCTTTTTTTTAGCCTTAATTGATGCTATACCAATCATAAATTTTTAGCCTACGAGCATCGTGTGCAAGAGCATAGCATTTGCATGGATTTCGGCTTTTTTTTTTCCTCAGTGATCATATTGAAATTTTTTGCAAAATTCAGTGACCAAAAATGTATTTAATTCTAAAAAAAAAATAAAAAATGAGATTGATTAAAAGAGTAGTTGATCCCTTTTTCATTACTATATTTACTATTCATAATTTCTCCGATTCATGACTTCTCTCATTCCTAGTAAATAAACAAAATGTTTTTTTTTTGTCTTTGTGACTTGTGCAGTAGGGCAATTGAAGGAGGCTCAGGTCTATCATTTGATCAAGATTCCATCAAAGAAAAAGATCAACGTCTGCTCAATCCAACCTAGAGTGTTGTGTTAGTCTGTTAGCTTTGTTGGCTAAATTAGTTTTGCTTTTGTGGCAGTCATAGCATGTGCCGATATAAATACTCAAGTGTACGAACAGTCATTATTACACAATAATAAAACTCTCATTCTACTTTAGTGTACTTCTTTCATAATGTAATAACTTGAAGTCAAGATAATAACCTTACCTGGTTATCTGTATTTGTATTGGTTTTTATGATTGATGGTCTTTGTGCTGGAATTATAAATGTAATCTGTAGTCTTTATCTCAAAAAATTGAAGCCCAAGATATTAAGTACACATTTTCTAAGTTTTTGAAACTTTTTTTTTTTTCTTTCTGCAAGAGTTTTTGTTCATATTGTTGTGTCACTTGGATGTGATGCTTTTTATTATTATTTATAAATAAAATAAAATAAACGTTAGTATATTATTGATGAATAAAATAAAGTACAAAGCAACTATGTACCGATATGGGTAAATCTTATCCAATGACTAAACACAACAACAGGTTGAATTGATCTAGAGAGAATCACGCACAACCCAAATAATGACTAAATCCCTGATCCAGCAACCAGAAGCACATGTAGTCAAACACGCAATACAAATTTGTTGTGCAAACGGTAGAAACGGCAAATTCATATTGAAAACCAAAAGCTAAAAAGAAATAAAAATCCTAAATAGAAAACAAATCACAGCAAACTCTTAAAGGGTTTCTGAAAGTTATTAATCTAAAACAAAACTAAGAAATATAGGACCACCACTCCACATCTTCCGGTCAACCCGAAAAAAATCATAGCGTCATATTGGCTAAAACCCATAGTTCCGCATTGGCTAAACTCAAACCTAACGTAACCAGACATCTTCCCTTTTTAGAGGTCCAAACTTTGTCTAAGGGAGCCATCTCATTGTGTACGTAGGCCAAATACGGTGACTATACAACTACTTCCACATCACAAAATAAACTAACAGTCTTGAGGAAAAAGGGAGGGAAGGAGAAAAGAAGGAATGAAAGAAAAGGGGAGGAGGTAGGGAAGGAGGCCGCCAAACCCCAAATGGGGCGGCGACTAAGACTTTTTTCCTTAGGGTTTTCTCAGAGAATGCTTAAAGCGTTGTTTTCCCTAGGTTTGTGATTAGTTTTTTTTTTTTTTTGGCAGCGAAAATTAAACATTGATTTACTCTCTGTTTCAGGTTTGTGATTTAAAGAATAAAAATGGCTAAAGAAATGTAAACCAAACAATCGAGATATATGCAATAAACATTTTAGGGAGAGATGATTGGTTGGTATCGATTGTGCCAATCTACGGTACAAACACATGTAAACTTTTTCATTTAAACCCCGAGTGTTTCTTGCATATCCATTTGAAAATGCTTTTGGAAAGCACTACCAGTTCTCTCCAGGAAACATTTTGTTAAGTGTACTTTTGAAACCCCAAAAACACTTATCTATTTAGCTCAACTGCTACAAATATACAATTATTTTATTGAAGCACTTTTGCAGTCGCAGAAAAAAGAGAATTGTTGAAGCACTTTTGATACTGTCAAAAGCACTTTTGACTCCTCCCAAACAAACCTAAAATCAAAAGGTAGTCTTGACTTAGAAGACTTGCTGGTCTTCCATCTAAATTCACAAACCTGCAATTACCTTCTCATTCCCCCACTGCAATCCCTCCACAACACAACACATAAATTATATGAAAGCCAAAGTGTGTGGCTTGGATAAGGAAAACCATAATTATTTAACAAATCCATTGAGATAACAAATCAAACCATGAAAAGGCCACCATGAGGAAATAATCCTTACAATTTTTACCTTTTAATTAATAAAAGTCCCCAGTCAATGCTTTCTTACCTGGACAAATTAGAAAAGCACTTTCCCAAGCAACAAAAGCACAAATTGTAAAAACTCTACCTTAACAAGTCACATATTTACACCCATAAAGAGAAGTCAAATATTTCTCTTTATTTAAATTCCTTGTTCTAAACTTACTGGTTCTTTCCCTTGCTGAGCTTCACAGTTCCATATCTGTCCCATAAGTTTTCTCCTCCATTAAACTGCACGTGAAAGGAGCTGGAGCTCACATCCATATTAGAACTTGAGGGTGATAGCCCTCCATCCATTAGTTGAAGCCCCATCCCATCCGGCCGTCGTTTCGAAACTTCCTGCTGGCCTTCATAACAAGAAATTTGGCCATGGTACATGTTAGCTTTGGCATCTTGTTTGTGCTTCTTGTTACATTCTGCTGTCATTCTGGGAAAAACACTCATATTCTCCCATTTCTCTTTGCACTCTCCTACACTTCTTCTATAGCCCAAGCAACCCATTTTTGCAGCTATCTCCTCCCATAGGCCCTCCTTAAAACACCCACAGTCTTGAGTTGTAAGTTCCAAGCTTGTCCTGATCAGCTCTATTAAACTTGCAACCTCATGTTCAGTCCATCTGTTAATAGTATCATTAGGAATTTGAAGCTTTGAAATGTCATCCTTGTCCTTGTCGTGGTTACTAATTCCTGGTCTTGAAAATGTACCTAGAGCCTCCATTATTGCAGCATCTCGGCTTTCAACCCATGCTCTCTCCTTAGCCCAAAATTCATGCACTTCTCGATCGAACTTGGCCGCCTGTTGCTTCCTCCATTCTTCCTCTTTAGCTATCCTCTCCTCCTCTCTATGTTCAATACTCTTTAACATCTTCTCCATACAAGCCTCCTGGGTGTTTATTACTTTCCCAATCTGTGAATTCACAAAATCCTCCACCTTTGCTTTCCAGCTCTTCTTATTAACCGGCCTTGCACAACTTTGTTTCTCATTCTTAAGGCTCCCCATTGATTGATTCATCATAAAATAATCAATGGCCGAAATTGAAAGATCATCATCATTGTTCTCCGAGGATGAGGTCTGATCAAATTCAGTTGAGTTATTGGAGAAACTAAGGCTCTCACAACTGATGTGCTTTTGGTCTTGCACCACTTCTTGATTTTTAGGGTTAACAGTGTCATTTGGAGTAGTGTGATGATAAAGAAGAGGGTTCAATCTACCATAAGTTGACGATTGATTGCTGGTTTTATCTCCATAAATTGCTTCGAGCTGACGAAAGAACCTGTAGTGCTTCCCATCTTGTCTCCCAGCTTTGCCTTCCTTTGTTTTCTTGTAGTACTTGTACAAGTTCTCAAACTTCTCTTTGCATTTCTTCCCACTCCTCTGGTATCCATGTTCCTCACCCATTATCCTGCACATCAAGAAATTAAGAGAGCAGGAGAAGATATAGCTAGCAATAGAGAAAGGTGTTTTATTTAAAATTATACAGGTAAATCACATGTGCTTTCTTAGCAGTATTCCTTTAAATAGGACTACAAGTTAATGAGATTATTATATTCAGCTAGATTTTCCAAATTCAGTATTTCAGTTACTTTATGATTAAATTAATCAAAATCTTCCCCCTTATAATGATGTCCTATGGAATGTGTGACCCTTTTTTTGAAGCTAATCAGATTCCATTGCCCTAATTGAGCATGGATACAAGGCCCCTCAACTAGAAAATAAAATAAAAAAATTATTTATGATGGTGCAGAGAGTGGTCTTGGACCAGTCAATTTGCATACCAAAAACCAGACAAGGATATGAAAAAGAACACCTGGGTCTCTTAGTTAACTGAAATGGTTTGTCAGACTAATCTTCAAGCACTAAACTCAGAAATGTCAGTGTCTAATTAAAAGAATAACATGTAAGAGAAAGTCAGAAAGAAGAAAACACTCCATTTTGTGTTAACAAAAACACTAGGAAAAAAAAGGAAGCAAAATTGGTAGATATATAAACAATAAAAAATGAGTCTATAAATATATATATACCTAGAGACTTCATCCCACAAGGGTCCTTTCTGATTAGTCTCCTTGAACTTGGAATCAAGACCAGATCTAATCTCAAGAAGGGTAAGAGTTTCTTGTCTTGGCCATCTGTAATTCATATTATTTCCTCCATCAGCAGCATTCATGCCAACATTAATATTATTATTCCATCCATGTCCATGCTCCAAATCTATCCCATACAATGCAGCAGCTGATGAAGTGGTGGCAGCAGCATTGTTATTGGGAGGATGAGCTGCACCACAGCCGTTGATTATAGTAGAATAATGAGGAGGATGAAGATGATCAACCAAGCCACCAGCTGGAACAAGCATGGGCTGGTAATTAGGTTGAGCTGTGAGATTTCCATGTGCTGAAAATGGCTCTTGGAATTGTGAGGTCGTGCAAAACTGGGTTCTTGAGGCCATCAGCTGCCGGAGATCTGGAACTCCATACTCATCCATATCTACCACTCAAAGTTCGAGAGAGAGAGAGAGAGAGAGAGAGAGAGAATTTAGGAGTTGCTTTTTGATAGTGTTGGGATGAAAAGGGAGGACCAAGTTAGAATGTGAGCTTAATTTTTTATTATTTCATTGGAGACAGGATCCGAGTCTAACGCAACTTTCGTCACTCTTGCATCACTGTCAACCTCTGTGTGGATGTAGAGAGAGAGAGAGAGAGAGAGAGAGAGAGAGAGAGAGAGAGAGAGATTGAAAAAAGCAGTATACTATACGTAATATAAGTGACAGAGGGAAGGCAAGACACGAGGATGATATATAGAAGCAGCCTGTACGTAGAAAGAAACAGTAGATCATCCGTGTGTGGTTATTTACCCTTTTCAGGTTTGACTGGCCATCACTCAATCTTCTAGCTTTCCACAGGCATCTATCTACCACCTTTAGTGCTTGCGACGGCTAACCATGGCTCGCTTCTTGCTTCGACTGTGCTCAAGCGCCTAGCCTTCCTTTTTTTTTCCGTTACAAGCCACTACTGCAAAAAGCTTGATTTGTTAGGAAATGGGTTAACAAGTTATTGTTCGAGTGATATTTCTTATCACTTAATTAATTTGTCTGGAACATAACATTACGAGTGAATGGAAGGGATCGAATTGAAAAATGGAAAGATTTGTACACGTGATACCTTTCATTACCATTTTGTGGAAAATCATGAAGTATGAATATGTGAGATACTAACCTTATTACAACTCCAAGTAAGTCGAGTAATTTCATTAGCTAACATGTTACACGTTTTAGGCATTATATGACATTGAGTCATCATTCCCCTCGGCTTCACCCCTATCATCTTCACGCAAGCCAAAGACCACGCCATGAGAACCATGAGAATCACACTCAAGCATAATGGGAAAAAACCCAACATTTCAAACGCTAATTTCAACGCACTAGGACCATTGCTGTGAAGAGTATCCCACAGCAGGGATGGAAGTCGTAGATTAATTAATAGTCTAAATGACACACGCTAATGTCTTTAACATGGAATTAAATATCCTACGAGTCCATTTAGATTGAGTGATTCCAAATCTAAGAATTCAGATGACATTACGAGGTTAAATTGTAAAGTTACAACTACGTATATTAAGATTCAAATGACTCTTCTAAAGTCATTTTAAATCAATTCCACATGTATTACATATAGTTATTTCAAATACATATTCAATCGAATGTTTCTAGTTTTTTTTAAAATAAAAAATAAAAAATTTGTCATTGTTATCGAATTCAAATTCTTTCTTTGAAATACCTTCATCCATACGGAGCCCTTCTACTGATTAAAAGTATGCAGAGCAACCTTGCCATGTGAGGTGAGGGTTCAGCACTCACATATGGAATGGATAGGCCCCCAAGTCCTACCCGGCAGACTTTCAAGTGAATAATTGAAGTGTGACTCCGCATTTGAACAAATCAAGCAAAAGTCATTTTTAGGGCCAATGGATTCTCGCGAGCATTGGACATTTGTCTTTGCCTAAAAGGGATTGTAGGTCCCTTCTCTCACAGCTGGACATCACAGCTTATCATTTCTGCTTTTGTACGGACGTATTTGATGAACAGGGAACCCTGGTAGAATTAATATGATTCCGAAGGAAGAAAACAGTGGCCTCTTTTTAAAGTCATCATTGGATATATATATTTTTCTCATAAATCATATAATCAAAAGACAAAAGGAGAGATTTTTCCTTTTTGTTCCCATACTTGGCCTCTCCTCTTGCCTTCCCACTGTTTTCCTTCCCTGCACAGTAATATTATTGTAGCTGGAAACTGGTATTTTCAGAGTTATATATTAGCTTTTACCAGGGTAAAGCATGACGTTTTGTATTCCTGCTGGATGGTTCTGACATAATTTGGCTACTTCAGTTTACATTATTCATGGTGAGTGGTTACTTTTTTTTTTTCTTCTTCTTCAAACCAAGAAATAAAATTATAACGAGGAAGGATCCCTGTATTCCTGCTACATACATGATGAGCTTTAAATAAATGAGTAAGGGAAAGTTAGCAAGAATATATAAGTATCATGTTTATCATGACCCATTGTCGGCATATCATTAGCGAACTTGTTAGCTTTCTGATAAATAGTTCTCTTCTAATGTCACCTCAACATTAGTCACCAAATGTTATCAAATAATGGTGACTATTGCCACATTTTTTTTGTAGTATTTATTTGAGGGACACCCTTTAGGGTCACTTACAAATTGTTTTTCAACGATCCAAACCGTCTATTTTTTAAGTCTACATTCATAGATCTTCCTTGCAAAAAATTAGATAAATTAGAAACCATTTTGACATTTAATTGTGTCATACAAAATCAATGAACACGGTACTTCAAGAAAGCACTAAAATTTCAATAATTGAATTGAGTGGTCAAATATATTTGAATGATTTCAATTTGTCATCAACTCTGGAAGCCCAAGTTCAACTCATCTGGCGGAAGGAGATGGTCATGGTGGTGGGGGTTGGGGTTAGGGCTTAGGGTTTGAGAGGAAGTGGGAATTAGAAATAATTTGGCAATTGAGGGTTTTTTTTTTTTTGGGGGTGGGGGGGTTGTGGAGTCGGGTAAAGAGCTACTGCTCTTTTGTTTTTTTAAAGCATACGGCATGGGTTCACCAAAAATTTAAAAAACAAGCAGCATGCCTTAACAAAACGACGTAGTTTGTTTTAAAAAAATTGGAAGCATCTTAAGCAAAATGAGTTTTTTTTGCTAGGCGATTATTAAAAAAAAAAAAAAAAACCTGCGCAGCTTCTCTTCTTCTTCCCATCGAACTCTCTTCCTCCTCCTTTGGCTTTTCATCAAATAGGTGGTGGGCAGCTCAAGAGGTCAAACCTCCAGAAAACTAGGACCTCCAAGCCTATTTCCATGGCTTTTAAGGGGTCGTTTGACCCCTATAACCCTCTTGTGGATAGGGATGGCAAAAATACCCGTAGGGGCGGGGCCCAGTCAGGTCCCCGACCCTAGTGGAGGGAGATTTCGGGGCTAAATGGGTATCGGATATGGGGATTCCTGAACTTGAAAAATCCCCGACGGGTATGGGGAGGGGATGGTATTGGCGTCCCCATCCCCGAACCCGACCCGAAAATATATATGTTTATATTTAAATAAATAAATAAAGAATTATAATATTTATGTTTAACCCTAAGTTAACTTCCCTCTCCTAATTCTTCCTAATTTTCAATGGAATCTTACATTGATGTGATTTTGAATAGTTGAGTTGAACTTTATAGTTAATTTGGATGTGTTGAATGATAATTTAATATGAAACTTAATGTTAAAATGTATGATAAATATTTTTTTATGCAAAAAAATCGGGGATTCGGGGCGGGTATGAGGGATAGTCCTTTGACGGGGGCGGGGACGGGGATTCCCCGAAACCTAATAAACGGGGATGGGTTCGGGGACAGGGGTGGGGATGGAGAGCGGGGATGGGGATGGTATTGTCATACCCGGCCCCTACCCGATCCCTTGCCATCCCTACTTGTGGATCCACCACTGCCTATAAGGGTGTCCCTCAAATAAGCTTATTTAAGAGATTCCTCAACTGAAGCTCTCTATCCCGATAAATATGTCTTATTTGATGAATTTGTAAAGCTTTGCATTAACCCCTTAATGTAGTTCATTAGTGACAAAAGCCGCTAGGGTAGAGGTTAGGGTCGTTGTAATACTCTGATTTAAAGGATCTTGCTAGCCTAAGGACTTAAAATGAGGACTTATGAGGACCTCTTTAATAAAAGTCATTGGATTAGTCAAACGTCACATTGTTAGTATTGATTTTGTGATTGGCATTTTCTAGAGACAAATTAGACTAAGTATAGATGGTAAATTAGTTGTGATGGTGGCTGTCAAAATTCCAAGATATGCTTTGAAGGCTTATATGTCAACCAACGATCACTAAGGTAAATTCTTCATTCAATCATGCATCCTGATTGTGGTATTTCAAGCATTATTTCAAACTCACAATCTGATTAACATTTTGATTAAGAAGATTTTTTATATTAAGAAAGATTAATTTATTTTATAAATTGCTTTCCAGTTTTGAACATTAAAAGTATTTTTTGATTGGAAATCAATTAGTCTGATTTTGGAAAATTAATATGTTGATTAGGAAGTAATTGATCTTGTTTCCAGTTTTGCAAAACCCTTATAAAAAGCAAGGCTTGGTTTTCATTCGTTCAACAACTTTCAACGATTAGAGTATTTCTTGAGTTTTCATATTCACAAAAGAAAGTTGCTGTGCTTTATTTTCCAGAAGGATAAATCATCAAGAGTAAGATTATCTTGGTGATTTATCTTTGTATTCATATTGCATTCATTTGTATGTTCGGTGACTCATACGGTTGAGGGCACTAAGATTGTTGTGGCCGTTTTTCTTCGGTGAGCTTGAATCAATCGTGACAAGTATCGGATTCAACATAAGGAGAGTTGGAAGAACTTCAGCAAGCTTGAAGCACTCGTGACCAGTATTGCGTTCAACATAAGGAGTGTCGAAAGATCATCCCGCGAGAAGTTGAGTTACGAAGAAGTTGGTACGTTGTCTAGAGTGTCTAGGACAAGTTTGTATACTTCTTGTAATCATCGTTCTATAGTGGATTTGCCTTAGATTATCAGGTCCTGTGGATTTTCCTCAAAGGTGGGATTTTACCACGTAAAAGAATTTATGTGTTTTTATCTGCTTTTACGTTATGTATTATAGAGGATTGATACATCGTATCAATCACTTTGGCATGTTTTTATACATTACTGTATTACTCTTGACTACTCAAAACACAGACTTTACTTTTTAGTGTTTTAAGTCATCCTATAGGTATTCTCATACATGTAGTTAATAGTCTTAACCCTCAACCATACTACTTTAGTTTACTCAAACAATATTTTTAATTATTCTAAGTCGCAACAAAAAAGTAAAATAGGAATGTGCATTCCCAACCATCTTCATCCCTTCATCCCCTTCCTCTTTCCTTTTTCTCATCGAACACAACCAAATAAAACCATCTTCTCCCCTTCATTCCCTTCATCTCTCCTCTTTCTGATCATACAAAACCATCTTCTACCCCTTATCCTCTTCCTCTCTCCTCTTTCTGGTCGAACAAGTCTGCTTTTCCTGGATTTCATCATAATCATTTTATATGTGTTAATTGCTTAAACATGTTTCCTTTCTTATTTTGTATTTTTAGGGTTAGAACAATTAAAATGATTGTTTAAGTAACACAAGAAGAATAAAGGAGTGTTAAGACTACTAATATGTGTAGTCTGATTAATCCAATTTTATTAAAGATGTCCTCACATGTTCTCATTTTTAGGCCATTGAGTGAGAATGATTGCTGATTAAAATATGTGAATCACCTTCAATTTATAAAAGATAAATTCCCATATGTTGTGCCCACAACAACCCATACTTCAAACTAGTTGATTAAGCTTTTATAACCAATGTAAAACCCAAAAGAATCGATTATGCAACCTTAGGGGCCGTTTGATAAAAATTTCAGTTTATAATTTTTATTTTTTATTTTGAAGGAATTGAAAACAGAAAACTTGTTTGGTAACTATTTTTATTATTATTATTTTTAAAAAAATTGAAATTGAAAAATGTTTAAAAGTTGTTTGGTAACTGATTTCAGTTGTCAGCTTTATGTGGAACTTGAAATAGAATTTTTATGTGGTCAAATTGTAAATTGAGATCATAGAATGAAAGTGCATATGTTACAAAGAGTTCGTTATTTTTTGGTGAATTTTTTGAGTTAAGATGATTTTTTGGGTGAATTTTGGATTTGGAGGTACTCAAGCTTGAAATGGGTCCGCGGACGAATGCAAATACCAAGTTTCAGTAACTCTAGTTCAATGCATGTGTAGTGATGTAAAATTAGTGAATGAGAAACGGGGCAAAAAAAAAAGGAAAAAAAAAAGAAACTAAAACCTACTTTTTCCAGTTGTTTCCAAAAGGAAAAATAATTTTGAAAATTAGATTTCACTTTGTTGAAAACTGAAAAACAAAATATGTTACCAAACATGTTTTCAGTTTTCAATTTTCAAAAAAATGAAAATGAAATAGTTATCAAATAATCCCTCAGGATATCTCGGAGTCTCAAAGTCACCTTATTAGTCTGGCAAAACAAGAATGAAATAAAAAGCTTCTTTTTAGTAATTGCAAGAAAAAATCATCACACTTGATATCCAATTTTGGGGCCCAAGCCCAATAAATACCAAAACGCAAGTAGCAAGTAAAAAGCCCTTACAACCCAAACCCAGAATCTGAAGCCATAATCACCCGCCACCTGGCCCATCTCTACCATTGAATTACCTGCTGAAGACCAATGGAATTTAGAATGGGGAAAAGGCCGAAGCCAAAATGAATCGAGTCGAATCTTACCCTTTTCCCCTTTCCTCATTTTCCTGCAAAATTTTGACGACCAGGAAAACATGTTAGGGCTTACTGCTTTCACACCCCCACCAATCCCATCAGCTTCTTTGATTTCAACCTCAAGACCTCTATCAATTCCCTCACAAACCCTTCTCAATTCCTCTTCTTTACTTGTCAAACCCCAAACCCAAATACCAAGAAAACCCAAAAAATTTGTAGTATTTGCAAACAACCCCAGTGCCAAGGAGAGGGAAGAAGAGAAAGACAAAGAAGAAGAAATTGGATTCGGCGGTGGTGATGATGATTTGAGAGAGAATCAACGGCCCTTATTCGGCAACATCAGATGGGGTGATCTGCTACTGGACCCAGATCCTAACAACATCTTGGCCGTCGGATTGACAGGGCTGCTCACGTGGGCAAGCGTGCAGGTGTTATGGCAGCTGGTGTTCATCGCATTGGCTATACTTGTTGCTGCTGTTAAGTATTCTTTCATAGCTGCTGTTCTTCTTTTCATTCTCATTGCTCTTCTTTAAAACTTCTGGTACAAATTCTTTTTTGTTCGTCAAAGAGAGGGCTTCCCATTTTATTTTTGTGTCAATTTATAGGTATAGGTGGTCAGGTTAATGGGTTGTTTGAAGCCTGGTTGAGTGTTTTGTAAATGCAATTTCTGCTGGTAAAAGAGAGAATTATGCAAATTTGTGCTGAAAAGCAATTGTTTATGTAATTACTTCTAGCATTGTCGCTGAACATAAATTTCTTGTATCTTTATTGGCATTTAACTATTATAATATGAAAGGCATATTCGCTCAGAGCTACCTCTTAGTTTAGTGGTATTTCTCTTTATCTTAATATTGGAAGATGTCTTAAATTTCAATTCATTTATTGGCAATCAATTTATTGAAGAGTTTGAATGTTATGTCAGAAACCCACCAGAAAGGTTATCTTGGTGAGCTTTTCCACTTAAAAGAAATTACTCACGTATCTCACTTAACCGATGGTTAAAGGGACCTAAAGTGCCCTCTTGATGTTTTACATCTCATTTTACCCTCTCTCTGCCGTCAAGTCTGTAAAAAATTCTGTTACAAATGCTAACGTGGTGCGAGTGAGACCCATCGTATACAGTCCCGTTCCCTCTTCTTCGCCTTCCCCTTTCATAGCGCACTTACCCCGCGGCCCACGTCCACAACCCTTCCCTTTCTGTCTCTCTCCCTCTCACACCCACGTCCAGTGAAAACATGACTCAGACTTTGACAAACTAATCAAACACAAAAACTGGAAAGCTTCTTATAAAACAACTGTTTTCCAACCAGAAAATTACAGAAAACATAAATCCCTAAATTATGTAAAGCCACGCCAGACGTTAATCTTATCCCACAAAATCTCCACCTCCTCTCCCTTACAACACTGCATGTTGGAATTACCCAACTGAAGTTAGTTGCCTCAGACAACCTTAACCACACAGATAATGAAATTGGGCACAAAAGAAACCAATGATCTCCCGGTGTGTGGGTTGTACTTGGATGGAGATATCAATTTGGTGGATCATCAATAGAAGAACCATGGCGGCACCGAGCCCATTTTGTTTCACAAGGCAGCAGCAGGAGTATGACCCATTTTCCTCTGCACAACCCAAAAATTTAATGGTACCCGTCTTAAACTTCACTATCCAAAATCTTCAATGATACCCATCTCAACAAAAACACAAGCTCAAAATAGTGCCCCTTGAACCAAAACTCACTCTGGTTTCAACAAGAATGAATGACACATTGAATTTTTTGCTATTGAGAACTTGTTCAAGCGCCAACATCTCCAACTACCACCCTAAACGCCATGGCCGCCACGTTCCACCTCAGTCGGATCTGGACTCAGTCAGGTCCAAGTTCAAATTCTCCCAAGCTCTACCTCAAAATCTCGATATACAGGGGTCGCAAAGAAAGAAAGAGGGAGAGAGAGAGAGAGAAGTAATCTTCTATTTTTTTTTAAAAAATAAAATATTATATTGAATTTTTTTGTCACACGTGGCACCTACATGTCATCAATTTTAACAAAAAAGTGGGTCCCACTTATGCCACATAAGTATTTTTTAACATAATTTTTGATAAACTTAATGGGAAGAGGTAAAATGAGATGCAAAATATGGGTCAATTATAGGGGTGGGCACGGTTCGGTTTGGACCGGTTTTTGCCTCAAATTAGAACCGATCTGATACTATTCATGCGGTTTGGTTCGGTTCGGTTTTAATTAAAAAAATTCAAAAACTGTCCGGTTCGGTTTGAACCGGTTTCGGTCCGGTTCCGGTTCCGGTTCGGTTTTGAACCGGATTATAAAAATTATTTTTTTAAATTGTTTTGTAATACAATTCTCAACTGAAATATTATTTTTTTACTTGAAAATTAACAAATTATTCAATTTCATATAATTAATAAATATTAAAGTGAGAAAAGAGAGATATTTTGACATTGAACTTGGATAAATATTAGGTTTTTTTAGTGAAATTAAAAATATAGCATTAAATATAAATATATATTGAAATTATATATTTTTTTAGTTTCACCGGTTCGGTTCGGCCCGGTTCGGTTTTTGAAGATATGGAACCGGATCCGAATCCGGTCCAAACCGGTCCGGTTCGGTTTTTGACCGGTTTTTGACTTTTTGGTCAACTCGGTTTTTTTCCGGTTTGGTTCGGTGTGGTTCGGCTCGGATTTCCGGTTTGCCGGTTTGAGTGCCCACCCCTAGTCAATGATGCAGTTTGAGTCACTTTAACTTTTAGGAGGTAAAGTGAGATTTGACCATCATTTCAAATGGCACTGCAGAAAATAAGCCTTAAAAGAATATAATTCTTGTACATAACATGTAGGGGTGGGCGCCATCCGGTATGGTTCGGTTTCCACCTCACACTGGCACCAACAATAACACTATTCAACCAGTGCAGTTTTTAGAAAAAATGGGAGGAAAACCGCACCAAGCCAGACTGCCAATTTCTGGTGCGGTTTTCCAATTTCTAGTTCTGCACCGGCTTCATTTTTTTTTTTCCAGGTTCTAGCCCAAAATTTCAAAATGAAAAACACAAAAAAGCTATAACACCATAGCTGCACAATCTTTCTTCAAAAGCACATCAAACAATATGCATTCCCCATAGTTTACAACCCTAATTTCCACATCCAAAAAAAAAAAAAAAAAACAGAACAAATAACCCAACAAAAAACAAAATCACCAAAATTAATTCTACAACCCTCAATTTAATTTCATTACAAACTTTCAATATAGTGATTGCCGGCACCAATGAATGAATTTAAATTTAAGACATCTTCCACTATTAAGAAAAATACCACTAAATTAAGAGGTAGTTAAGAGGTAGCTCCGATCGAATATGTCTTTCAAATTAGGACATTACTTCCCTCCTTACCTGGAGGTTGGAAGTACTCTCGAAACCAAGTTAAAGGCTACCATGGGCTCTAGCCCAAGTATTCTTTTTTGAAAATTAAAATATAATAATTGTATTTTAGTATGATTTTGGATTAATTTGCTTGCTCAATTAAGAAATAATCCTTTAGTAAACACTCAGACTTTAACTCTTTACCTTTTCTTATTTTTTCCCCATTGTTTTCGTAATTTGTTTTCGTCAATATTCATTTTAATGACACCCTTTACAATTAGGTAGCTCAAAGGGTGGGCAGGGTGTGGTTCATATGAAGAAGGAGATTATACCAGTTTCTTTTATTCTCTACATCGAAAAATAATTTGCTGAGAATATCGATTCATACACAGTAACAAAATATTTCAATTCTCTCAAGGATCATAGGGCACAACTTAAATATGTACAATTTCAATTTTTTTGTTAAACATTTTTTCATTTTGATACTATGTGTGTTTTTGGGTGCATTTCACATATATTTATTTTATGTTAAAGCTTATTGGAAATTAGTCCATGGAGCTATGAACTAACGTGGTTTATATGTTTTAATATATATTTTATTTCGAGAAAAACTATTAAGTACTAGAAATATTATCGTCAGATTTTAAGCTAATAACTTTAGCTTGCCCACCCGCTGAAAAATTCATAATTCCAACCTTACCTGGAATGAGGCATTCCTATTTCAATTATAATAGTTAAATGCCAATAAAAATACAAGAAATTTATGTTCAGTGACAGCACAAGAAGCAATTACATAAACAATTGTTTTTCAGCACAAATTTGCGTAATTCTCCCATTTGAAAGCACAAATTGCATTTACAGCAACACTCAACCAGGCTTCAAAACAACCCATTAACCTGACCACCTATAAATTGGAATTAAAACCATACTTTGTTTTTCTTTAGGGCTAGTTCGTGCTTTACGTAAGAGTTGATGATTTCACTTACCATATAGGTTTTCCGACGAGCTTAGTTTCTTTTTTATTTGGGAGCTTTAGTAATATACCCAAAATAGGGGCTGTAATTATTAAAAAAAGAACCCTACATAGAATGCACTTTAGAAACACATCCAAAAACCATTTACTACATATGAAATTAGTATTGAAGTTCCTATAAATTACATCTCTGCCATTGATTAACTTAAAACAAGCCCAACACAAAATTCCCAAAATAACCCAAAACAAGCCCAGCGAGCCCATATTAGATTTTTTTGAAAAAACCCAAACTTAAAGTAAAATAAATAAATAAAAAAATCATGAAAACCAAGGGTCTGTCCCCACGACCCTTCACTCTCCATCAAACTTTCACAAACCATATCATAGAAGTACATTGTTAATACCATGTCATAAAAGTACATTGTTAATACCATGTCATAAAAGTGCATTGTTAATACCATGCTATAGAAGTATATTGTTAATACAATTTCACAGAAAAACATTCTTAATACAATTTCATACAAAAACATTGTAAATACCATTTCATACAAAAAATCCAAAAAACCCTAACAAGAGATTCGATATCCTTTGCTGCCACCTCCAATTGTCCATAGTTTCACCAGATACAATCGCAAAGGCAAAAGGAAATACCTTTAGAAGAAAAAAAAAATACATTGTTAATACTATGTCACAAAAGTACATTGTTAATGCTATATCATAGAACTATTTTCCTAGTAAAAATCACATTTTGCATATCATAAACTTCAAGTGCACAGCCATATATAGAGCAAAATATAGAGCGTGCTTTGTTACTAAAAATATGTTAATAATATGTCATAGAAGTACACTGTTAATACTATGTTATATAAATCAACTCAGTTGCAGGGTATAAACAGTATAACAGCTGTTCATACCACTTACTGGAAGTTAACAACTGCTCATACGACTTACAGATAACAAATTGTATACTACAAATCAACTTACCAGCTTGTTGAAATTTACAAAAGTCATATATTAGACCCACAACCACCCAAAAAGCCAAAATTGGCTTGTTGCAAATGCCATATCAAAGCACATAAAGATGACCATATGCGAGTTGCAAATCATAATAAATGATACAACTGAAAACAAAGTACTTTTCCAAGAAGCACTTGGATTTTTTTATGAAATTTCAAGATTTTTATAATGACAATGCTTATGAGCTAAAGTACTTCCTAGAGAAGCATTCCCAAACGAGCCCTAAGTGCTAAATTTCAAACAGCACAGTATCCATAAATAAAACTCAAGTCCACATATAAACCCCAAATACCAGTGCACAAATCCATAAATTCTTCAAAATTCCCAACAAAAAACAAATCCATTGCATTCCTTAGATTTTGTCAAGCTACTCAAATCTCTTCTTCACAGGTCCTGACGCTCAAACCTACAAATACAAAATTATAGCAAACTAGTTGTTAGTTATACAAGTGAGCCTTAAAAACAAACAAAAAAACAAAGAAAGAAAGAAAGTCCCTTGATTCTTCCATTACTGGAATATTAAAACAATAGGAACCACATGTGTGCATGCTTTCTCATACACCTAAATTCAAAGAGATGACCACATGCGAGTTGCAAATCATAATAAATGACACAACTGAAAACGAAATGATATACCTGGAGGAAGGGAATGCTTCAACTTGTTGGCCTTCTCCAAATCAAACACGCAAAGAGTGTAAAGGTACTTGGAGCATCGAACCTTAAACTTGACAGCATCTTTGCTCCTCTTGATTTTGACAGAGCGTGATCCTTCCTTCGTCCAGTTAGAAGGAAATCCTTAATCTCGTGGATTTGCTTCGGCTGTTGGTACAGAGATAGAGTACATACATTAACATTCTCGAATTTAAAATCAACAAGGCTTGTATGTTCACATGTTTTAACATCTACCATCCATCACTTAACACAGCTATAACAGATTATTAGTGTGTCAATTACTTCTTCTTCTTTTTTCTTTTCAAGAGGATTACCATGGCCAGACATGTTTCAAATGAAATACACACACTACTACATTTTCCACTTTGCGCGACGAATAGCAAAACGTCGCGCAAAGTATAATCTAGTCGCACTAACTTCAGCGCGACAAAACATTCGTCGCGCGAAGATCGTGAAGAAAGCCTTTGCGCGACGAGGTAAAACCCTTCGTCGTGCATATCTATGCGACGGGTAAACCACCGTTGCACCAACGGTGTGGAGACGAAACAACTGTTCGTCGCAGAAATATTTGCGCGACGATAAAGTATTCGGCGCACGTATATTTGCGCGACGAAAGGAATAGCACGACGAACAATAATTCGTCGTGCAAAACTTCTTCGGGAGACGTATATGTTCGTCGCAGAACTATTCGCGCGATGAGACAGTTTTCGTCGCCCATATATTTGCGCGACGAAAATCTCAGTTGTCGCGCAGAATATTTTGCGCGACGAAATTGTTCGTCGCGCAAAACGTGTTTGCGAGACGTATAGGTTCGTCGCGCAAGAATAAAAAGTAATAAAAAAGTTGATTTTTTATTTTTTTTTGTTACATGTGGGTTTGCGCGACGAAATGTTTTCCGTCGCGCAAAAATAATATTACAAATTTTTTTTTATTTTTTTATTTTTATTTTTATTTTTTTAAATAAAATTGGTTTTTTTTATTGATTAAACAATGAAATTGCAATAAAAATAAATTAGAACAAAATTTTGTTATAAAATAAAATAAATGTTTTACAAATAAAATAAATGTTTATAATGAAAATAAATACACTAATCAAATAATGAAGCAAAATCAACCGGGTCATCGCCAGTGTGCGGCTCGGAGGTCTGGGCGTCCACCGGGGCAGTGGTCTGGTGGGCATGCTCGGGGTGGACGAGCTGGGAGGTCGACGCATGAAACTGCGGGATTGGAAAGCCTCCCTGTATGCGAGGGACTGTAGAATCACCGACATCTGACCCTGAAGCTCGGCCACCTGTGCTGTCAAAGCAGTCACCTGACTGTTTGACTGCGCCGATGAACGAGGTCTAGGTTCCCTCCACCGGGCATTCCCCATCCCTCGACAATATGTCCCCGGCCTCCTCCCGAGAGTCTGATCCAACGTCTCCGCCAAGATCTGAAATCCAGCATCCTGTGGAGGAGCCACAGACTCGATCGGAGTCTCGGGAGGAAGCTGGGAGGCGGACTCCTGAAGAACCAACTGGCTTCTCTCCACCATCGTCGTCTGTTGAACATAACATAAAATATAAATTAAAACATGCATATAAATTGAATGCGTAATATAAGAATTAAAATTAAATAATACTTACATGAAGGGACTCGGCCAACTCATTCCCGGGTCGAACATAAACGCCACCAAAGACGTCGATCTCTGGGAACTTGGACCCCTCCTAAATTGAACAAGAGAAGAAAAATATTAGTATGAAAAAAATAAATTAATAAAAATGACATTAAAAATGAAATAAAAATTTTGTGATTATTACCCGACGCCGCGCATCCATCCTATACGAAAAGGGTCTGGAGCCGGAATGGTGGAGAAGGGTCTTCTTCTTCCTATTACCCTTATTCACTTGGGCTTTATTCTGTTATACAAAAAATGAAACGTATTAGTTAAAATATAAAAAATTAAATAATAATGAAATAAAAAAAATAAAATAAACATTAATAAGTAATAAGTAATAATTAAACAAATATAATTAAAAAAAATACCACAAATTCGGGCGCTTGAAAATGAGCGCAGAGCCACTCCCAACTATCCTCCCGCCCCTCAAGCTCCTTCGGGCAACCCTCCTGAAGAGTGACTTGCGGATCATCAAAGGCCTGAAAATGGTGGTGCAAGTCGCTCTTCCACTGCTTGTACCTCTCAGCGAAGAGTCTGTTGACGTACGTCAACGACTCTTCGTCGAGATCCTCCAAGTTATAGTTCGCCTGCAATCAATTAATTAGATACGTTAAGTAATAGAAATATACACAATTTTAAAGAAAAATAATGAAAATGTAAGGTACATACCGACAACTGGCCGCGAACCTCCACCTTGATCTCGTCAGGCATGACCCCCCAAGACTTCCATTGCATCGGGCAATGGGTCCGCACGACGTGGCCAATGTCGTGGGCCAAGGAGCTATGCAACTCCGCCGTCGGTGCAGCCCGATGGCGCTCGTCGTATCCGATGCTAATACGACTGTTGGTCACCCGGTGACCTTCGCCGTCTTCAGCTGACGACACGGTCCCCGGGTGTTCTTCTTCGCTGCAAAGAAATAAGGTATTAATGTTAAATAAACAACATTGTCAAATTTCAATATAAAATTAACAATACAAAAGTGTAGTTATACCTGGCTGTGATCCCGAGGCACCAGTACCGTCGGTCGATGTCGCGTCGATGGTGTCGGTGGGCCGGTGCCGCCGCCTAGCACTAGCTGGCTGCGCGACGAATGACGCAGATGACGCAGGTGCCTGGGACGCCCCGGGACCAACCACCACGTGGTCCAGCAAAGCTGGAGCAGTGGCAGCAGATGCCGACTGAGCCGGGGGATCCGAACTCGGTGCAGTCATCATCGACCTACCACGTCTAATCAAGTCTGACATCTGCACATATAATTTCATTCAGAATTTAAACTAATTAATTAAAAGCATAGCATGACCTAGGGTTTGGAATTTCGGAGTATCTGGGACTCCGATCAACGATCGGTCGAATCCTAAACGATCCTAGAAACACAAAGGTACAACTACGTGAGTTTCAGTTCGATCCAACGGTCCGAACATATCAAACCCGGAAATCGCACAATAGGCGAAATCCGATCAAGACTCAAACGGCAACCAAATTCAAATCCGAGCAAACCTACGCGCTCGTGACAAACAGGGGATTGCTCCGGGACCCAATGCCCCACTGCCACAGTATCCCACCCGCCACCACACGCGCCGGCAGCGCGTGGGTGTCCAAAGCGATAAAATTCGCCGAAAAATTCTAAAAACTAAGGGCCAAGGTTCCTACCCTAGGTTGAAAACATTAATTGGAGCCACTTTTGTTCTCAGACCTACCCCGAAAAATGGCCGGAAGTGGCCGGATTTGAAATTCCCAAACCGGCCAAAACCTAGGGTTTTAATTCCTATTTCCTATAGCCAAAATTCAAGAAATCCTAACCAACCATCAGCTAGAGCACAAAAAATAGTCGAGAAATCATACCTCAGGCGTTGGAAATGGTGGCCGGAGGAGAGAGAAA
>NC_047651.1:10058432-10063196 GCF_902201215.1 Prunus dulcis
TAGAAACATACCCATCGGGAAATTTGACAGACGATACAAACTTTAGAAACTCTTTTTTGTCATTCGGTTTCATAGAAAAGAATGCAAGATCCCTTCTAGCTTTATCACTGTCCCTATTCATCCATAAACCCCTTCGTATGCCCATTCTTTCCAAATCAAGGCGAGCTTTGATCGTGTCCTTCGTCTTCCCCTCGATATCTAGAATCGTGCCCACCAATGTGTCGAATACATTTTTCTCAACATGCATCACATCTAGATTGTGCCTCAATTTCAGTTTCGACCAATATGGGAGCTCAAAAAACATAGGCTTGTGCGTCCAGTTCAAATGTGTAGAAGGTCTGGTCCGACTAACTGTTTTTCCGAACGGAGCAAAATCCAAGCGGTTCAGCTGTTCCAAGATCTCATCACCGGACCATTCTCTAGGTCTGAGGCGACGCTCTGTGTTCCCGTCGAACTCTTTATCTTTTTTCCGCCACTCGTGGTCCCATGGCAACCATCTCCGATGACCAAGGTAACAAACTTTTCCCGCGTGCCAACCCGAAGTTACATCTTCCTTGCATACAGGACATGCCATATAACCCTTTGTGCTCCACCCAGAAACCATTGCATATGCTGGGAAATCATTCACAGTCCACATAACTGCTGCCCGCAAAGTGAACATCCTCCCAGTTGATTTATCGTGCGTGCGAACACCGTTTGTCCATAAATCCTTCAGCTCATCAACCAGAGGCCTTAAGTACACATCAATTGACCTGCCAGGATCCTCAGTTATCAAAACAGTCATCATCATGTATTCTTTTTTCATGCATTTCCAAGGCGGCAAATTATATGGGAATGCGAAAATCGGCCAAGTGCTGTGGTGTTGGTTTAGAACCCCATATGGATTGAATCCGTCAGTGGCAAGTCCCAATCTAACATTTCGGGGATCAGCAGTAAACTCGGGGAACGTTCGATCGAACTCTTTCCATGCCTCCCCATCTGCAGGATGCCGCATCACATCATCGTCTACCCGTTTTTCCTTATGCCATCTCATATCTGTGGCAGTATGCGTCGACATATACAATCTCTGCAACCTAGGTTTAAGGGGCAGATAACGCATCACTTTTTGTGGTATCTTAGTCGTTCTATTATGGGATGTCATTTTGAACCTCGACTCATTGCATATAGGGCATGTATCCAACGTTTCATGCTCTTTGTAGAATAACATGCAATTGTTTTTGCAAGCGTGGATTTTTTCATAACCCAATCCAAGACCATGCAACACCTTATGTGCATGTTTATGGTCTTTCGGCAAACAATTGTCCGTCGGAAGCATTCTCTTGAAAACCCCCAAAAAGTAATCGAAACACAAGTTCGACATACGATACTTTATTTTTCCGTGCATTAGCTCCACAATGGCAGTGAGAACGGAAAAGCTCTCGCACCCCGGGTATAACTCTTGGTTGGCATTTTTTAACAGTTTTTCATACTGTTCAAACTCCGCATTGTCTATTGGTGTAGGCACGTCATCTTCCCCTTCCTGATTGATGTTGGTCGATGCGAATGGAAAATCATCCTGTATAATACCCATGACTTGATCATTAGGATCCACAATAGGTTCAACATTGTCCACTCTTGGGGCATTTGAAGTCGAAGCATGGTCTACTTGTTCGCCGTGAAGGTTCCAAATGCTATATGTTTCAATCATTCCATTCCTTACTAAATGAAATCCAACATTTTCAATTGTCTCAAACAACGTGTTGTTACACCTCCTACAAGGACAACGGATTCTAGTTACACCCGGGTTGTGTCTACGTGCAAACTCAATAAAATCCTCGATTCCATCCAAGTATTCGTCTGCGCATCTATTCGGGTTCTGTATCCACCTTCTGCTCATAATTCCTGAAACCACAATCGCGACACAACAATCACAACAACTTCATACGAAGTTATAATGTCACCTTATGCCTCCGGTAAGGGCCCTATCCCATTCGGGAATGCATAGTCCTGTCACGTAACCTACGGCTACATGAGATTAGATTTCGGCGTGGATTAATTTCGGCAGCATCTCGACACAGTTCTTGAAGTGGGCATAGGTATAAATACCTACGTACCACCCGAAGAACGTACCGAGATGACACCAAAATCTCCACAATCGAAACCTAATCTTGTAGCCGAAGATTATGTGACAACACTATGCATTACCAAACTGTCCAAATAATGGGACAATTCAAGAATTAATTGGACCGCAGTCATGCCTTACGCATCCATCCACGAAATCCAACTAATCTCGAACGGGAAACTACGTGTTACTAAACATAAAAATAAAAGTACGAAGTTAATTTCAATTAACTTCGTACATCACAACACATTGTGTTACGTCACGCACAATTTCACAACATTATAAACATATAACTTCACAAAAAAATTACAAACATAACAAACAAACTTTTACAATAACATACCTTCTCAATCGTTCTCCACCAATCACTAATCACAAATATCCCTAACGAGAACAAAATTAATAGCATTAGTACGAATTTACATTAATACATTTAAACTAACGACAAAAAATACATACCCAATAAACGTACTAAATTCACAGTAGAGCAGCGGCAGGGGGAGTGAGAGAGAGGCAGAATGCAATTTTTGCATTCTGCCTCTGCAATGGCAGATACTAATATGAAGAAGTAGGACTTTGCGTGACGAACAAGATAATTCGTCGCGCAAAACGCCGTCGAGAAAACAAACTTTTCCGTCGCACAAAACAACATTTCCGTCGCGCAATTACGTGTCGACATCTGCTTTTTTGCGCGACGAACAAAATTATTCGTCGCACAAACTCCCGTCGCGCAAATACTATTTTGCGTCGAGCAAATAATATTATTTCGTCGCGCAAGAACGCACCGCTATTAAACTTTACGCGACAAAGGTACTTTCGTCGCGCAAAAAAAAATTTATCCACCCTGCATTTTGGCGCCAAAAATAAGTTTCCCTCGTTTTCTTACGCGACGGTACATTTGTTCGTCGCGCTAAGTTGTCTTTTGAGACGAAAACTCTCGTCGCGCAAAGTTTTTTTACTGCCATAAAAGGAGCCAATTTTCTGTCCATCTTTACGCGATGACTATTAAGAATTGTCGCGCAATATTATCATGCGCGACGATTTTTATCGTCGCGCAAGATTTTGGCGCCAACCAAATAAACGGGTTTTTATTCACCACCTTTGCGCGACGAAATTTATTTACGTCGCGCATAGACTGTTTGGGCGACGAAACTATTTGTCGCGCTAGTTGTCTGTTGTATGCGCAACGGAATTTTTTTTTCGTCGCAACATTGCTTCTTGCGCGACGAAAGTATGTTCGTCGCGCAAATAGTAAATCGTAGTAGTGACAAGCAGCTGTTCATTTTCCAAAATCATAACTTTATGAACCACTGCTTTTGTATTCAGCTCCAAAACACAAAATCATTGAGGCCCATTCTAAATTGGAACACAAAATCATTCAGGACCATTCATACAATAAAACTAGAAAATACTGAAATGAGCAATCAACATAAGAATAAACGGTGAAAATACGTACATTAGAGGCGTCACTGATGAGCTCACAGAGAAAGATCTCCTTGTTGCTGTAAAAGGTGTTGATGATCAAACGCAGAAGCTGGCTGCTCTCATGGATCAGGACCTGAGTCCACCTTCTGAGTTGTAAAACGACTTTATCGAGTTCAGCGTATCCCGCTCTTCAAAGAAGAGCTTTTTCAATGGCAGCCGTAGAGAGGAAGAGGAAGCGGCAGCCCCTTTGGCTATGGAAAAATCATCGTCGTCGGCATTTGTGAACAAGAGATTCGGATTGAAAATTGGGAACACATGACGGATCTGGCCATTTTGGAATATATCATCAGTGGAAATCGTCTTCATCTTCTTTCTTCTCGCAATCACTATCGGCGTCGGCTTCGTCCGGCAATTGACACCTCAAATTTACAGAGTCGCCACAGAACTCCGTGAGCTTAACCATAACCTGTATTCATATCGAAAAAAAAATAGACATTAGCACCAAATTCAACGAGGGAACTGAAATCAAGTAGAAATTCAAGTAAATTAAGCGAAAATCAAACGGAAAATAATGAATTGAAGCAAATGGAACAAACCTGCAAAGGAAATGGAGGCATTGACAGCGAGAACACGTGGGAGGCCACCTATGTAATGGAGATTGTCGTCGGTCTTGTGTTGGTCCATGGCTTTGAGACTGTTTGGTTTACTTTGAAGGCATAGAGAGGGAAGAAGGGAAAGAGCAGAGGAGAGATGGTGGTTTGAAGTAGGAGAGAGGCTTGAGGCTTTAAACCTGAGGGAGGCTTCAAATGAGATCCAAAACTAATTTAATTCTAGAAAGGGTAATAAAGATATTTCATCTTATTAATTAAATTAAAAAATATATAGTTGTTGATTTTTGGGTTTATTTTGGGTGTGTTTCTATGTTTTAAATAGTGTAGGGTATATTTATAGTTTCATATCTAGGAATGGGTGTTTCACTAATTTTGTATTCCTATTTTTCTTTTGTTTGCAGGTGACTGATGATACTGCAAAAGTTAGTATAAGTTGTTCTATTACAATGCAATCCCTTGGTTAATTACAAACCGGTCAATCCTTCCTACTTTGGTTATTGGAGAAAAAGTGTACACTTATTGTTGTTCAATAAAAGGTTTTAGCTAACAATTTGAAAGTTGAGATTATTTTCGAGTGACTAGATGATATATAATATTGTACTAATTGTTTACTGCGTTGAATTATGG
>NC_047651.1:10063206-10081741 GCF_902201215.1 Prunus dulcis
AGGGTTGCCCGAAAACTATTCGTGTGTAAAGTAACATGAGAATGAGTCACCATGCTGGGCTGTTACGAGGTGCCTTGGGCCAAATGCAGAAATTATTTAAGGTATAATCTTAAGATTAAGTTTACTCATCCCACGAATTTGTCATTTATACTATGAGAAGTTTTTGTTTACAAAAAACATATAGGATATCAAGGAGACATTATGGCTAATGGTAAACCTACCATGGTTCGGTTCAGTATATTGAACTCAGCCTCTAAAATCTGATCCTTTCCTGCCATTGATTCTCCATCTTTGCAGGCACTATTTTGAGTTACCTAATGGACTGAATCGGGAAAGTTTGTCATAGGGGAGAGAATGAATGGGCATGGGATTAACTATTCCCCATGATAATTCTCGGGTTTTCAGGTAATGGATTACGAAATTTAATGTCGAATCAACATAATGTTTGATTCCTTATGTGATAGTAAACTTAAGGAAAGTCGAGAATTGAATTATTCATATACTCATATATTTGTAAATGTAGATAAAGTCAATAATGAAAATAATTCAAATACTCGTTCCATATAAATAAACATGCCGTCAGATTGTTTCATTTTTAAAATTTCACTCATCTACAAGGAGGCTACACGGTGACTGACGGGTTGGCTAGCTGGGGCTTATATGCGGATCTTTGGGCTCTCCTCCTCCCAACATTTTCTGGGATGGTAGTTGGGAGAGGATTAGAAGAAGTTCTTAAGCCTATACTTGTTTTAGTTTCATCTTGATTGTTTGAGCTTTAGCTCCCCATTCTTCCAAACAAACTACATAATGTTTAGCTCGCATTATACTCAACAAGAAATAAAATCAAATAAAATCACGTCATCTTTACCGTCCAAACTCGGATATGAAAACTTATGAGCATGATCTTTATTGATTCAATTAGTTGTATGTTATTGTCATAACGTGCATAATTGTTACACATTTATGTTATAATCCGTTGTTCAGAGAGAAATGTTGCTAGTTATAATTGAATAGGTTTACTAAAATGAATTTTCTTGAAATGAAAAATAATATTATTCAATTTGTAATGCCATAAATTTCTACTTTTTTTCATTAAAATAAAAAATTTGTGATGTCGCGTTCATTGCCTTATGAAAATGAATAATTTGCAAATGACCCATTAGTGTTATGGCAATTGCTCCCTCATGCAAAGTCCTAGGTTCGAGTCCTAGCGTCAATATAAGGTGTGTGAGTTTAGCATATTTTCACCCCTCTCAATAAAAAAGGTCCTAATAAACGAATAATTAGGATAGATAATTAAGGATCCCATTTCATCACACAAAGTAATAATTCTGATTAATGCGCTTCACTATTTTATTGAAATCATAAAACATCAAACACTTAATTAAAAAATGCATGTTGTCGTTGTACAAAGACATTGTCTAGGACAACAAAGTTTTTAACCAAGTGTATAAAACGTTGGACACTGGTAATGTCATACAATTAGTAAAGTTAAATTATAAGCGGTTATTAGTTGGAAATGCATTGTAACTTAAGTAAGTTGAAAAAACTCTCTTCTTTAAAATCAAGAGGAATAATTAAAGTGTTTATGTATTTATGAGATACTAAGGCGTTTTCATATTCCATATAACTTGGATAATTGCAAACCCTTATAAATAAATAAACTCTTAAAATTCAACTCCATCAAAGAATTCTTTGCCTTTCCCCAAAACAAACACAAAACAAACTCGTACCAAAAAGCACTATGGCCGCACTAAATATGTACCCAATGTTGGTCATTTTGCTTTTGGCGAGCCTATCAAGAATGATTTTCATAACTTTTGCATTCCAACTTTGGAGACATCTAATTCGAAATTCTTGGATGAATGTAAAAAACATATCTCCATTAACTGCGCTCGGGAAGTTGGTGAAAGTATTTTCGAAGGTGGGACTATAACAGATGATTGTTGCCATAAGCTTGTGTCTGTAGGCAAAAATTGTCATGCTTTATTCTTCTACTCTGCTCTTGAGTCTATACCCAATGTCGATAAATCTAGAGCTTTGGCAAAGAGTACACAAGTTTGGAATCGATGTGTTGGAATTGCACTCTCCCCTGCATCTTCTATCACAATTCCAAACTCAAAGGCTTCAAAATCGAAAACAGTGGATGAATGTAAAAAACATATCTCCACTAAGTGCGCTCGGGAGGTTGGTGGAAGTATTTTCGAAAGTGGGAGTGTAACACATGGTTGTTGCTATGAGCTTGTGTCTGTAGGCAAAACTTGCCATGATCTATTCTTTAACTCTGTTCTTGCCTCCAAACCCATTGTTGACAAATCTAGAGCTTTTGTAGAGAGTGCACAAGTTTGGGACCGATGTGTTGCAATTACAATTTCTCCTGCGCCTTCTATCACAATTCCAACCCCAAAGGCATTAAATTCAGAGACCTTGGTTGAATGCAAACATATCTCCATTAATTGCGCTTGGGAAGTTGGTGGAAGTATTTTTGAAGGTGGGATGGTAACAGGTGATTGTTGCGATGATCTTCTGTTTGAAGGAAAAAACATGCCGTGATATATTCTTCAATGCAACTCTTTTGTTAAAACTCGATGTCGACAATCCTAGAGCTTTAGCAAAGAGTACATAGGTTTGAAATTGATGTGTTGAAATTACAGTTTCACCTACATCTTCTATTTTAGAACTTAATAACTGAATTAATCAGAAATTATGTATGACATATATGCTATGTTAAAGTAAAATTTTTATTTGATTTATGTTTATTCCCAAAAAAAAAAAAAAAAAGGTGACTTCAACATGTTGTTTCGTTACAAGCTTAATTTTGTTGGTTAATGAAAGTTCTTCCACAATTGAAAGACAAAATAGTACTATTTTCCACAGCAACCAATGACTCCATTCCATTCTTTGTGAGGTTCAAAATATTACTGAACATTTTTTTTTTTGGCAAAATAAGTTTACTTATGTATCTTTTTTTATTGTATGGGATAGACGTTTATGGTCGTTGTTTTGTTCGCATCTTCATCATTTCTTCGTCCTCATCTTACTTGTTTACACATTGTACATCAAAAACTCTCAACAACGAAAGAATGCTTAAATATATTTGGAATATTTTATTCATATACGCTAAATAAGCGTTCTCATGTAATTAATTGTCACAATACTATCACAATTTGATTTGCCTAAAATTCTGAAGCTACTTTCTGCAAAGCTCCATGTAACCTAATCAGGCAGAAATTAAATATGTCAAGTGGGATTGACATGGTACTAGGGGTGGGCATCGAGACTAAAAAACCGGAACGCCGAGCCGCACCGGACGAAAAAAAAAGGGAAAAATCAAGTTGGCAAAAAAGTCAACAAATTGACACTAGACCGAACCGGACCAGACTGGATCAAATCGGACCTGTTAGCTTTAATTTATGTTTTTATTTTAATATCTAATTATTTAGCCCAATCTCCTAACACGTCAGAAGCTCCATCCAGCAACTCGCCTCCTAAACACCTTTGAAGCCCAATTCCTTTCTCTCCTCTCTCCCATTCTTTTTTCTTCGTGAAGCTCATTCTCACTCTCTCTCTTTTTTTCTTTTTATCCTTCTCTTCTCTCTCTCTGTCTCTCTCCCTTTCTTTTGTTTCTTGTTTCTTCTTCTCTCTAATGCAACTTCACTTTCTCTTTGTCCCCTTTTTTTTCTACTTCTCTATGAGACTACAACTTCACTCTTCTTCTTTATCTCTTCTCTGTATTTTTTCTTCCCCCTTTTCCATATCTCTTGTTGATGCTCAAAATGGCCCGGCCAATATCGACTCCAACTTAGTGATTAGATGTGCTAGGTCTTTAGCAGGGAAGAGGGCTGAGGCCCTTGGTGAAATTGGTTGGTGAGAAACCTGTAGAAGATAAAGTGGGAGAAGCAGTCGTTAAGCTTCGGACACCGGTGTGGTGCCGGCCGAAAGCTCTCCGATGCCTAAGTCAGTTACAGGTAGTAATTCTGGCAGAGTAACAGTAAAAGTGGGAGAATATTTACCCTTTTTACCTGGGTACTGTTCCCTATTTATAGGGAAGTGAAAGTGGGAGCTTTGCACAAAGTTCCAATGTGGGACTTTGTGCAAGTCGTTGTGGTGGCGACACGTGTCCTGGAGATTAGGTTTGGCAGCTGGGAGCTTCGGCAGGTGTCTGGCACCTCAGAAGTGTGTCTTCCTTCGGCAGTTGACAAGGCGTGGCTGCCTTGGTGCTAGTCGCTTTGATGCTGGGTCTGCTCGGTTCATTATGGTGTAAACATCTCTCTTTTTCCTTCTTCTTTTTTTCAGCATTTCTCCTTAATAGTGCTAGTGTGCTTCGTTTTTGTGGTCGTTCGTGGATTTCGTGTATGTGGCCATTCGTCTCCTTGGTTGCAAATCTGGTTTGTTTGATTGCAAATTAGTTAGAATGTCATGCTAGGAACCCACTAGAGGGGTTAACTTGTTGAGCTTTTCGAATGAAAATAAATTACTTAAGCATATGTGGTTTCTAGTTGATGTATGTACCTTAATGGTTATAAGAAGGCTTCTAAAAATTAAAGTGACCCAAAGTATCCCCTAACCGATGTTTTAGGTCCCCTTTACTCCCGCTTTCAAGTTCGTCAAAAAATTCTGTTCAAATATTGACGTGGCACGTGTGGGACCTATTGTTATACTCAATTATATGGCATGTGTGAAAATAAATTAATTTAAGTAAAATTAAGATCTTAAAAATTAAAAAAAAAAAAAACTAAAAACTAAAAAAATATCAATTCCCTCTTCGCCTCCCTCATCCTGAGAGCCCTTACCTCACCGCCCACCTCCACAACCCTTTCCTCTCCGTCTTTCTCCTTCTCGCACCCACCTCCAATGAAAACATGAATCAGACTTTGACAAACTAAAAGTAATCAAACACAAAAACTAGAAATTTTTTAGAAAACAACAATTTTTCAACCTGAAAATTATAGAGAACTAAAATCCCTATAAATTCTTTAAAGCAATGCCAGAAGTTGATCTTATCCTACAAAATCTCCACCTTATCTCCCTTACAGCAGTGCATGTTGGAATTGCCCAACTAAAATTAGTTGCCTCAGAACTACACATATAATGCAATTGGCACAAAAGAAACAAATGATTTTCAGGTGTGTGAGTTGTACTTAAAGGAAGTTGAGGTTCCACTCCAAAACCAATTGGTAATGGGGGGAGTAGCCCAACTCCTTATAAGCCCTTGTTAGGTTTCTTAACTTTCTAATGTGGGACTCTTTACCTTCACATTCTCACACGCTCCTGCACGTGTGGCGAATTTTCAAGCCTAACACATGAACAACACATTTTGGGTGACGTGGAGCACCTGTGGCCGTTGGGCTTTCACACGTGGGCTAACCTGGCTCTGATACCATGAAGGAAGTTGGGGTTCCACCCTAAAACCAATTGGTAATGGGGGGAGTAGCCCAACTCCTTATAAGCCCTTGCTAGGTTTCTCAACTTTCTAATGTGGGACTCTTTACCTTCACATTCTCACAGTACTTGGATGGAGAAATCAATTTGGTGGCTCATCAGTAGTAGACTCATTGCGGTGCCAAGCCCATTTTGTTTCACAAGGCAGCAGCAGAAGCATGACCCATTTTCCTCTACACAAACTAAGAAATTCAATGGTACCCATCTCAAAATTTTCTACAGAAAAACTCCAATGGTATCCATCTCAACAAAAGTGCAAGCTCAAAAGAGCGCCCCTTGAACCGAAACTCACTCTAGTTTCAATAAGAATAAAAGAAAAAGGAAATTTTTGGCTATTGAGAGCTTGTTCAAGTACCAACATCTCCCACTACCACCCAAAAATGCCAGGGTTGCCACGTTCCACCTTAGTTGGATCTGGACCGGGCCGGGTCCAAGTTCAGATTCCCCGAAATTCTGCCTCAAACTCCTGAGATACATGGGTCGTAGAGGCAGCACATGCAAGCGCCAACTACGGAAGGTTGTTGGCTCTAGTTTCGGTGCTTCTGGATCTAGCGGCGGCAGTATCTAGGGCATCATTAGACTGTTGCGTTAGGTTTCAGTGCCGTTGGATGTGGCGGGAACTGAGGCCATGCCCAGTGGGTGCACAAGGGGTGGTCTCCGTTGTGAAAGGGTCCCCAAGGGTGTGTTCTCTACCTAGACCCAAGTGGTTGGTGGGAAAAGGTGTGAGATGAGGAAGTGGGGCAGGCACAAGTGGTTGGCGCGGGAGGGAGCGGGTCGTTGAGTACAGAGAAAGAAAGAGGGTGACAGAGAAGTAATTTTCTATTTTTTAAAAGAAAATATTTTATTGATTTTTTTCACACAAGGCACTTACGTGTCACTTGTGCCATGTCAACATTTTTAACAGAATTTTTGACGGACTTGATAGCAAAGGGTAAAGAGAGATGCAAAACACCAATCAAGGGTGTAGTTTTGGGTCATTATAACTTTCAAATGGTAAAATGAGATTTGACCATCGTTTCAAGAGACACTGTAGTAAATAAGCCTTAAAAAAATACAATTCTTGTTCATACATGTCAATCCCACTTGACATATTTGATTTCTGCCTGATTGGGTAACATGGGGCTTTGCAGAAAGTAGCTTCAGAATTTTAGGTAAAACAAATTGTGATAGTATTGCGACAATTAATTACATGAGTATTCTTAATTGGCGTACTTGAATAAAATATTGTGACAATTAATTACATGAGTACGCTTATTTAGGGTACTTGAATAAAATATTCCAAACATATTTAAGCCTTCTTTCGTTGTCGACTGAACTGATTGCGCGTTTCTAATCTACAATGTGTAAACAAGTAAGATGAGGACGAAGAAATGCTGATGATGCGAAGAAAAAAAAAAACGACGACCAAAAACATATATCCCATACAATTTTTTTTTTTTTTTAAAAAAGGTGAGTAAAATTATTTTGTGAAAAAAGGGTTTAACAATATTTTGAACCTCACAAAGAACGGAAAGGAGTCATTGGTTGCTGTGGAAAATAGTGTTATTTTGTCTTCCAATTGTTAAAGAACCTTAATTGACCAACAAAATTGAGCTCGTAAGGAAACAACACGTTGAAGTCACTTTTTTTTTTTTTTGGAATAACATTCAAATAAAAATGATACTTTAACATAGCATATATCTCATATATAATTTCTGAATATTTTAGTTCTTCAGTTCTAAAGCAGAAAATGTGGGTGAAACTGTAATTTCAACACATCAGTTTCAAACTTGTGTACTCTTTGCCAAAGCTTTAGGATTGTTGACATCGAGTTTTGATAAAAGAGTCGCATCGAAGAATATATCATGGCATGTTTTTTCCTTCAAACAGAAGATCATCGCAACAATCACCTGTTACTATCCCACCTTCAAAAATACTTCCACCAACTTCCCAAGCGCAATTAATGGAGATATGTTTGCATTCAACCAAGGTCTCTGAATTTAATGCCTTTGGCGTTGGAATTGCAATAGAAGGTGCGGGAGAAATTGTAATTTCAACACACTGGTCCCAAATTGTGTACTCTTTACTAAAGCTCTAGATTTGTCAACAATGGGTTTGGAGGCAAGAACAGAGTTAAAGAATAGATCATGGCAAGTCTTGCCAGCAGACACAATCTCATAGCAACAACCATATGTAACACTCCCACTTTCGAAAATACTTCCACCAACCTCCCAAGTGCACTTGTTGGAGATATGTTTTTTACATTCATCTACTATTTTCGATTTTGAAGCCTTTGAGTTTGGAATTGTGATAGAAGATGCAGGGGAGAGTGCAATTCCAACACATCGATTCCAAACTTGTGTACTCTTTACCAAAGCTCTAGATTTATCGACATTGGGTATAGATGCAAGTGCAGAGTTGAAGAATAAAGCATGACAATTTTTGCCTACAGACACAAGCTTATGGCAACAATCATCTGTTACAGTCCCACCTTCGAAAATACTTTCACCAACTTCCCGAGCACAGTTAATGGAGATATGTTTTGTACATTCATCCAAGATTTTCGAATTAGACATCTCGAAAGTTGGAATTGCGAAAGTTGTGAAAATCATTCTTGATGTGCTCGCCAAAAGCAAAATGACCAACAATGGGTACATATTTAGTGCGGCCATAGTGCTTTTTGGTACGAGTTAGTTCTTATTTTTTTGGGGAAAGGCAAAGAATTCTTTGATGGAGTTGAGTTTTAAGAGTTTCTTTATTTATAAGGGTTTGCAATGATCTGAGTTATTTGGAATATGAAAACGCCTTAGTATCTCATAAATACATAAACACTTTAATTCCTCTTGATTTTAAAGACGAGAGTTTCTTCAGCTTACTTAAGTTACAATACATTTCCAACCAATAACCGCTTATAATTTAAATTTACGAATTGTATGACATTACTAGTGTCCAACGTTTTATACGCTTGGTTAAAAACTTTGTTGTCCTAGACAATGTTTTTGTACAATAACAACATGCACTATTTAATTAAGTGTTTTTATTTTATGATTTCAATAAAATAATGAAGCGCATTAATCAGAATTACTTTGTGTGATAAAATGGGATCCTTAATTATCTATCCTGATTATTTGTTTGTTAGGACATTTTTTATTGAGAAGGGAGATAATATACTAAACTCACACACTCAAAAAAAAAAAATTGAAATTGTACATATTCAAGTTGTGCCCTATGATCCTTGAGAGAATTGAAATCTTTTGTTATTGTGTATGAATCTATATTCTTAACAAATTATTTTTCGATGTAGACAAGAAAAGAAACTGCTATAATCTCCTTCACAAAATAGTGAATCGCACCGCACCCACCCTTTGGGCTACCTAATTGAAAAGGGTGTCATTAAAATGAATACTGACGAAAAAAAAATTAAAAAACAATGGGAAAAAATAGGAAATGATAGAGAGTTAAAGTCATGAGTGTTCACTGAGGGATTATTTCTTAATTGAGCAAGCAAATTATATTTTAATTTTCAAAAAAGACTACCTGGGCTAGAAACCGTGGTAGCTTTTAACTTGGTTCTACGAGTGCTTCCAGGTAAGGAGGGAAGTAGTGTCCTAATTTGAAAGACATATTCGGCTTGGGTGTGACTCGTAAGGCAACCGTGTGTCCTCCACGGCACCTCCATTCTGTGCATCTGCACTGCCATACCTTCATGGCATTCAAGGTTCTCCCCTACTTATCTCGTCAGCACACCATCCCCTTAGGGTGCCTCCCAGCAAAGTTCCACAACACTTAGGCCATCACAATTCACCAAGGTTAAACATCATCCCTACTACGAGTAGAACCACTTTACTACCAACGCCCCTAACTTGGACACGGCAGAACCACTTCTATAGCATCCACATGGGAACAAGCAAGATGTCAACACCCAAGTTACTCCAACTTTGTCTGCCATCAAGTGCGGACATACTCTATGTCCTTAGCAACCATGCCCCTAAGTAAAATTTTGGGATCCCCCTCTTTTGGAACACTCCGTCGTTCCGAATATCAATCAGCAAACTTATGTCAAACCTTGTGCCTCACCCACCTGTTCTCAACAATTGTAAAAGCAACCACTTAAGTGACTCCCTCATTAAAGCCTAGCCCGTCAGCAACTTACTCCCTCAATGGAGCCTAGCTCATCAGCGACTTACTCCCTTCGAAGACTGCACCATTTCGGTCTTGAGCTTCCACAACTTTTCCCCGAACAAGGTCTTGCACCATTCGTTCAACACTCATCGCCAACTGAATTCAATCTAATTACTGATGACATGTTATGGTTCGAGTATAGCCTACCTCTAGCACTCTCACCAAACTCACACTGCCATCTTCCTCAAACCTTAGCCTGGAACGCTCAACATCACTTTGTCAACTGTGTCCCCTCCGAAGCTCCTCAATCTGTTTTGCGCATGTGCGCTTGCCATACCTCAATGGCATTCGTGGGTCTCCCCCACTTATCTCGTCGACGCACCCTCACGTCAACGTACCTCCGAAGCGAAGCTCTACTACACTTTAGGCCTTCACACTTCACCAAGGTTTGATGTCATCCCTACTACAAGTAGAACCACCTAACATCGCCCAAACTTGAACTCGGTAGAACATACTTCTGTAGCATCCACAAGGGAACAAGTAAGACATCCTCCCTCTAGTTATTCTATCTTTGGCCTCCCATCAAGTGCGGACATACTGTGTCCTTAGCCACCATCTTCGCAAGAAAGACTCCGGGATCCACCTTTGGAACACTCCTGCATTCCGAATATTAGTTAGCAACCTTGTGTCAAACATTGCACTTCACCCACACGTTCTCCACAATTGCAAGAGCAACCACTTGAGTGACTCCTTTGTTAAAGCTTAGTCCATCAGCAACTTACTCCCTCAATAGAGCCTAGTACGTCAGCAACTTACTTCCTCCAAAGACAGCCCCCCCTTTCGGCCTTCAGCCCTCACAAATCTTCCCTGAACAAAGGTCTCGCACTGTCTGCTCAACACTTGTTACCAACAAAGTTTGTCACAACCTTCAATGGTATGCCACGGTTCGAGTGCAAGCCAATCTTCAACACTCTCACCAAACTCGTGCTCCCATCCTCCCCACATCCTGAACTGAACAAGCAACATCACTTCATCACAAGCCAGTACCCCTGCCTACCCGCCTTCCGGGCGCTTGGTGCACGGATTAGAAAACTAGGCAACCGAGCAGCAACACCAACCATCATCCCACATCTTAGAGTCATCCTTCTTGATGTCTTCTCAAAACTTCGAGGCAAACTTTTGGATACCTTCACCCTTCCATAGGATCCAGCACCAAGACGGGTTTCCATCAACCGTCACACAACCTGATTCCAACAATCATCTACAGTGACGTTGGGGTTCTTCATCCAACTTCACAAGTCCACTACCCATCACAGGCAATGACCTGCTACCTTGCTATCAAAGTTGTCCGATCACCAATCTCTTCTAGGTACGAATCTCTCACACAGAAACCACCATCTGAATCGATCAGCCCTTCGACATCCTTTGAATTATTAGAGCTTTCGCTCGGATACCACTTGTCACGGATCGAGCGAGCGGTGCGGCGCAGCGGAAGTGAATCACACATTTCACCACTCAAAGCACACCCGTGCGGCTCAAGATACCTTTGGATCCCAGTCAGCCTTCTCCCACTTCACGATATTCATGACTCTCACAACTCCGCGAGAGGTTTACCTTCAAGTGTCGTCTCTTACTAGACAACGAGTCACACTACCGTGTGACAATACAATCACTCCGCATCCGGCAACGAACCCTCGACGCCCATACATCAAGCGTTGCATAAGACACGTCAACTGCATCGACCACGCCGCATGCTTTCCTCATGTCTCGCTCATGTCCAAGTCAAGACATAGCGATCTAACACACCATCGGTTTACCCACACTTCTGTCGGTCATTCCTTTAGCGTTCACGATAGCCCACATCCTCAAGCTATACACGCAAGCTGTTATACTTGCATGTCGCCCAAGCCTTGGCGACATATATATTCCGAATGTCCCACATAACCATCTATGCATTGCATGGGGTCGCAACCCATGCGTACCGGCATCCGAATATCATCCTTCAATATTAGACAAGGCCGAACCCAAGCCAAGTCCATCGAGTATTGTCATATGTCTCGCTAGCCGATGGCATAGCGAATGCCATATGTTGACCTCACTCTTTCCAACGATGCGCAATACGAACGGCCCTGCGTGTTCGTACTGTCCTCGGGAATTCCTTTCCCTCGGAGGCACAGATTATCCTTCAACAATCTTATGCCCGCCCTTATGACTATCTCCAATGTCATAAGGATGCTCGCTTAGTGCCACAAGGGTGTAAGCACCAGGGGTGGTGGAGAGCATGACACCATGTCACCCCCTATATAGCATTTTATGCATTTAGCCTTCTGCCAGGAGGGAACATCACCTATGCACGAGGAGTCATAATTGGGCATAACTCCTTCATACGAACTCCGAATGGCAAACCGTCAGTTGCGTTTCCTGCGTCTCGACATCACGAACATTTCGGTATTCTTGGTTCCCTCAGGTTCCTCCCGTAACCTTCGGAAATACCCAAAATACCCTTCACAAGTGCAACTTGGCCAACACCAACCATTCTAGCTCTTAAGCTATCGCCCGTCCACACTTGGACTACCTCATAAGCGCATAGATGTGCCAACGGAGTCATGGTAGCACTTGTCTAAATGCGACCCGTGACACAAGGCAGCATCAGGAGCAGGAATCATTTTCCTCTACACAACCCAAGAAATTTAATGGTGCCCATCTCAAAATTTTCTTTAAAAAATCTCCAATGGTATTCATCTAAACAAAAGTACAAGCTCAAAAGAGTGCCCCTTGAACCGAAACTCACTCTAGTTTCAATAAGAATGAAAGACAAAGGGAATTTTTGGCTATTGAGAGCTTGTTCAAGCGCCAACATCTCTCACCACTACCCAAAAAGCCAGGCTGCCACGTTCCACCTTAATTTGATTTGGACTGGGTTGGGTCCAACTTCAAATTCTCCCAAGCTCTGTCTCAAAATCCTGATATGCACGGGTCGCAGAGGAAGCACTTGTGGCGTCAACTATGGGAGGTTGTTGGCTTGAGTTTCGATGCCCTTGGATCTAGCGACGGCATCACCTAGGTCGTCATGAGGCTGTTGGGTTAGGTTTCGGTGCTATTGGATATGGCGGGAATTTAGGCCAAGCCTGGTGTGTAAACAACAGGTGGGTCTCTATTGGGAAAAGGTCCTCAAGGGCGTGTTCTCTACCTGGACCCAAGTGGTTGGTTGGGGAGGGGCGGCAAAGCTTGTTAGAGGGTAGGAGAGGAGGAGGTGGGGCAGTGATACCTGCCCCAAGTGGATGGTAGGGGAAGGGGCAATGAAGCTGGTTAGAGGGACGCACGGGAGGAGGTAGGTCAGTGATGCCTGCCCCAAATGGTTGGTGCAGAAGGGAAGGGGTTGTCGAGTACAGAGAAAAAAAGAGGGTGAGAGAGAAGTAATTTTCTATTTTTTTAAAAAGAAAATATTTTATTGATTTTTTCACATGGGACACTTACGTGTCAACATTTTTAACATAATTTTTGATGGACTTGACACCAATGGGTAAAGTGAGAGGCAAAATACAGGTGAATGGTGTAGTTTTGTTTCACTTTAACTTTCAGAGAGTAAAATAAGATTTGATCATCGTTTCAGGGGGCACTCCAGTAAATAAACCTTAAAAGAATACAATTCATGTACATACCATGTCAATCCCACTTGACATATTTGATTTTTGCCTAATTGGGTTACAAGGAGCTTTGCAGAAAGTAGCTTCGGAATTTTAGGTAAAACAAATTGTGATAGTATTGTGAAAATTAATTACATCAGTACGATTATTTAGCATACATTAATAAATACATTTAAGCATTCTTTCGTTGTCGATTGGACTGATTGAGTGTTTTTGATCTACAATGTGCAAACAAGGACGAAGAAATGCTGATGATGCGAACAAAATGACGACCATAAACTTTTATCCCATACAATAAATAAAAAAAAACATGAGTAAACTTATTTTGCGAAAAAAAGGTTCAATAATATTAACCTCACAAAGAATGGAATGGAGTCATTGGTTGCTGTGGAAAAAAGTACTATTTTATCTTTCAATTGATGAAGAACCTTAATTAACAAACAAAATTGAGCTCGTAACGAAAAAACATCTTGAAGTCACTTTTGTTTTTTTTTTTTGGAATAAACATAAATCAAATAAAAATGTTACTTTCACATAGCATATACCTCATACATAATTTCTGATTAATTTAGTTTTCCAGTTCTAAAATAGAAGATGTAAGTGAAACTATAATTTCAACACATCAATTTCAAACTTGTGTACTCTTTGCTAAAGCGTAAGGATTGTCGACATCAAGTTTTAACAAACGAGTCGCATTGAAGAATATATCACAACATGTTTTTTCCTTCAAACAAAAGATCATCGCAACAATCACCTGTTACCATCCCACCTTCAAAAATACTTCCGCCAACTTCCCAAGCGCAATTAATGGAGATATGTTTGCATTCAACCAAGGTCTCCGAATTTAATGCCTTTGGGGTTGGAATTGCGATAGAAGGTGCGGAAGAAATTGTAATTTCAACACATTGGTCCCAAACTTGTGTACTCTCTACTAAAGCTCTAGATTTGTCGACAATGGGTTTGGAGGCCAGAACAAAGTTAAAGAATAGATCATGGCAAGTTTTGCCAACAGACACAAGCTCATAGCAACAACCATATGTAACACTCCCACTTTCGAAAATACTTCCACCAACCTCCCGAGCGCACTTGGTGGAAATATGTTTTTTACATTCATCCACTATTTTCGATTTTGAAGACTTTGAGTTTGGAATTGTGATAGAAGATGCGGGGGACAGTGCAATTCCAACACATCGATTCCAAACTTGTGTACTCTTTGCCAAAGCTCTAGATTTATCGACATTGGGTATAGACTCAAGAGCAGAGTTGAAGAATAAAGCATGACAATTTTTGCCTACAGACACAAGCTTATGGCAACAATCATCTGTTATAGTCCCACCTTCGAAAATACTTTCACCAACTTCCCGAGCGCAATTAATGGAGATATGTTTTTTACATTCATCCAAGATTGTCGAATTAGATGTCTCAAAAGTTGGAATTGCGAAAGTTGTGAAAATCATTCTTGATGGGCTCGCCAAAAGCAAAATGACCAACATTGGGTACATATTTAGTGTGGCCATAGTGCTTTTTGGTACGACTTAGTTTTTGTTTTTTGGGGAAAGGCAAAGAATTTTTTGATGGAGTTGAATTTTAAGAGTTTCTTTATTTATAAGGGTTTGCAATGATCCGAGTTATTTGGAATCTGAAAACGCCTTAATATCTCATAAATACATAAGCACTTTAATTCCTCTTGATTTTGAAGATGAGAGTTTCTTCTACTTAAGTTACAATACATTTCCAACTAATAACTGCTTATAATTTAACTTTACTAATTGTATGGCATTACTAGTGTCCAACGTTTTATATGCTTGGTTAAAAACTTTGTTGTCCTAGACAATGTTTTTGTACAACAAGAAGAAGCACTGTTTAATTAAGTGTTTGTTGTTTTATGATTTCAATAAAATAGTGAAGTGCATTAATAAGAATTATTTTGTGTGATAAAATGGGATCCTTAATTATCTATCCTAATTATTCGTTTGTTAGGACCTTTTTCTATTAAGAGGAGCAATAACATACTAAACTTACACACGCTACATAAATGCTAGGACTCGAACTTAGGACTTTGCATGAGGGAGCCATTGCCACTACACTAGTGGGTCCTTTGCAAATTATTCGTTTTTATAAAGCAATGAACATGACATCACAATTTTTTTTATTTTAATTAAAAAAATAGAAATTTATGGCATTATAAATAGAATAATATTATTGTTCATTTCATGAAAATTCATTTTGGTAAACCCATTCAATTATAACTGGCTACATTTGTCTCTGAACAATGGATTATAACGTAACAACTGTGCAAGTTATGACAATAACATAGAACTAATCGAATCAATAGAGATCATGCTCATAAGTTTCCATATCTGAGTTTAGACAGTAAAGATGACGTGATTTTATTTCTTTTATTTTCTTGTTGGGTATAATGCGAGCTAAACATTACGTTGTTTGTTTGGAAGAATGGGGAGCTAAACAAATATAGGCTTAAGAACCTCTTCTAATCCTCTCAATTACTGTAAGAACCCAAAACAAAATATCTAAAAAGTAAGGAAAATATCTTTTAGTGAAAAGACCATTTTGCCCTTGCATTAATAATGGGGGAAAATTTGACTTTTTGATTGAGAAAGAATTTGGGAATTCCGCTTGCGCCATTGCGTAGAGCACGGCGAAAGGAGTCCGTAGACACGGAGTGGGGCCCGAATCGGAGTTGTAACGAAAAAGTTATGGTCAAAAGAGTCTCAGTGGCATAACCGTAAATATTTCGAAGTTGCATCTATATAAACCCAGACTCTGCGCGAAACGGGCCACCGACTTCCAGAAGGTGCTGGCGCCGCCTCCGAGCTCCAATGGCCACGGGACCGGTGGCGTTGGAACCACCATCGAGTCCCCTACCTTCTCCAACCGACCTCAACCCTGGGGCCGCCCTGAGCTGGCCGGAAAATCGTGTTTTCCGACGGAGGTTCGTCCGAAGCTACCCAAACTTCCAGCTCGAAATTCTCCTTCGTTTCTCCACCAAATCGATGAGTAAGGTATGGTTTCTCAGCTATTTTTCGTACTCTAGCTGATGGGTATATGGGCTTCGATCGATTTTAGCTCTAAGGGGTTCGATTTTGAACTTGAAAATTCGGCCGAACTTCGGCCCTTCGAAACTACTGTTTCCGGTCACTTTTTGGGGGTGGCCCAAGAACAAAAGTGACTCCAAATGGGGTTTTTTACCTAGGGTAGGAGTTTGGAGTCTTGGTTCCGAGATTTTTCGGCCACCCGAAATCGCTTTGGACACCCAAAGCTGTCCGCGCGTACTGGAGCCCGTGGGCGAGGGTACTGATGTAATTCTGTGTAGATTTGTGACCCTCGTGTCGTCACGAGCGCGTGGGATTTCGCGGATCTCGATTCGGAGTCCGTTTGAGCCCCGAACGGATTTTTCATATCGCGCGATCCGTGGGTGCAGTGTTGTGTAATCGTCGGATCGCGCTGAATTTTGGATATGTCGGTCTACACGATGTCAGGATCGTGTAGGATTCAACGGATTGCGAATCGGAGTCCCGGATACTCCGGAATCGCGAACCTGGGGCTAGGGTTAGGGTTTTAAGCGATAACGCGATTTTGGTCAATCCGACCGTCCGATTCGGACCAAATTCGCAGAACATGGTTCCCGCTATATGAGAAACCTTCAGGGATGATCAGATTGGCCATCGGACACCGTGGACCCCACGGGTCTCGGGTCGGCCGACCTGACAGGCTTATCGCTTAAGCTGAACGTCGAACCTCCCAAAACTGTTCCAAGCGTTGAAAAAGGCTATTGTGGGCATAGGAGTAGTTGGATTGAGATGCGCGTATTTCTAGGAGCCGGGGGCAGGGTGTTTAGTTGAAATTCTTTTTATTCAGCAGTTTACTAACTTAATCTTTCGGGATAATCAGGCACCAGGAGCCCGACAGAATTATAAAAGAGATCTTCGAGGGATCGAAGTAGCTCGGACCATCTGTGAGTGGACCTTCTTTCATAAATCAGATTTCATGAATGATTGATGTGCTGTTATATAAATAAGTTTTATAAATGAGTTTATATTGATTTTATATAAATAAGTTTTTAGAAATGAATTTATTTGAATAAGTTTTTTTATTTGATCTTGAGTAAGTTTTATTACGGTTCTGAACTTGATCAGTACAGTAACAGTTTTATAAATATGTGCTGCTTATTTAAAAGTCATAGAAACAGAGTTTGAGGTTGAAATCAGATGAGACAGCAGCACAATTTGAGATTTCAGTTTTAATCGGATTTTCTAAAGGAATCTATTTTAAACCCACCTTGTACCCATTTTCTTTATGGTGATTACCTAGAGTCGGACCGATGTCTACGGACATCCAGTCTGATTATAGTTCAGTCAGTGCACTTGACTTTGCCTCACGAAGTTTCGGGGACGCTCGGACCGTGAGTGCCAGGATTTGCGGCTCGGCAGACTTGGTGTCCCGAGACCTGCCAGGATTGCGGCTCGGCTGACTCTGTGTCCCCGAGACCTGCCAGGATTGCGGATCAGGCTGACTACGGTCCCCTGCATCCTGCCAGAGCGACTCGAGCTGACTTGGTGTCACCGAGAAATCTGCCGGCGGGACAGGCTGATCATAGTCCCCTGATTTCGCCAGTTTGCGGCTCGGGTGGACTGCGTGGCGCCCGAGACCTGCCAGGGAATTGACGGATATAACAGGGGTACAATTAGGTGGCAGTTTTAAAGGATTTTAAAGCTTTTACTGCAGATATTGTTTACTCATTTTTTTTAGTAAATTCAGTCGAACGAAGTTTTAAAGGATTTTGAGCTTTCTTTTATTCAAGGATGATTTTCAGCCATTTTATATTGGTCTCTCAGTAATTGCACATGTGTATTTTTGGTATTTTTATTCAGTATACCAGTTTTTTTGATTCTTCCAGGCAATAATATCTTTATATCAGATCGATTATGTAAGTTTCTTCATTAGTATACTAATTCATGCTTATAGAATCTTTTATATGGAGATATAGTTAAATTTTCGATATATATATATATATCCCTAGTTATTTCAAAATGGGGGAATTATATTTTAGCTGGATTTTAAGAATCTCACTTTTTGTCCACTCACAGTTTAAAACTTGTTTTTCGCCCCAGGTTGTAGAAGTGCATAGGATCCACCACCGGGCCACTCTTAACCTCCACGCTTCAAAGTCAGGTAAAGTTGTAGAAATTTTTCCTGAAAACCCGTGAACTTTAGAAAATTGCTCTGATATCGAGTTTATTGGAAAATTTGAATCTGGCAATTCTGGTTTATCCTATTCTGGCAGTTGGGTGGAAATATTTGAGATTGTTTACAGGGGAAATTTT
>NC_047651.1:10086671-10181416 GCF_902201215.1 Prunus dulcis
CCGGGCCCAAAAGACGATCCTCACCTCTGCCTATGTAAGTGTTTAGGCCCTTTTTTGAATGTATTTGTGTTGGATTATTCTTGTATGGATTGACTAACATGGTTTTGTTTTGCAGGCCTTTGGCGAGATGTACGTCAGCATGGCCAAGGCTGACAAGGAGATCCAGAGGCTGAAGAGGCGAGATCAGCAGGCCAAGAGCAAAGTGGCGGAGGCAGAGGAGGCCATCCGAGAGAAGAACGCCTTGCTGGCGCAAAAGGCGGCCCTGGCCAAGGAGGTGGCGGCTCGGACCAAGGAGGTGGAGGAGCTGAAGAGGTCGAAGGCCGAGGAGGTGGCTGCTGCTCGAGCCGAGGCGATCGAGTCTTACCGATCCTCAGAGGAGCTGAAGAGTTATATCATGGATCGGCTGGTTGATGAGCAGCTTCGCTGGGAAGATAGGTTGGTGAGGTTCAACCCCTCGCTGGATATTAACTTTGACACCAGTGGCGAGCCTCCTGCCCAGACCCCTCCATGTGATGCTAGTGCCCCGACACCAGAGGCTGAGCCAGCCACTGAGGATGCCCCGTCGACCGAGTCCTGAAGGCGTTGCCTTCGTGATGTACGATAGTTATTTTGTACTTTAGTTATTTTGTTGAAACATTTTGCCTTGCATGGAGCAAGGTTGTTTATTTTGGTTATGTATGAACACTTGTCCTTACCTGGAGCAAGGCTGTTTTTATTTATGATATGAGACTTAGCTTGATATCAATTGTGTTAGAAAAAATAATAACAATGTGAGTGCATGAGAATGAGCCAGAGTCAGGCATTTTATTGAAATAGATGCCGAAAGGCAGAAAGTACAAGTGGTCTAGGGTCTAGATACCTTACTTCTACCCTAAAGTAAATAATCAAGACCAAAGTATTGTCTTAGGGTCTAGATATGTTTACTTGTAGTAGTACTTGAGATGGTCAGTGTTCCACGGGTGAGGCAGCGTCTTGCCTGTTGAGTCGCGAAGCTGATAGGTGCCGGGGCGGCAGATTTTGATAATCTCGTAAGGACCTTCCCATGTAGGGCCGAGGGTACCTTCGTTGGGATTTTTGGTAGCCAAGGAAACCTTGCGCATGACCCAGTCCCCCATTTTGAAAGCCCGGGGCTTGACTCGGGAATCGTAGTATTTGGCGATGCGTTGTTTGTACGCGACATTGCGCATGCTCGATTGGTCCCGGAGTTCGTCAATGAAGTCGAGGTTGAGTGCCAACTGCTCGTCATTGGCTGTGGCGTCGTAAGTGGACGTTCGGTATGTGGGCTGGCCAATCTCTACCGGAGCCACGGCCTCGGTTCCAAATGATAGGAGAATGGCGTCTCACCCGTGGATGTGCGGAAGGTGGTGCGGTAGGACCAGAGTACTTCCGGGAGTAGTTCTGGCCAGCAGCCCTTGGCTTTGTCAAGTTTTGTCTTGAGGGTCTTCTTGATAATTTTGTTCACGGCTTCGACCTGGCCATTGGACTGAGGATGGGCTGGGGAGGCGAAGCATAAACGAATCTTGAGGTTGGAACAAAATTGTTTGAATTTGGCATTGTCAAATTGCCGGCCATTGTCGGTGACGANAATTTTGTTCACGGCTTCGACCTGGCCATTGGACTGAGGATGGGCTGGGGAGGCGAAGCATAGACGAATCTTGAGGTTGGAACAAAATTGTTTGAATTTGGCATTGTCAAATTGCCGGCCATTGTCGGTGACGATGGAGTTGGGGATGCCGAAGCAACATACAATGTTTTGCCACACAAAAGATTCGATGCGAGCCGCAGTGATAGTGGCCAGGGCCTCGGCCTCAGCCCACTTGGTGAAGTAGTCTACAGCCACAACTGCATATTTGACTTGGCCCTTGCCCTCTGGCATGGGTCCAATGAGATCCAGTCCCCATTGGGCAAATGGCAAAGGGCTGACCATGGCGGTCAATGGTTCAGCCGGGAGTTGTGGGATGTTGGCAAATCGCTGACACTTGTCGCATTTCTGAGTGAAGGTCTGGGCATCAGTGTGGAGTGAAGGCCAGAAGTATCTTTGGCGGATTGCCTTATGGGCTAGCGAGCGTGCGCCCGAGTGATTGCCGCAGATGCCTTCATGGATTTCTCGGAGGACATAGTGACCTTCTTCTGGAGTCAGGCATCGAAGGTAAGGGAGGCTGAAGCCCCGCTTATATAAGGAGCCGTTAATGACCAGGTAACGGGCAGAGCGATGGCGAACGCGTCGCGCCTCGGCTGGGTCAGCGGGTAGTGTTTGGTTCTGCAAGAACTGGAGGATGGGGTCCATCCATGTAGGGCTGTGATCAATAGTGCAGATGAGTGGGGCTTGAGTGCTGGGCTGGGCCAAAAACTCGATGTGGATGTGGCGACCCATTCCTTGCTCCAAGGCTGAGGCTAACCTGGCTAGTGCATCGGCATGGCTATTCTCTGAGCGCGGCACTTGCCTGATAGAGTGGGCGTGGAAGGTTGCCAGCAAGTGCCGAGCGTGCTGGAGGTAAGCCGTCATAGAGGCATCCTTAGCCGTGAAGTCCTGGTTGACCTGGTGGACCACGAGTTGTGAATCGCTGAAGATCTGAATTTGCCTGGCGTCCATCTCTTTGGCTAGGCTAAGACCAGCTAAGAGTGCTTCATATTCGGCCTCATTGTTGGAGGCTTGGAAATTGAAGCGGAGGGCATACTCGAGGGCAACCTTGTCTGGGGAGACGAGAACGAGGCCGGCCCCACATCCCTGGGCATTAGAAGAGCCATCCACAAATAAGGTCCACAGGGGCTGGGTTAGGTCGAGAGTGTTTTCGGTGGGGGTTTGGTCCTGGCTCGGGGAGGGATTGGGTTCGGTTATGAGCTGGGTAGCTGCAGAAGCTTGGGGCTCAGTGAATTCAGATAAGAAGTCAGCAACGGCCTGCCCCCTCATAGCCGGGCGGGGTTTGTAATGAATATCAAACTCGCCAAGTTCAATGGCCCATTTAACCAGTCGCCCAGAAGTTTCTGGCTTCTACAACACCTGTCGGAGTGGTTGGTTGGTTAAGACATGGATGGTGTGAGCTTGGAAATATGGTCGGAGGCGTCTAGCTGAGACGACCAGGGAGAACGCCAGTTTTTCGATGTATGGGTATCGAACTTCGGCATCTTGCAATGCCTTACTAACATAATGCACTGGGTGCTCCGCATTGTCCTTCGATCGAATGAGCACTGAGCTAACGGCCGAAGCTGAGACAGAGAGATAAACCACGAGGATGTCTCCGTGCTCAGGTGTTGACAATAAAGGGGCTCGGCCCAAGTACTCCTTGAGCTCGCTGAAAGCCGTCTCACACTCAGCAGTCCAGGTGATGTTTCGCTTAGTGCCCTTAAGGGCCTTGAAGAATGGGGCGCAGCGGTCAGTGGCCTTGGAGATAAATCTGGTCAGGGCAGCAACACGCCCTGTAAGGCTTTGGATATCCTTGACCGTCTTAGGTATTGTCATATCTAAGATGGCCCGGATCTTTTCTGGGTTGGCCTCAATACCCCTTTGGCTGATCATGAAGCCAAGAAATTTGCCGGAGGCCACCCCAAATGCACATTTGGTGGGGTTAAGCCTCATTTTATACTGCTTCAGGATGGTGAACATGGCAGAGAGGTTGGGGATGTGTTGGTCGGCTGTGCGACTCTTGACTAGCATGTCGTCGACATAAACCTCCATGGTATTGCCAATCAATGGGGCGAAAAGGTGGTTCACCAGTCGCTGGTACGTTGCCCCGGCGTTCTTGAGGCCAAAGGGCATCACCTTATAGCAGTAAAGGCCTCGGTCCGTAATGAAAGAGGTGTGGGCCTGGTCTTCGGGGTGCATGAAGATCTGGTTGTAACCTGAATAGGCATCCATGAAGCTAAGGAGGGCGTGGCCTGCCGTGGCGTCGACTAACTGGTCAATGCGGGGTAGGGGGAAGCTGTCCTTCGGGCAGGCCCGGTTGAGGTTGGTGTAATCAACACACATGCGCCAGCCCTTCCTTTGTTTACGAACCATTACAACATTGGCCAGCCATGTGGGATAGTCAACCTCCCTGATGAATCGGATACTACTCAATCGATCCACCTCCGCCTTCATGGCCTCATAGCGCTCGGGGTCATAAGCTCTACGCTTCTGTCGAACTGGTCGGACGGCAGGGTTGACGCTAAGCCTATGGGATATGATGTCTGGTGATATGCCAGGCATGTCATTGTAGGACCATGCAAAGACTTGTCGATCCGGGATGTCAGAACGAAGCTCAGGTCAGAACGAAGCTCTGGCGAGATGGAGGTACCGATCCGGACCTGTCGATCCGGGATGTCGTCATGAAGGGTAACCAGTTCTAGGTCCTCCATAGGTTCGGCCTGTGGTGTGATGGACTCCTCCCTTGGGTCCTCAGGTGGTTCTGTGCCAGCTTGGGGAGGGGCGGGAGCCTGGGTTACCGCAAGGGCTTCACTCCTATGTTGGCGATTGGTGGATTTGACTGCTGAAGCGTAGCAGCTTCGGGCCCCGAGTTGGTCGCCGCGCACCGTGCCTGGGCCATAGGAGTGGGAAACTTCAACAGCAGCATATGTGTTGAAATAAAAGCCTTCATTTGAGCCAAGGCTGGGCGGCCAAGGATGACGTTGTAGGCTGTGGGGCAATCGACGATAAGGAAGGGGGTAGTGATCGTCGTCCGCTGGGGTGCGGCCCCAATTGATATAGGGAGATGAATGCTGCCAATGGGCTGGACCACATCACCCGAGAAGCTCACTAGGGGTGTGATGCTTCGGTCGAGTAGGTGAGGCGGGACCTGGAGTTCATTGAAGGCCTCGGCAAACATCACACTGACCGAGCTGCCAGTGTCCACCAGGATACGCCCAACGTCGAAGTTAGAAATGTCAGCCCGGATAATGAGTGGATCGTCATGGGGGAGGATAACACCACGCTCCTCCTCCTCGCAGAAGGTAATGGGGGCCCAGCCAGACCTGTGGGTCTTCGGCAAGCGTCCCTGCTCGGTGCTGAAGACCTGGTGCGCATAGGTGGAGCGGACATAATGTTTGATGGAGTTGTTGGAGGTGCCAGCCAGGGTAGGGCCTCCGCTGATGGTGGAGATCATGTTGATTTGTCGCTGGTGAGGGTTAGGCGGGGCTGGTATGTTGCGCACGTAGTTGTCCAGCTTCCCTTCCCTGATGAGCCCTTCAATTATGTTGCGCAACGCAACACAAGACTCGGTGTCATGGCCGCTGAATTGATGAAAGCGACAGAAGACCCCCGTGTTTGGCATAGGCTTGTTGGATGGTCTTCGGGGGGGTGGCTTGGGGATGATGGGGGCTTCACGCACCAGGACGTTCTCATAGGTGGTGTTGAGGGTCGTGAAAACCTCGAACCTGGGCCTGGGTGTGAAGGGAAGAGAGGCCCGATCAGCAGTCTTTGGGGGGTTGCCTCCGCTAGAGGAGTGGTGGTTGCCATGTCTGCCACGCTTGTTATTGCCGAAGGGATGCTGGTAGCTATCCTTCCGCTTATGTTGGTGGTTGTCCTGGGCACTCGGGGCAGGGGTAGAATGCTGAGGTGGGGCTGGGGTGGATGCTGAAGCAGGTGGAGGATCGGCGAAAGTGTTCCGCGCCAGGTTGGCTGGGCCACGCTTGGAATTGAAGTATTCAGCCTTAGCATGGATCGCCGCCTGCTTCATCAGCTCTGTATATGTGTTCCAACTATTGCTATGAACCAGGTAGCGGAAGTTGGACTCGCGGAGGCCGCTCTTGAAAGCGCCGAAGGCAGCGCGATCGTCAGTGTCTGGGCAGCGGGAGTATTCATGACTGAACCGAGCTGCATACTCCCGAAGGGGTTCGTCCTCAGCCTGCCGAAGCATATACAAGTCGTCGGCAGAGTATAGGCGATCAGTCTGGATCATAAAATGATCCAGGAACGTCTGCTTCAGACTATCAAAAGAGTTGATGGTGCGGGGGTGAAGCCTATAGAACCAATTCAGGGCCGCGCCGCTGAGGGTGGAAGGGAAGAGGAGGCACATGCCTTCATCAGTGAGGCCTTTGCACCCAAGGGCAGATTCGAAGGAGTGGATGTGGGTGAGAGGATCCTCCGTGCCAGTGTAGAAAGCGATGCGGAGTGGCTGGATATCTTTCTCCTGGTGGTAGTGGAGGATACGCTCGGTAAAGGGCCCTGGCCGTGGTTTCGCCCAGAGGGGTTGATGGCTGCGATGTTGCTCGCTCTCCAGGCGCCGGACCTTTTCGAAGAGAAGCCTCATAGCCGGGTCGGCATGAGGAAGAGTTTCAAGCGCCAAAGGCCCGGGGGTGGGATAGACAGGGGCTGGGGAATGTTCCCAATCTTCCAGCGTCTCGGCGTGGTGAGTTGGCCAGGTCTCTGAATTATAGAATTACCAACTATCTGAGTCCCCGACACCTTCTCCATTGGGCACGCGGACTGGGGCTGGCGAAGGGCTTAGGTGTGTCACCCGTGGGTCCTCGAGGTTGACAGGAATAGGGATCGGCCTTGGCTGACGGTCCGAGATGCGATCCCGCCAATCTTGGTAGATCCGGACTGGCTCGTGGGGTCGGTCCTTTGGTGGGGGAACGCAAAGGGGTCGTGACGGGGGTTGCTCCGGATGAAGGTGGTCTTTACCCTTGCGGAGCCTAGATTGGTCTGGGGCGCTGTGGCTGGAATGTGCTGGCTGGTTCGGCTGAGTATGCCCAACGTTTTGGGTCAGGTCTTGTTGGGCATCCTGGGCGCGAGTCCTCTCATGGTTCCGCTTTAGAGCACGAAAGTCATGCTCTAGCTCAACATTCCGGCTATGAAGATGTTCGTACTTCTCCGACATCTTAGTCATACTATCACGGAGGCGCTCCACTTCTGCCTGGAGAGAGGCGTCTCCCGGAGATTTCCTTCTGGAAGTACCCTCGCGGGGGGTATGGTACTGGGTATCGCGGCTATCCTCGGTCGGCATAGCAGAATGTGGGGTGAAGAAGAGGCGACGGGGCCTGAGGGGTGAAGGAGCCAGCTGGGCTGATAGAGAAAGAGGGGATTCAAGTGTCGAATTCCCACAGACGGCGCCAAACTGTTGATGCTCAAAATGGCCCGGCCAATATTGAGTCCAACTTAGGGATTAGGTGTGATGAGTCTTTAGCAAGGAAGAGGGCTGAGGCCCTTGGTGAAATGGATCGGTGAAACCTGCAGAAGGTAAAAAGAGGGGAAGCAACCGTTAAGCTTCGGACACCGGTATGGTGCCGGCCGAAGGCTCTCCGATGCCTAAGTCAGTTACGGGTAGTAATTCTGGCAGAGTAACAGCAAAAATAGGGGAATGGTTCTCTCTTTTTACCTGGGTACTGTTCCCTATTTATAGGGAGGTGAAAGTGGGAGCTTTGCACAAAGTTCCAATGTGGGACTTTGTGCAAGCCGTTGTGGTGGCGACACGTGTCCTGGAGATTAGGTTTAGTAGCTGAGAGCTTCGGCAGGTGTCTGGCACCTCGGAAGTGTGTCTTCCTTCGGCATAGGAGAAGGCGTGGCTGCCTTGGTGCTAGTCGCTTTGATGCTGGGTCTGCTCGGTTCATTATGGTGTAAACAACATATACAAATATATGACTATCGAAATAATTCCAATTCCTGATTTCCTCTAAGTTTACTAGCACATAAGGAATCAAAGATTATGTTAATTCGACATTAAATTTCGTAATCCAATACCTGAAAAACCGAGAATTATTATGAGGAATAGTTAATCCCATGCCCATTCATTCTCTCCCCTATGCCAAACTTTCCCGATTCAGTCTACTAGGTAACTCAAAATAGTGCACTCAAAGATAGAGAATCGATGGCAGGAAAGAATCAGATCACAGAGGCTGAGTTCAATACACCGAACCGAACCATGGTAGGTCTGGCATTAGCCATAATGTCTCCTTGATAGAAAATCCTAGATGTTTTTGTAAACAAGAAACTTCTCATAGTACAAATGATAAATTCATGGGATGAGTATACCTCATCTTAAGATTATACCTTAAATATTCATTTGGCCCAAGGCACCTCATAACAGCCCAGCATGGTGACTCATTCTCATGTTACTTTACACACGAATCATTTTCGGGCAACTCTAGTTTTCCATACTTCAACGCAGTAAACAACTAGTACAATATTATATATCATCTAGTCATACAAAAATAAGCTCAACTTTCAAATTGTTAGCTAACACCTTTTATTCAACACCAATAAGTGTACACTTTTTCTCCAATAACCAAAGTAGGAAGGATTGACCGGTTTGTAATTAACCAAGGGATTGCATTGTATTAGAACAACTTCTACTAACTTTTGCAGTATCATCAGTCACCTGCGAACAAAAGAAAAATAAGAAAGAAACTAAGCTCGTCGGAAAACCTATATGGTAAGTGAAATCATCAACTCCTACGTAAAGCACGAACTAGCCCTAAAGAAAAACAAAGTATGGTTTTAATTCCAATTTATAGGTGGTCTGGTTAATGGGTTGTTTTGAAGCTTGGTTGAGTGTTGCTGTAAATGTAATTTATGCTTTCAAATGGGAGAATTATGCAAATTTGTGCTGAAAAACAATTGTTTATGTAATTACTTCTTGCACTGTCACTGAACATAAATTTCTTGTATCTTTATTGGCATTTAACTATTATAATTGAAGTAGGAATGACTCCTTCTAGGCAAGGGTGAAACTAGGAATTTTTCAGTGGGTGGGCTAGCTAAAGTTATTAGCGTAAAATCTTATGATAATATTTCTAGTACTTCATTGTTTTTTTGGAAATAAAATATATATTAAACCATATAAACCACGTTAGTTAGTTTCAAAACATATATAGACATCCTTTGGCCCTATTAGCAAAAAAAACCCTAGCCCCCTTTTCTTCCAAAAAACACTCTTCGAGCCTTTTCCACTTTGAGGGGGGAAGAATTCATTGTTCTTCCCCCCTCTCCCCTCTTCTCTTCCTCTCTTCCTCCTTTCACCTCTTCCCCCATTTTCAGAGACAAAGGGTTTTCCCTATTTGTCTTAGTTTTGTTATGATTTTCATCCAACCATTATTGGCGGCTGCGGCTCAACGTCGGATCTTCACTTGCATTTCGGCGTCGGATCTCAACCACCATCTTTTTTGCAATTTCTTTATGTTTGGAATAAGTTGCAGAGACTCATTGGGTTCTCTGTGTAGTTTTCACCTCTCCTTTTGTGAGAGTTTTTCATCTCTCCTTTGTGAGAGCTTTTCATCTCTCCTTGGTGAGAGTTTTATTTGTATTGTTATGGCTTGGTTTTTTCAAGCTCTATCTTTTTTATTATTATTCTAAGTTTGCAATATTAGTTGGAATGCCTATGCCAGAGTTTCTTCGATCTTGCCTGATCGTTGGTGGAGACATACCTGATTTTCTTAATTTTGCTATTAGACCGCTCCGTTATTGTAATGGCCCTTTTGTGGCTAGTTTGTATTGGCCCTTTGTGGATAGTGGCTTTTTTGGCTGAATTATGAATGCAATCATAGACTTTCTCCAAAAAAAAAAAAAAAAAAAAACCACGTTAGTTCATAACTCCATGGACTAATTTCCAATAAGCTTTAACATAAAATAAATACATGTGAAATGCACCCAAAAACACACATAGTATCAAAATGAAAATATGTTCAACAAAAAAATTGCAATTGTACATATTCAAGTTGTGCCTTATGATCCTTGAGAGAATTGAAATCTTTTATTATTGTGTATGAATCGATATTCTCAGCAAATTATTTTTCAATGTAGAGAATAAAAGAAACTGCTATAATCTCCTCCTTCATATGAACCACACCATGCCCACACTTTGGGCTACCTAATTGAAAAGGGTGTCATTAAAATGAATATTGACGAAAATAAATTAAGAAAACAATGGGGAAAAAAAGAAAAGGAAAAGGTAGAGAGTTAAGTAATGAGTGTTTACTAAGGGATTATTTCTTAATTGAGCACGCAATTAATCCAAAATTATATTAAAATACAATTATTATATTTTAATTTGCCAAAAAGGCTACCCAGGCTAGAGTCCATGATAGCCTTTAACTTGGTTTCCCGAGTGCTTCCAGCCTCCAGGTAAGAAGGGAAGTGGTGTCCAAGTTTGAAAGGCATATTCAATTAGAGCTAACTCTTAACTACCTCTTAGTTTAGTGGTATTTCTCTTAATAGTGGAAGATGTCTTAAATTTAAATTCATTCATTGGCGCTGGCAATCACTATATATAAGAGTTAGAATGCTAGAAAATGTAACAACCCAATTCTAAATTAATATTTTAATCATATCTTTCTCTATACAACTCGGATTCGGGCCAACTACGTGTCTACGAACTCGTTTCGACGCAATCTACACAACGATACAAGCGAAATTTTCAAATTCCTCCCCGGTCAAAAAATCAACTTTTAAACCATTAAATTATTTCCGGGGCAAATTCGTAATTTGGCAAAAATCAGATTTTTCACTCTCTCTCTCCCCTTTGTCACGCCCCGGGGAAGGTTTTTGTGCAGCGGTGAGCTTCTCATGCCTGCCGTCGCTTCCACCGGCGTCCTTCTCCACCTATTCTTCAACACCAGCCGCCAGCGACACCGTCGGATTTTGCAGAAAACATGCCGATTTTGGGAGGAAATTTTGCCTGCCCCGGCCACTAAACCAATCGTGTGAGGTATGGTTTTCTACCTATTTTTCAGGCTCTAGCTGTTGGTTGGATAGGATTTGAGAAATTTCTAGGTTTGGAGGGTTAATTTTCGAATTGGATTTTAGCCAATTTTGAGATCGCAATTCAAGCCACTTCCGGCCACTTTTTGGGGTAGGTCCAAGAACAAGAGTGGTTTCAAATAGGGTGTTACACCTAGGGTAGGAGTTTGGGCTGGCGATTTGGAGTATTTCCAGCCGCCGAAAATTGATCAAGCCACCCACGTGTTGCCAGAGCTTGTGGCGGCGCGTGGGTAACATGGTGGCTTAGCATTGTGTCCTAGAATGACCCTTGTGTGCTCACGAGCATGTAGGTACTCACATATTTCAGTTTGGATTACACTGGACCCCGAACGGATCTCGCCTATTGTGCTATTTCTGGTTCAGTACGTTTGAACCTTTGGATTATAGTCAATTTGATATATGTTGATCTAGGTAATTCTAGAATCGTATAGGATTTCACGAATCGTAAAACGGAGTCCTGGATACTCCAGAAATGCCAACCCTAGGGCTAGGGTTACAGGAACCGTCCGATCGTGCGATCGTGATCAATCCGACCGTCGGACTGAGACCAAACTCTCGGGACATGTGTCCTAGGCATTTTGGAATCTTTAGGGACTCCTGGATTTGTGATAGGAGGTCGTGGGCCCCGCGAGCCTGGTTGACCAAATATAGGCAGTTTGACCCTCGGTTGACTATGAGTCTTCCGAGTCTATTACACCCTTTTAGAAGTGATAAAATGACCAGGTAAACGAATCCTGACTGGAAGTGATTATCTAAGTCATGTTACAGATTGAATAGATAGTTATGTATAGGTTGCGGCTCGAATAGAAGTGGTATCTCCAAGGCCTGCGAGGACTACGGCTCGGCCTGCGAACATTGCGGCTAGGCCTGCGAGGATTGCGGCTCAGATAAAAGTGGTATTTACGAGGCCTGCGAGGATTAGAGCCCTGCCTGTGAGGATGAGATTAATGGCATTAATGGAATTGACGGATCAGGAATGGGGGTACGCCTAGGTGGAGAGAATTTTAATTCTGAGATATTCTTAAGCTAAACTAAAAGGAGTTCAGTGTAGGGCATACTTCTATTCAGTATATGATTGATACAAGTATTTGAAAGAATTACGTGTGGCTTGATCCCTCGGTAAGGGTTCGTAAGCAGCCTGATGTACAAGGTGCAGCCACGTGTTGGAGTCTTTATGATTAATAATATACCGTTGATATTCTGAAGGTTGAGATGAACCTTACTAACATAATGATTTATTGGATTGGGCTGAGGCCTGAGGCCATAATTATATGATGTTTGGTTTCTTGGATATAATTCGATACATGCTGGCAATTGAGTTATATATGTATATGCTTATTTGACAGGTGGAAGTTTTGGAGAAAATGATCATTATACAGAGGAGACTCTGCCGAATTTTTGGCAGAAGTCAAACTTAAGGAAATTTGATTTCTAGGTAGAAGAGCAATTTGGTCATTTGTGTCTGGCAACCGCCAGGTATCAGACACGCACAGAGTTTGACTCGGATTCAAAAGTGGAATTTGGGTCAGGTCTTGTCAGAAACCCACTAGAGAGGTTAACTTGTTGAGCTTTTCCAATGAAAATAAATTACTTAAGCATATGTGGTTTCCCAATTGATGTATGTACCTTAATGGTTAAAAGAAGGCTTATTTACTGAAGTGCCCCCTGAAACTATGATTAAATCTCATTTTATCCTCTAAAAGTTAAAGTGACCCAGAGTATCTCATAACCGATGTTTTAGGTCTCCCTCCCGCTTTCAAGTATGTCAAAAATTTCTGTTAAAAACGTTGACGTGGCAAAAGTGGGGCCTATTGTTATACTCAATTATATTGCATGTGTGAAAATAAATTTCTTTAAGTAAAATTAAGATCTTTATAAAAAAAAAAACTAAAAAATAAAAACTAAAAAAATATCAATTCCCTCTCCGCCTCCCTCATCCTGAGAGCCCTTACCTCACCGCCCACCTCCACAACCCTTTCCTTTCCGTCTCTCTCCTTCTCGCACCCACCTCCAATGAAAACATGAATCAGACTTTGACAAACTAAAAGTAATCAAACACAAAAACTAGAAATTTTTTAGAAAACAACAATTTTTCAACCTGAAAATTATAGAGAACTAAAATCCCTATAAATTCTTTAAAGCCATGCCAGAAGTTGATCTTATCCTACAAAATCTCCACCTTATCTCCCTTACAGCAGTGCATGTTGGAATTGCTCAACTAAAATTAGTTGCCTCAGAACTACACATATAATGCAATTGGCACAGAGGAAACAAATGATTTGCAGGTGTGTGGGTTGTACTTGGATGGAGAAATCAATTTGGTGGCTCATCAGTAGTAGAATCGTTGCGGCGCCGAGCCCATTTTTTTTCACAAGGCAGCAGCAGAAGCATGACCCATTTTCCTCTGCACAAACTAAGAAATTCAATGGTACCCATCTCAAAATTTTCTACCGAAAAACTCCAATAGTATCCATCTCAACAAAAGTGCAAGCTCAAAAGAGCGCCCCTTGAACCGAAACTCACTCCAGTTTCAATAAGAATGAAAGAAAAAGGAAATTTTTGGCTATTGAGAGCTTGTTCAAGCACCAACATCTCCCACTACCATCCAGGGTTGCCACGTTCCACCTTAGTTGGATCTGGACCGGGCCCGGTCCAAGTTCAGATTCTCCGAAATTCTGCCTCAAACTCCTGAGATACACGAATCATTTTCGGGCAACTCTAGTTTTCCATACTTCAACGCAGTAAACAACTAGTACAATATTATATATCATCTAGTCATACAAAAATAAGCTCAACTTTCAAATTGTTAGCTAACACCTTTTATTCAACACCAATAAGTGTACACTTTTTCTCCAATAACCAAAGTAGGAGAGAATGACCGGTTTGTAATTAACCAAGGTATAGCATTGTAATAGAACAACTTTTATATTATCATTAGGCACCTGCAAAAAAAAATATATATATTGAAAAAAGAAGAAAGAAACTAAGCTCGTAGGAAAACCTATATCGTAAGTAAAATCATCAACTCTTACGTAAAGCACGAACTAGCACTAACGAAAAACAAGGTATGGTTTTAATTCCAACAGTGAACTGCGAAAAACTTATTTACAGCGAGATCCTTTTAGTCTGGATAACTAATAAATTATTTAACAAAAGAGCCAAGAGTAGATCAGATACATAAACCAAATTGCTAAAGCAGCAAAATAATAGATCAAAATAGACCAAATGACTGAACTGTAATACAGATTAAACAGGACAAACAAAAACAGGAAATAGACAGAAATAATACCCCATGGGCTTAGAAGCCCATTATAAGCTTGTATTTCTAACTTTATCAATATTGCTAATCTTATACTTGATAACTACCACTATTTCTTGAACAACAGCGTGCCCATCTTAGTACATAGTCAGACTCAGATGTATCCATGGATGCCTCTCTTTCCACATGGTAAACATGAGCGGCTGATGCAACCTTCACCGAGAAGGTGAAGTCATCACTACTTAAGACTCAATCTCTTTGCTGCCTGCCTAATTTACAGAAATGAAATTTATCTAACTTAAACTTTACCTGCGGAAGAGCAACCAAAGAACAAATGATTTGTACTTATGAAAAAAATAATCTACAATAGAAGTAAGTCTCCTTTGTTACTGCGGAAGAGCATTATAAGCCATTATATCTGATTCCAGAGACTTCTTTGTAAGCAATTGTTGGCGGCAGAGAAAAAAAAGTAACAAAATAAGGGGTGGGTAAAAGAACTCCTTTGTTGCCAAATGCACTCTGAGTGGTCTCAACCCTACAAGGATTCAAGAAAATGCTAGTAAACCAGGAATTCATTTTGCAAATATCCACCCTCGTGCCATTGAATTGACAAACTAACTCGTCCAAACTTTGTTTTCTCTGAGCACAAGGCATATCTCTTGAATTTAACACCAAATACAAACCTTACTTTGTTTTGTGGATCAGTCAGACCCCTAATAATCCAAACAAATTTATCTAGAAAAGACTGGGTTACCATCCCTGCTGTCGTCGAGGCCTACAACGTTGTATTTCTTTTTACAACCAGTTTGCTATTCTTCCCTGTCAACACTGGACCTTGCACTGAAACTATGAGTCAGTGACCTTGTACTTAAAACCCTGCTCTTCCTTACCTTTCTACTCTTGGAGAATGTCATAAGAACTGCCAATTATAGTGCCCTTGGAACTAGAAGGGCCTTTCGTTGTTTCAAAAGTTCCATCTGCAAAATTGTATCTACCACATCCAATTTCTTCCTTAGTTGTTGAAAAGTTAATTGACCATCAGTTCAGTCTCCGTTTCGATTCATTCCTTCTCAGATACTAACAAACGTTTCTACAAATGGTGATTATTGAAATCCAAGATGACTGATTTCTGAGCCTGGGTCAACAACCTTTCGACGTTTTTCCAACAGGGTAAGTGTCCAAATCCTTAGAATCCAGGATAACTGACACCATGATTGCAATTTCCTCTTACAAGAATTAGACTTCACAGGCAAAGGCATTTAACCTTTATTTGAGCAATTCATGTTAAAAAAATCAACTTAAAAGACACATTTTCGCAAAGATAACTAAATTTCAATATAGATGCATCACTGTCATACTAGCCAAGAAACCCGAACTCCTGTTACACAATGAAACTCTCTAGCTCTAACAACACAACTTCATCTACTCTAAAACTTAGCATTTTAGTAGCTACGAAGATTTTCATTTCCCAATTAAACACTTTCGTCATGTCCTCAGCAACTTGCGTCTCGATTTCATATGAAAGGCATTTCAGGAAACCAAAAAATGACAGATAAATAAATCGAAAAAATAGCAACAAAACAAACATGAAATTCAACGGACATGAAGCTCCGAATAAACACCATTTCAATCTCTTAAAAAACCCATTTCCGGAAACACAAAAATTGCAAACAAAAAAAGATTAAAGCAATGGAGAGGAAGAACTTAGAAACGCACCAGTTCGGTGGCTACCAAGACGCTTTTTTAATGCCATTGAGCATGCCTTTAGAGCAACTCCACCCCTTAGGGCAAAGTCTAAGGCAAGGGCAAGGTAGGGCAAGCAAGGGCTGACACTATTCACGTGAATAGTGTCAGCCTTGCCATTTGTGGTTCCACCCACAAGGGCAAAGTCTAGGGCAATTACTATTCATTGTACTTTATTTCCTATTTTTTTATACTTTAAATCATTAATTTTGATAATCTTTTGTAATTAAATTTTCGGATAAGATTTTCGATGTGAATCTCGGTTGCCACGTGTCTTATTCCAGATAAAATTTTCGGATATTCATTAATAAAAATTATAATCTCAGATTTCCGATAAAATTTTCACCCTCTAAAATTGTGCCACGTGTCCCATGTCAGATAAGATTTTCAGATATTTTTAAAAAATTATAATCTCATATTTCAGATAAGATTTTCACCCTCTAAAATTGTGCCACGTGTCCCATGTCTGATAAGATTTTCAGATATTTTTTTACAAATAGTGATCTCAGATTTCAGATAAGATTTTCACCCTCTAAAATTGTGCCACGTGTCATCTCTATCTTCTGAATCCCTCTATATAACTACACCATCAACACCACTCCTCTCACACCATCTCTGATATATTCCTTCATTTCTCAGATTTTACAATTTCCCATTATACTCTCAATGTCAAACTTCAGGAGGGTGTTGGAGAGGCAACAGAAAGAATGGGAAGAAATCCGGCGTAGACGTGAGGAAGAAGATCGGGACGCCGATGAAGAAGAGGAAGAAATGCTTGAAGTAGCGGCGGTGTGTATGATGAATCAATCAAGCCAACACCATCGTCGTCGTGCCCCGAATGTGGACAGACGCAGAGAGTCTCGGGGTAAGAATCTCTTGGAGGATTACTTTATCCCAAATTCGTTATATCCTGCTCATAAGTTTCGAGAGAGATATAGAATGCAGCCACATTTGTTCCAAAAAATCATGCATGATATTTGTAATTACGACACATACTTCATTCAAAAGCATGATGCTGTTGGAGTTTTGGGTCTTATCCCGGAGCAAAAACTTACAGCTGCTTTGCGGATGCTTGCTTATGGGGCATCTGCAGAGCAGGTGGATGAGATTGCAAGGATGGGAAAATCTACTATCCTAGAGTGCTTGGTGAGATTCTGTGATGCAGTGGAAAATTTGTACACGAGGGAGTACCTTCACAAACCCACTCCGAGGGACCTGCAAAGGCTTCTACAAAAAGGCGAGGCTCGAGGTTTCCCAGGAATGATCGGAAGCATCGATTGCATGCATTGGCAGTGGAAGAATTGTCCTACTGCGTGGCAAGGAGACTATGGGAATCGGAAGGGCCAAAAAAGTATCATTTTGGAGGCCGTAGCTTCATTCGACACTTGGGTTTGGCATGCCTTTTTTGGGGTTGCCGGATCTCAGAATGACCTCAATGTCCTTGGTCAATCCCCGGTGTTCGACGAGGTATTGCGAGGTCATTCCCCTCAGGTCACATACCAAATCAACAATACCGTATACTCTGGTGCATACTACCTTGCCGACGGAATTTATCCTAGGTGGACGACATTCGTGAAAACAATTCCGAATCCCCAATCCGAGAAGGAAAGAAGCTTTGCTTCCTTTCAAGAAGGTTACAGGAAAGACGTGGAAAGGTGTTTCGGTATCTTGCAAGCTCGTTGGGCAATTATCAGGGGTGCTGCTCGGATGCTAGACGAGGAGGTGCTGAGGAGTATTATGATGACTTGCATCATCCTCCACAACATGATTGTGGAGGATGAGTATGACTACGATGCTCCAGAGGTGTTTGAACCCGATCCTATGAACACGGCGTTGACAAGAATATATGAAAGGCCGATAGGACCAAATGGACTACCATTGGAGCCCGAACCGTTACTTCACGATGGTCGATTCAACAACCCCATGATTGATCGTTATCAAGAAATGCAATCTTCATATGTTCACGAAAGACGTCAAGTTGACTTGATCGAGCACTTGTGGCAGATGAAAGGCAATCACAATGGATGAAGGCTAGATTCGTGCTTTGTTTGGAATTATGCTTTGTTTTTAATTATGCTTTGTTTTTGTGTGTTGTGTTTTGTGGAATTATTGCGAGGTCTTTTTTATTATTATGCTTTTATGTATGGTTTGTTTTGTGTGTTGTTTGCAATAAATGAAGGTTTGTTTTTAATTAATCTTTGTGAGGAATGCTCAAATGTTTTTAATAAGTAGTCCAATTATAGAATGCTTTTTTGATTGAATAAAAAAGAAACAATACAACAAATTAAAGGATAATACAACAATTTAAAAAAATACAACAAATACAACAATTATAAAAAAATACAACAATACAATCTAATGGTTTTCATCATTTAGCCAATCCGTATTGCTAGGACCGTCGTCATGGAAAAGTTTTCTTCTCATCACATCCCTTCGTTTATGCTTCCAATAGGCCTTTGTTTCAGGAGACATATGGCTCGTATCCATGGCCATGATTTTCATCTCTCTTTCATCGTCGTCTTTTTCTTTTGCATGTTGCTTTTCAATTGCAAAGGCTTCCAATCGTGCCTTGTCCGCTTCATCTCTCCTCAAGTCTCTCTCCAATCTTAGAGAGTTGTTCTTAGCTATTTGCTCGAATATTTGAACACAATCAATGTTTGAAGTGGCCCCTCTCTTGGCCTTTGCCGCCTTTCTCCCAATAGGTCTCGGCGGACGTGGGAGTGGTGACTCCGTTTCCATTGGGGAGTCTAATGGCGAATCGGTTGATGGCGATTCGTGGAGCGGCGTCTCATGCAACACAACCGGGGGTGCGGTAGGAATAATTTTGAATCTGGAACAATCTTTGACAATTTCCCAACATTGGAAATGCACAAAACTTTTTTTCCCTTGCCCCGTGGCACCGAACCACATTTGTGCTTGTATGATCTATTCAAAATAAATAATTGGAAGTGCATTAAAAAAAATATACAATGCAAGAAATTATAAACTATTGTGAAATGCAAGAATAAAATTGATTATGTAAATAAATATAGACAAATTGAAAATGCAAAAACAAAAATAAAGATTATGCATGAAATTATAAACTATTTTGAAATGCAAGAATAAAATTGATTATGTAAATAAATAAAGCCAATTAGGAAATGCAAAAATAAAATAAACATTGTGCAACAAAAAATAAATAGAATATGCAATAAAAAAAAAGTTACATTAAATTGATTAAAATGGCAATTAAAAATATTTTACCTCATCGGAAAGATTCGCACCGCTCCGAATGTTCTCCTTTGCTTTTGTCAATGCATTTCTCCATTTCCCTAACTCTTTGTTTAGAATTTTCCATCTACTAGACAAAGCCATTTCGGTCCGAATGGAACCCGATCTTTGACAAAATTCTCCATGAATTTTGCTCCACATATGATGGAACTTCATCTCATTGCCCGTGATAGGGTCATGACTAACGTTCACCCAAGACTCGCACAATGCAATATCTTCCTGGGTTGACCACGAGCCTCCGATTTCAACAGAAGATGCCATTTGTTTATTTTCTACAAATGGAAAGTAGTACAAAAATGTGAGTGGATAGTAAAAAATATTGGAAGGAGAAGAGTTTATATGGAATTGGTGTGGAAAGTGGAAAATATGAGTAGAGAGTAAAAAATATTGGAAGGAGATGAGTTTGTATGGAGATTTGGTGTGGAAAATGAATTATGTGAGTGGAGAGTAGAAAATATTGTATGGAGAAGAAATTGTATGAAGATTTGGTGTTGAAAGTAGATAAAATGGTTAGGTATTTATAGGGAAAAAATACATACATTTTTGGTATTTTTTTTTAAAAAATTTCAGAATTTTTTCGAATTTTTTCTGATTTTTTAGGATTTTTTTTAAATTTTTTTGGCCAAAAAAATGAGAACCGTAGGATTTCTGAAAAAAAAATTCAATCGGAGCCACCCGGAGCCGACACGTGGCATGTAACCGTTGGTGCTGACGTCACGACGACGTCAGCGCACGCGCCAACGGTAAAAAAATTTGAATTTACGGCGCTGACGTCAGCATCAACTCGGGCTCGAGCCCAGTCGAATTTTGCCCTTGGGCCTGCCCGGGCTCGTGGGACCCGCAGCTTGCCCGGGCTGGTTTCGTCGCACTGGAGGTGGACTCGGGCTCATTTTTGCCTTTTTCCTGGGCCAGCCCCTACCGCTGGACATGGCCTTAGAGGCCAGAGTACGAAAGACGATACGGGACATACGGAAGGTCTCGTAGACGGCGCGTGCGCGGCCTGAGAAGATTCAGCGGTTCCTGACGCTCGTGAAGGAGCTGTTTCGGGGCAGCTTGGAGAGCTTGAAGCGGTTCTCCTCGCGCAGGTCGCTGGGAAGGCTTGGGTCCTTGCAGAGGGCCTTGTATAGATTTCGTCTCAGCTCGTATTTCACCGCCAGCAACCGGCGATGGTGGTCTCTGATATTGGCATTTTCCTCAGAAACTGACATGTCTTCGTTTTGGGTCGAATGCTAGCAAACTCAGACTTTGGTAGGGTTTTAAGCTTGGGGACAAGGAGGGGTGGCCCGGATTGGATCCGTTTCACTTCAAATTTACGACTGAATCAATTACAATATGACAGTTTGGTTTGGTTTAATTTGGATAAAAGTTATAAAGAAAACCAAATCAAACTAAACCAATTTAAGATAAATTGGTTCGCCGGTTTGGACCTAAGCCCAATTCTCTTTCTCTTTGCATTTTTTCAACATTGTTAACCCAATTATAATAAAAAAAAATTTACAATTTGCTTCATACATAAATCATTTTTTAGAGCATGAAACCATTCTAAAGCTCAAAATGTCATAAAAGTTCATATTTCACTAACTAATATAGCTCAATTCAAATATTCATATATAGTTATTAATAATTAGAGTATTACATATGTAAAATAAAATATAAATATACACATAAATGGTCCAGTTTGTTTAAGCCGGTTTACAAAAGTTCAAAACCAAACCAAACCAAACTACATACGGTCCGATTTGGTTTTTAAATCGTGTGACTTTTTCTTGGTCAAAATCAAACCAAACTGGTAATTATGGGTTGGTTTGGCCAGTTTCTTCGGTTCGGCCGAATTGATGCCCACCCCTATGGACAAGTCACGGCTTATTATGAATTTTTTTTTGGCAAAAAATAATTTTTTGGTAATTTCGCTTTACTACAGTAAAATTTACCGACTTTTAGAGTTTGATACACAAAGTTTCCAAGTTTGTTAACTACTGACATGGCAACAAATGTACCACGTGGTCCACATATATTATTAAATCAATTAATTAAATCAATAAACTTAAAAATTCAAATTCAAATTCAAATCCCTCTCTCTCTTTCCCATCGAACCCAGAACCCTATCGCTCCCCTGCTCTCTCTAGAAAAGCAAAGGAACAAGATTTTTGGAAAAGCGAAGGCTTTCTAGAAAATCTAAGGCTTTCTGCCCTATAACGAGGAGCATTAATTCGAGCCCAGCCATAATGCCGCAACCCATGTCAAATCATGATTACGAAGATAGGCCGAACAGGCCCTACTTAAGTTGGCGAATCGTCCTCCAAATAGAGCAAGCCGTAGATCGTGTACTTGGTCACAACCCGTGTAACATCCCACATCGACCAACGGAGAAGGGGTGATGTGCCTTATATGTACTTGTCTGCCTCCATCTAGCACGAGACCTTTTGGGAACTCACTGGATTCGGAGTCATAGGAACTCCAAAGTTAAGCGAGTTAGGGCTAGAGCAATCCCAAGATGGGTGACCCACTGAGAAGTTGCTCATAAGTTCCCAAAAACAAAACTTTGAGGGCAAAGATGGGGGCCCAAAACGGACAATATCGTGCTACGGCGGAGCCAATCTAGGGATGTGACAATTTAGTATTAGAGTCACTCTGCCGTGTGGTGCAATTATGCCGACAATGACTCAGGCCCTTAAGAGGGGTGGATTGTAACATCTCACATCGATCAATAGAGAGAGGATGATCTGCTCATATGTACATGCCCGTCTTCATCTAGCACAAGGCCTTTTGGGAGCTCACTGACTTCGGAGTTATAAGAACTCCGAAGTTAAGCGATTTGGGGCTAGAGCAATCCTAGGATGGGTGACCCATTGGAAGTTGCTCATGAGTTCCCAAAAATAAAACCGTGAGGGCAAAGATGGGGGCACCAAAGCGGACAATATCATGCTACAGCGAAGCCGATTTTGAAATGTGACAACCCGGGTCATTAGGGATCGAGCGTAAGGGCCGAGCATTGGAAATGCTTGTCCATTGTCTTAGGGAACTCGTTGATTGACAACCACTAAAGCCAAAAAAAGTAAACAACTTGAAGGCAGCCGACCAAGGGGCCCATAACCAAGAAAGTGAGAAGTAGATGCAAATCCTTCTTAGTTTAGACTTCTTCATTTGTAACCTCCAGCTTCTCATATAAATACAAGGCCCTTAGCAACATTCTAAGGGTTCCCGACTAAACAAGCCTCCCATAAAGCAACTTATCCTTTCCGGTCATTTATCTTCCAGTCATACACTTTCAATGTCTTTAAATGCTTTCCTAGGAGTAGTGGTAAACTTAATTTTCCATCCGTAAATATATCGTACGACACTTTATTTTGAAGGTACGAGAGGACCACCCCGATGACTATTCTGTCCACCCCATATATCATACAACTTTCACAATCTAGCGAGGCGTTGGAGCACCATCCAAATCCACCATCATTTCCACCACCGACCCCAATCAACGGCCTTATAGCTCAGGCCATGAACCTGACGGCCGATAATTGTTCCTCTCTCAGCCACAATCACTTCGAGCAAAGTCAGATCAAACAGGCTCACTCAATCCATCCATCCATCCATCCATCTGCATCATCATCAAATGCAAGGTAGAACGTGTTGACATGCTCGTGCACACCACATCCAACAAAAAGTAGGATGACCTGTGTTGGCGCATATCCTCTCAGCCTGGAACACCAAATCGTAAGATTTGCTTAGCCAACACCTAGTTAAAGCACTGAGACTCATAAAATGACCATTGATAGAGTGAGCCTTCGGCAACCCTACCCTTATACAAATCATTGCCAAGGAGAGCCTTCAACAACCCTACCTGTCGATGTGGCTTAAGAAGGTGCATGTTTTACCAAGCTGGACAAAAGACACGTGGCAACCTCTCACGCAATACCCACAGTTCCACATCGAAATCCCATTCAAGGTGCGCAACTCCTAAGATCTATAAGTATGAACCATGCCCCCAAAATGAGGTAATTGTTAAATTCGGCTACTTAGCCTCTGTCCAAATTACTATTCACTCCATCCAGAAATCTTTTACACCAAGAAATTTTCTCGTTAGAAATCGCTTTACAAACTCTCAAAATTTTCGCAAAAATACGCAAAGTATTTTTCAAACATAAGCCACTCTTTATATACTGATGGTTTTGCGTTGGGTTTGGGGACGGGGACACTAATACTATTGTCACATCCCGGGATCATCTCAGTCGTAGCACGATATTGTCCGCTTTGGGCCCCCCTCTCTGCCCTCATGGTTTTGTTTCTTGGAGCTCACGAGCAACTTCCCAGTAGGTCACCCATCCTGAGATTGCTCTAGCCCCAACTCGCTTAACTTCGGAGTTCTCATGACTCCGAAGCCAGTAAGCTCCTAAAAAGCCTCGTGCTAGATAGAGGCGGGCATGTACATATAAGGCACATTACCCCCTCTCCGTTGATCGATGTGGGATGTTACAATCCACCCATCTTAAGGGCCCGACGTCCTCGTCGGCACACTCGCACCACATGATAGAGTGGCCCTGATACCAAATTATCATATCTCGGGATCTGCTCCGCCGCAGCACGATATTGTCCACTTTGGCCCCCCTCTATGCCCTCATGGTTTTGTTTCTGGGAGCTCACGAGTAACTTCCTAATAGGTCACCCATCCTGGGATTGCTCTAGCCCCAACTTGCTTAACTTCAGAGTTCTCATGACTCCGAAGCCAGTAAGCTCCCAAAAGGCCTTGTGCTAGATGAAGGCGGGCATGTATATATAAGGCACATCACCCCCTATCTGTTGGTCGATGTGGGATGTTACAACTATCCCTTCCCCATACCCATTGGGAATTTTTCAAGTTCGGGGATCTCGCTACCCGATACCTGTTTTGCCCTGAAATCTCCCCCATTAAGGCCGGGGACCTGATAGAGACCCACCCCCTCTAGGATTTCTGCCATCCCTAGGTCGAATGCTAGCAAACTCAAATTTCGGTAGGGTTTTAAGCTTGGGGGCAAGTCATGACTTATTATGAATTGTTTTTTTATTAAAAAATAATTTTTTGGGTAATTTTCACTTTACTACAATAAAGTTTACTGACTTTTAGAGTTCGATACAAAAAGTTGATTTTCTTACCACTTTCATACATGCCATCAATCTTTCTATTACCAAGTCTATTAACTGTTGATGTGGCAACAAATGTGCCACGTAAACCCACTCATGTGATACCACGTGGTCCACATATATTATTTAATTAAGTAATTAATCAAATAAACTTAGAAAATAAAAATAAAAATCCCTATCTCTCTCTCTTTCCCATCGAATCCAGAACCCCATTGCTCTATTGAGCTTAGAACCCCAGCCAACTCTCTCTCTCTCTCTCTCTCTCTCTCTCTCTCTCTCTCTCTCTCCTTCCCAGAACCCTAGCCAACCCTTCTCAAGACACCTAAAAACCTTCTCTTTCCCCATGACCACCCACAAGACCCTCTCCTCCTCCTCTCACCCCTCATAACCTAGAGCCCAACACAGCCTGCAACCCACCCCCAAACTCACAGAACCCACAACCCTACCCTCATATGCAAAGTGTTCGATTTTTTTTTTCCTTTTTCAATTTTGAATGTGCAGGGAAATAGATGATCTGGATGGGTCTCAGGTGGGGCTAGGGGTGGATCTCGTTTGGGTATGAAAGTGGTTGTATCGTGGCGTTAGGCTTGAGGGTGGGGGTTTTAGAAAAACACTTTCTCCCCTCCTCTTCCCAATGCACCTCCCCCCACCTCCTTCTCTCACGTCGCTCGTTCCTCGTTAGTTTTCCTGACGAAGATTTTGTTCCCCTTAGCCAGCCCTTTATAATTCTTTTTTTCACTAACTAAATTGGAACAATAATGATCATCAAAAAGGAAAATATCAAAAGCCTATAACCTTTTCGGCGTACCTCATATCGCCACCTACGATCTTGTTCGCAACAAGCTCTCATTTTCAGGCCTTTTCACTCTTCAGGCCCTCTTAGGCTTTAGGGTTTTGATCTTGACTTTTTTATTTCCTTTTGATTTCTACAAATTTAATTTGTGAAAAAACCGAACAAAAAAAATTGCAGCTTGTAGAGGTTGTGAACTAGCGAAAATTGGTTTCAGATCAGATGGCGGAGGTGGCGGGGGAAACAAGAGGATGGGATGGACTGTGGGCAATCGAGCGATCTCCATCGCTCCCAGCCCTAGTGTTGGAGGTTGGTCAGATTGAGGGGGCGGGGGGGGAGGGGAGGGGGGAGAGAGAGAGAGAGAGAGAGAGAGAGAGAGAGAGAGATCAAAGTGAGTGTGGGAGTGGAAGGCCGAAGGGGAAGGAGGGAGAGACAAATGGTAGGTGACTTGTGGGTTCTGCTAATTGGGTTTGTGGTTATGGTTTGTGTTAACTTGATTTTTGTAGTAGAGTTTGTATTTAGGAGCTTGTTGGTTTAGCCACACTCCCCATAATCTTCTATGGTGATGAAATTCAAAGCGGAAGATTGAAGGTTAATGGGCTCCAGCACCAACTCTAAGAAATTGAAATTGAAGGTTAGAGCATCCGAGAGGGATGAGGGAGAAGGGAAGTTGGGGTGTGGGTGTTGGTAAGGCGGTAAGGCTGTAGGGTGGGTTGGGTTGGGGCGGTTGCACTAAAGGGTGGAGGGGAGGAGGTCGTACAGGGAAAGATTTAAATAAAAAAATTTATTTATCATGTATTATTTTTTATTTATTCATATATAATTCAAGAAAAATTGTAGAGAGAATTGGAAAGTAGAGAAAGACAATAGAATTTGTGTCAATTAACTTGTATATCTTATCCTTTCATATGTGGTAGAACCACATATTTATAGCCTTATAAGATAGGAGATTAAGTACTACATTTATAACATATGAATAAGTTACAAGCATTAACTACAAATATTTAAGGCATTGGTCACATAGAATTAGAAAGGGTGAATGCTAAGAGGTATGGTGGTCATCCACCAACTCATGCATTTACAACACTCCCCCTTGGATGTCCACCATACAATGACATGGTTGCCTCATTAAAACCCTTGCTCGAAAAACCCAGTGGGACAAAACATAAGTGAAGGGAAAACGAATGAAACATTCTTATGGATCATTGATATGGTGTTTGAGGCACTTATACTGCCTCATTAAAACGTTGCTAGGAAAAACCCAGTGAGACAAACTAGTTAAGGTAAAAGAGTACCGTGCGCATATAATGCTCCCCCTAATGACGACAAACTTGAATTATTTGAAGATACAACACAAATGATATTGATATCTCATTTCCTTCGTGCACAGCAAGCCTTGGTAATGCCTTGTATAAAAATTTCTTCAATATCATAATTGGAGGATGTATGTGTGTCATTCCTTTGGATCCCTGTTGAGGTTAGAGTAATACCAAAAATATCTAGACTATTTTCACAAATCCTTTCACATAACAATTCTTAAAATAACATCATATTCTATAATATTATCAAAATAATAATATAAGCAAACTCATACACTACTGTTAAGAGGACAAGAGTATAAAATTGCATGACGTAATAAGCTATTCATATAAATTTTTGTATATTATACTATCATGTCATAGGCTCTTCAAGAGACCTAAACATTCTGATAATTTCTTTAAAAATTTGAATACGTTGCAACAATATTGAACTTGATCTCGAACTCATAATTCAATCAAAGTACTCACTGAGGCAAGTAGATCACTTTCATTTCATGATATTTGAATACATACATTGAGCTTCGGGCTCCTTAACTTCTTAGAAATTTTCTTTCAATAATTTATATAATGTATGACATTTTACATCTCTCATAATTTATTTCTATGTATGCACTACATACTAGGAGAATATCATAAAAATTCCACGTCTTTACATGGATACATTTTGTCATATGAAGTGATTTTATTTAACTTCATCACAAATACCGATTTGTAACCTATACAATTTCTTATCTTTTGGTGTTCAAACTCTAGGTCCATTCCTTCCGCGTTTTCCAAAAATATTCAATTTTACTAGATTGCCTCTTCCAGTTTGGCAAATCTTTCTTTACATTGTCGACAATCATAATAAAACCCAGATTAATATTATCATAGACCTTGATAACTTTAGTGCGTACTATATATAAACAGTATCATTGATGATCATCAATTTGTGTTTGGGCCTAATTTGGCACACCCAGTCCAAAATCAAAAAGGCCATGTCAATTTTGGGCAGCCACTAGAGTTTTTTTTTTTTTTTTAAATTGGGCAAATTCTCAGCACACCCAGCCCATTTCTTTTGTAGGAAAAGGCCATGAGACAAAACATATGGGTTTTATCCGCTACAAAGAGACTAGCACAGCCCTTGTTTACACCATTGATCTCGAAACCCATAAAACAAGTCAGCAGATTCTTCTTGGAAAGCCTATTCTCAGAAAACCCACGTGATTACCTGACTTTGAAAAGTCAACAATTTCAACTATCACAAGAGAGTTGATAAGGAGTTAATGAAGGTAGGTCTTAAAACATGAAGATATCTCCAGTCTTTTCAGTCAAAAGAAGATCAAAATCCCTTTCTATATAAATTCTGCATCAAGACATACATCATTTTCAAGGGATAAGCAGACTACATTTTCTACAGAGATAAGTAGGGTGTAGGAAGTTGTTCATATGGAAAATCAAACTAACCATCACGACAGATTGAACTTTTACAAAGAGGAGTTAAAAGCCAAAAAGGGATTAGGTTTTCTTTGAAATGAGCAGAGAGGTGATCACCATAAAGAACTGACTGCTGATGGTTTGTCTGCCAGAATAGATAAAATTCCCCTTTTTCTTTGACGTTTAAAATGAAAGATCTTGCTTTTGGAAAATATGCCCCCATTATTAAAAGATTAGAAATCCCACTCCAGCATTTTCTATAAATATGAGAGGAGATGAACAGATCAAGATGGCCAAAAATCAATAAAAAAACAAAAACTCAAAATGATCACTTGATCTCAAAAACCTTCAAAACACTGAAGCAACCAAAAGCTCATTGAGCCACAACAAACAAATCAACTAGAATTCAGAATTTCTAACTTCAGTTCAGTCTCAGAGAAATAGTCATTCAAAACGAGATTTCTCTCGTTACAAAATTTGGTTAAGCCAAAAGTCAAATCAAGCAGAGTTCGGGTTTTACAAATATGAAAACCTCAACAAATATATGAAGAGCCCTGATCAAGCAAAACAGGTGCTACAATGCAGTTTCAGCTCAGTAATCATCAAATTCAGCCACTTATGCCCTTTCAGACTGAAGAGGTTCCAATTCTGCCCGTTCAAAAAGCCTTCCGTGGCTTGAAATAGATTAAAGCTCTGCTAAACTCGAACGTTGGCATTGATTTACAGCTGAAACTTGACAGTTAAAAGTGTTGATAGCTCAATCCAACACAAACATACCCAGTCCAGCCCCGATCAGAAGCATTTATCCAGGCAGAAATTGAAGTCCAACGCTCTTTTTGTCGTTTTTAGAGTTGGTCTTCCTTTTTGAGCTTCGTAAAGGGTAGTTCTGCCTGAAAACAGTTCACTTTCTTATAATTTATTATGACAAGAACTACCAGTTTTGTACTGTGAAAAATTGTGAAGTCCTCACCAGTCTGAGGCAAGAAAAGAACTTACTTAGGAGATATTTCTCACCCAAATTCACAATCGCTTGTTTAGAAATCAGTAACTTGGGGTGCAAGTCATCCATTTTTAAAGAAGACTGCTAATATTTTTATTGCTAGCAGTGGCATCCTTATACACAAAAGAAAGTTGACTTGTTGACTAGTCAGTGGTTTTCAAGACAATGGGGAACTTTACCCTACCATCACAGGAACAAATCTAAAATGGGTGAATAATTTGTAAACCCACGTTTCTCTTTATGCATGCATAAGATATAGATATTTTCATAGTCAATGGATACCCATGCCTCTTCAAGGGCTTTCATTGATTAAATATATAGGAAATGTGGATATTTTATGTAGTATTATATTATTCAGGATAAATGGACCTTTTAGTATAGTCTTAACTTCAGCGGAGCTAATTGTTGACTACTTTGGCGCATTATTAGATAAATCATTTGTCACCACTTTAGATTGCCTAATTAGGACATCAACATTTTGATGTGATTTGTCAATTCAGCTGTGTTTTAAATGCTTCTAGCATTTGATTTGCATTCTTCTAGATTGAGATTTCTTTTCTTCTAGATTGAGATTTCTTTCATACCATACTTTTACATTAGGTGGCACAAAATTTTGATGAAACAATAATGAATGCATTTCATAGCAATTCAAGTCATTCTTCAAGAACAACCTTTTCTCCCTTTAACGACAGGAAATTGGTCTCATCAAAATAATGCTATTTGATTGGAGTGGTAAGTGTTGTCCTTCATGGACCAAATATAAATAATATAAAGATGATAACGTGAAGCGAAATCTTCAGGTTCGCTCAATATATAGTGTAACACATATACCATGGTCTCCAAAACTATTCAATCAAAAAATAAAATTTTCACATCATAAATTATTACAGATCAAAGAATTTCTGGTTTTTATCAGAAAATGAGTTCATATGAAGCAAATTATGATTAATATGCTTCTGGCATGGGACTATAAGTATCGGTCATGTTTATTCATAATTTCACACATCAACTCCATTGTGTGTATGTATGAAGCTATGTAAGTTTCTTCTGGAGCTAAGTTATATCAAACATTGTAAGTATTGAAAATTGTAACAATGGTCCCTGGACTAAGACCAAACTTTATTTTTTGTCCCTCATATTGCTAAATTGTTACGGTGGTCTTTAATTATGCCCCCACTTTCAGAAATCGTCATTTCCGTAATCACAGTCAACTTTTCCGTTAAAAATGAGGGTATATTTGTCTTTTTATGTGCTAGATTGAACAGAGACAACCATATCAGCATCTCCTGTGATTTTAATCAAGATTTATCTTTTTAAATTAAATTTTAGGGTATGTTGGATTTGGGGTGGTCGGGAGAGAGGAAATGGAGGGTATGGGGGAGAGAAATCGGGGTTAGGAAAAGATATGGGTGGGGGAAGAAATTGGTTGGGGGAGTAGAAGAACTATGGGTGAAGAAATATGAGAAATCAATCATGGCTGTGGGAGAAGTTGGTGGGAGGAGGAGGAGGAGGAGGAGGAAGGGGGGGGGGGGGCGGGGCTGTGGGGGGGATGGGGAAGGGGAGGAGAGGAGGAGAGACCCTTACTCGTGGGCTTTCGTGGCTGAGGAGGATGATGCCATGTTGGTCTTCAGAAATCCTGAAGATGAGATACCACTCTTTCATATGTCAAAACACCCTTGGGTGCCAACAAGTTTCAAAAGAAGCTTCTTAAAGTAATGATTAACATGTAAATTATATGAAAAAATTTATCAAGCGAAAGAAGTATTTTGAGTAGAACAATTAGAAAAATCAATCACATGAACCCCTAGTGAAAACATGGGGATTTTGTTCTGAAAATAAACAAGGAAAAGGAAATTGGCATGGGAAGAAATTTGGTTGGATGAGGGAAAGAAAAAATTTAGAGGGGGGAGATTGGGGGTGAGGAAATTTGGTTGGATGAGGGAAAGAAGAAATTTAGAGGGGGGAGATTGGGGGTGAGGAAATTTGGTTGGATGAGGGAAAGAAGAAATTTATTGTGGGGTGGTGGGGGGAGGGATTGGGGGTGGTGGTCGGGAGAATGGAAATGGAGAGAGAGAGAGAGTGGTCAGATTTGCAGAACCTAATATGACATTTACCAAAATGAGTGGTAATTAAACTCTAAAATAATTTTCAACTCAAATAGTTGTGGGTGTTGTTTCACTAACAATAAATATCGTAATTCATGGAGGCTTTGTCATACAAGACTCTCCCTTTATACTATTTAACTTCAAAAATATTTCACTTTCGGAATAAGGTATAAGTGACATTTGTTTCTGAAAAGGATATAGAGCTTAAATTTGCTTCAAGGAATTATGTAATGCTTATATTTCTTCAGAAAATAATAGATCCAATCATATGAAATTCGTGGATGCATAATAAAGACTTTTTATTTACCAACAATTGAAACCCAAGTGCCTGGAACATGAAACGATAAATTTATTCCTTTATGCTCTTCCACATTACAATCATACTTGGATCTCTATTTTCGATCTTAATTGTATATATAAGGCAATGACACTAAAATGAATATTCACTTTTAGGTTCCATGAAACAGAGAAATTTTTTTTTTTCATTGAACTTCCGATTCATATAAAAACATTCTTATATCAAAACTTTAGATTTTGATTAAAATGTGTAATCAAAACTTCAGGTTTTGAATTAAGTATGTCACTACAAATATTTTCAGATTTTTATAATCTCAAATTAAATTTTGTATTTCAAATGTGTATAATAAAACTTCTAGTTTCAGCTAATTGCTTAACATGGAACTTCTAGTTTAGAGGCAATAACATAGTATTAATTTTTTTTAAAAAAAAAACTTAGAATAATAAATAATACCGAGTTCTACAAATTAAAATAAATTATGATAAAATATGAAACATAAAATAGATGGTTATAAGATAAATGGGTAAATTACTCAAATGGTCCTCAAATTTATACCTGATTTATATTTTGGTCCCTCAACTAAATTATTCATTCAAATGGTCCATCAACTCTATATTATTCACTCTAGTGGTCCTACCGTCTAATTTTATGTTAGATTTAACCTAATTTTAGGGTAAATAATGACCAATTTGCCCTCATATTTAAAGAAAATATTGACAGAATGTAACGGTAGGACCAATGGAGCGAATAAGATATAGTTGATGGACCGTTAGGACGAATAATTTAATTAAGAGACCAAAATGTAAATCGAGTATAAGTTTGAGGACCATTTGAGTAATTTACCCATTTATCTTATAACCATCTATTTTATGTTTCATATTTTATCATAATTTATTTTTATTTGTAGAACTCGGTATTATTTATTATTCTAAGTTCTAAGTTTTTTTTTTTAATTAATACTACGTTATTGTCTCTAAACTAGAAGTTCCATATATTTCCTCTTTTATAAAATCTATATGATATAGTAATTCAACATTGTGGGAATCTTTAGCAAATAAAGTAATTACATGGTTGAATTATTTATTTGTCTGCATTCTTTCTTTGTAGTCTTTGGGTTTTTTTTTTGTGGTGTTTTTTTTTTTTTTGGGGTATGTTTGAGTCTTTCGTTATTTGTCAGCATTGTTGTGAATGAGTGGATTTAAACTTGAGAAGCAACTATTTGTAGCAACTGTCTTATCATATGAATCTTACCCAAAAAAAATTTCGTGTCATTTGAATTTCAATTTCCACTTAAATTGTCAAAGAATTTTCTTTAAAAAAATAGTCTGATCCGATGTTATCAGTAACAACACCAAACACAACATAATTTAGTCAGACTGTTTACCCGGAACAGCACCAAAAGCCTTATAATATTATGGATAAACAGTTAGCACTCTCCGGAACATATTAATACTATCCGACAAAAGTTAGTTAGTACAGTTTGACATACAAAACAAGCCCCTACAGTAGAAATGATAGTTTTTTTTTTTCTTATCAAGGAAAAGGAGATTCAAACTTAGAACCTCTTCCAACTTTGGGAAGAAGTAGCACTAGACAAACAGCTAGTTAGTTACAACAGTAATAACCCCTTTTTTTTATTTTTTTATTTTTTATCGAAGAGAAATTTTATTGGATAAACTTTAACAATATAAGCAAAAACATCAAAATGAAAATAAAAATGCACAAACACAAGGTCAAAAGACGCATGTACTAACTAAAACCCAAATCTCTCAACAACAAAAAAAAAAACTAATGCCCAAATCCAAATTAGAAGTAATAATTTAACAATAAATGACTGCTTTCTAACAATTTGATGATCACCTAGCGGACAAAGTCCATGTTAACTCCCCGTTGGAATTGATTGGGTTCAAATTTTCTTGGACAGCACCTGCGTGCATTTCTTGTGGGTATAGAAAAGGTCTGAGAGGCATTTTTAGGCTTTCACCATCTCCTCCAAGCATTTCTATAACTTTATTCATCGAAGGACGATCACTTGGCTTCATTTGAATACACCACAATGCAGTTATAACCATCTTTTTAATTACTTTCTTTTCCTCCTCGTTAACATCTCTCATCTCCAAGTCATTTCCCTTGTTATATTGATCGTACGCCCATAATGGGAAGTAGATTTGGTTTGAATGCTCTACCATTCTACTCCAATTCTTCCTTCTACTTGCCATTTTTATAAGCAACATTCCAAAACTATAGACATCGGCTTTGTACGAGACACCTCCAATATTTTTGTAGAACAACTCAGGAGCAATATAGCCCATTGTTCCCCTTGCTGCCGTCAAAGAGACAATGCTATTATCTACGGGATATAATTTCGCAAGCCCAAAGTCAGAAATCTTAGGGTTAAAGTTCTCATCAAGAAGAATGTTATGAGGCTTAATATCAAAATGTAGAATTTGCATGTCACATCCTCGATGCAGATATTCAATCCCTCGAGCCACTCCGAGAGAAATCTCGTACATGTTCATGCAACTTAAGGGCATGCTTTCCTCTTTGGAATAAATATATTTATCAAGAGAGCCATTTGGCATGAAGTCATATACTAGAGCACGATTTAATCCCTCAACGCAATAACCAACAAGTTGCACCACATTAAAATGGTGAATCCTTCCAATGGTAGCTACCTCACTTGTGAAGTCTTGCCCGTTACCTTTGGCCTTGCCCAATAGTTTAATTGCTACAAAACGGCCACTGCGCAACTTCCCTTTGAATACAGAGCCATAACCGCCTTCACCTAACTTCTTCTTAAATTTACTTGTCATCTTTTTAATTTCTGAGTAAGAGTACCTTATTGGCAAAAAGTTGCTATCACTTTGTAGAAAATCTTCTATGATGCCATAACTCGACAAATGTCTTCTTCGCCATTTATAGATCACGAACACAATCAGACATGGAACCCCAAAAATTAGTCTTGCTGAAAAAAACAAGCCTGACAAGAGATATATATCACCAAAAAGAATCATGAGAAAACAAATTTATTGGTTAGATCAAGTAATGCTTTCAACATTTTTCTTGTTTTGTTTCAGATATATATATTCTTTGATGTCATTCAAGGGTAATATATATACAAGCCCTTACCGGCCCAAATGAGTATCACCAATATAGGTCCTGCAAGAAATATAGCAAAAGTGGGGACAAAATCAAGGACTTGACTATAGGTTTTCGAAAAGTGATGAACAAAATCAAAGAATTGATTATATGCATGAAATACAAGATCTTACCGGTGGTTGCGAACGGAAAAAACCATTGAGGCTGGTCTGCAAGAAATACAACAACAAATGTAAGTAAAAACAAAGACTTGACTACGTTTGAATTGATTTATTATTATTTTATTTATTTATCACAAGTTCATTAGTATCTATCCACTCACAATTGTCGTGATGTAATTGACAAGAAAAAAGGAGGAAAAGAAAAAGAAATAAAAGAAACTTTTGGGGAGAAAGTCCTTACGAATGTACAAGCGTCCACGAGAAAAGAAAACTACAGTGACCAAAAAAAAAAAAAACAACATTAGCACATCGAGTCATTACAATTTGAAGTACCCTATTCCAGCCACAAACTGCTCATTGCTCATGGAGAAATTGTTTTGGTATGTCTTATTTTGAGCAATGTTCTCTTACGAGATAAATACATATGTTGTCAAATTGTGAATATGAACACTTATGAAAGAGTCAAATTTATATATGAAATTCATAGTCTGACAAGATAAGCTGTTTATATTGCCATACAATTTAGAAAGAGAATTACATATTATTTTAAACTTTTTAATTGAGGGTTTTGATATAATATTTGGTATTACATTTCCCAGTGCAATCAAGCCTTAAGTGAATTGGAACATGGGATTTCATAAGTCCAAAAGTCTAAAGGAAGCTGACCACATACCAAATTGAAACAAAATAATCTAAAGGAAGCTGACCACAAACCTAATTGAAACAAAATAAGGTGCACGAGCGGTAGCCCCTTAACATTTATGATGTATCTCATTCAACTATTTTTGTTTTGTTTTTGAGAACATCTCATTCAATGTTATTAAAAGTATCTTCAATCCGTGACAAGCTCCTTTTGTCCTAGGTTCATAATTCATTTTGCACTAAAAAATAGAAAATAACATATAGCCAGAGAGAGAAAGAGAGAGAGAGAGAGAGAGCCTTTACCTCGCAGTAATCGAAAGAAACCTACAGGAACAAAGAAGAAGATAACATATTAGCACACAAAGTCCTTAAACTTAAGGATCAATTACATTTTCCATTCTTGTAAAAATTGGTAAAAACGACCTTAAAGTTATCAATCGGTACACCATTTGCCCCTCTATGTCTGAAACTAGTTGCTATTTTTTGATCTTATACTTGGTTAGCCTATATTTTACTTATATTATATGGATGCCAAATTGATCTCATGCAATTTTCAACCCTCTTTGTATTTAGAAAAGGCTATGATTTTCTTTAAAGAAACTCTTTATTTGTTGTCCCAATGACATACGGTGATCCACGTAAAATAAACCTGGCTTTATGTAAGCAAAACATAAGCCCACAGCCGACTGCTATACCGAAAAGCAAAGTGTAACTTGAGGGTTAGACTAGCGAAGTGACCAATGATATTAGAATTCTTAATTTAGGTTTGTTTCTGCTATTTTTTTTTTTTATAAAACATTGTCAATCTGCTTTTATTATTTTTCTTGAAATTTGTTACAACATCTTAAACCCAAGGAAAAAGAGTTTGCCAAGAACTTCCTCTGTACCTGACAGATTGATTATCTAGTATTATCCATTGAGAACTTTGTCATGTGTTGTAAGTTTATCTATAATCAAAATTTCATAACACATTTAATTATGAGGTATCGCAAAAGAGTTTGTAACTCAAGTAATTAAAAATATTTATTCTTAAATTCTAGGTCTTAAGTTTAATTCTTCTTTCTTCTCATCTCGTTTGTATAAATTAAAAAAATAATAATTATTAAAAAAGAAGAAGGTACTATTCCTAGGTAACTGAGTTGAACGCCATATGTCTTGGCTTGCAATTTAAACAGATTTTGGTGTCAGATGAAGGTGCGTTACTTGATGAGATTGTTATTTTTTAACATACATTCAAAGTGTATTTGAATTTCACTTTACAAACTCATTTTGTCTCACTCTATTTTTCACACATATTTATCTCACTTTTTCTAGATTTCAGAGCCAACGATTTCTGTTCAATATATTAATTAAAAATTAAATAATAAGATTAAATATTTAAAACATAATATAGTAGAAAAACCTAAGAAATTAAACACCTAAACCTTAGCCACCACCATCCCAACACCTTGCCTTCTTCTGCTTCTTCGCCCAACAGATCAAATTAAACTAAGAAAATCAAATTCCAAGAAATAAAATCAGAAAACCAATCCAAGTAATCAAAAGAATCATATCAAGAATCAACCCACAAAACCAAATCATACCCAACCATTCTTCAACCACCCAACTTTCTCTACACACTCGACACTAGTTTCACTACAGCCACCACCCCAAGTCAAACTGCAACATCCTTCCAACCACCATCGAAGCCACCCTCATCCAATCCCTCACCCCATCACCCAAACCCCCCCAATCTCCCATCCAAACCCCCACTGTGGTAACTAATCGAAATCAATCAAAAAATTGAAAAACAAACTTATATCTCAAAGAGAGAGACGAAGAGATTGGTGGGTATGTGGATTGGATATTTGGGAGATGGGTGTTGATTCAAAGGTGTGGGTAGTTTGGTGATGGGGGTTTGGATCAGGTATCAAATGATGTAAGTTGTTATGGGATGGGGGTTATGGGGAAGAGAGAGAGTGGCAAGGCAGACCTACTGGAGGTGGTCTAAGAAGTTGTTGAACAGAAATGACAACGCCAGCGGGATTCGGGCGGCCATGGTTGTTGTTTGCTGGGGTAACTCAGGATGGGGGGGCCTGGAAAGAGAGAGGACGAGAGATTTTTTTTGTTCTCAATTTTGATTTCTAATTAATGTGGCTTGCATTGTAGGTGTTCGAGGAAACTCCCAAACCAAAAGTCACCTTTGTTTACCCGCGTAGTCTGACGTGTTAATTTATATATGTTGATCGTGGAGTATGAGGTGTTAATTTATTATATGTTGATGGTTGTTGACAAATTTTTCTTGTTGGGTGCAGGTGCCTCAGGTATCTTTTGTCAATTGAAAATTTTAAAATTTAAGTTTAGGAGTAAAAGATGCATAATTTCAGAAATTTCAGTTTGTTTCTATCTTAAGTAGTAAAGTTGAAAAGCCAAATTAAATCTAAATAAGAAATTCAATTTTGGTACTTTAGTTTAAAGTAAATCGTTCTTTTGTCAGACTGTCTGACACTTATTTGATACATTGCTAAATGTGCGAATAAGAATTATTTGTCATATTTATTCTTTCTTAAATGTGTAGTTTAGATTTATGATTTGACAACACAAGTATTTTCCTTACTTGTACAGAACATTAAGGGAAGTCTGAATTCCCCTAACTTCCTTCTATGCACTATCATAAACTAAAAGTGAAACAAATTAGACATAGTCAAAAGCCATGGCCTAGAATTCACGTACCTGGGATGGTGTGTGGAAAACATGTATTATCTATACTCCATTGGTCTTGGCATATTTCATTAGGCCCAAATACGTTAAGGTCAAAGCCAGACATGAGGGCACTGTGTATGGATTCATAAGAGTTATAGTAGTTATAGTAGTCATCGTAGTTGAAGAGCGCCAAAGCCACCCACTCTACACTGCAACCCTCATACAAATCCCCCACTTTCATAAACCCAATCTTCACATAACTGTACGTCTTTTGTCGGATCAAAGAAGAAGCATTTATATTCAAGCATGGAGCAGTGTCCACGTACAGAGAAGAATTCACTGGATTCGAACACTTGATGTAAAATACAGGTCTCGAAAACGGTCCAGGTGCAGCATATGGAAATGTTAAAAGTGATGGAAAATTTTGAGGCATGGAGGAGCAATTGTTTTTCTGGAGGCGAGGATCTACGAGTCGGATTGTTTTGTCGTCGTAGTTGATTGCCTGGACATAGTATTTTCCTGAAGGAGGTAGGTCTACAAGTGTAATGTTGTTCTCGCAGGACAGAGTATACCTTTCATTGCCGCAGTGCTTTGGATCATGTTTTAGTCGGAAAGGATAGCTTATGTTGTGGATATTGCCGCAGGAAGAGGTACACTTCGTACCGTCGTCTCTCGCATTACAAGTTTCGGCGGATAACCCAACAACAAGAAGTGCTACTATCAAAACCCACCTAGACAAGGCCAAGAACCTGTTTCCCATTGGGGGAGAGAGAGAGAGAGAGAGAGAGAGAGAGAGAGAGAGAGCAAAGAGAAAGAGCAGAGAGAGGGGTTGTTTGGCATTCAAATTAGCTTAATATTTAAACAGTTTCTTATAAGAGTTTCGCCGAATATTTACAGTTCCTATAGGATAACATTTGAAAAATATCAAAAGAAAAGTCATGCAGCCTAGGTAAGCCATGACATTAGAGAGTCAGTCAAATGGTCGACATTTGTTCATTGAAAATTTTATTGACTTTCTTGAAAATTTATTTACTGTAAAATTGCCAAGATTGTTTCCGATTTCTTGTGAATGGTCGATTGAGCAAGGTCAATTTATTGCTGCACTCGACATATCTATCCAAATACATTTGCTCAGGAAAAAATCCAGTGCCACTTTAGCTCAGAAATGCAGCGATTCCTCATCTCTTGCCTTTGCATACTGTATATGGTTTTCGTCAAAGCGGTTGGAGCAGGACAATATACGTGCACAGAATCTAAGTGCCGTGATGATCATGGCCTGGCTATCCATTTCCCGCTCCACCTCAGACATCATTATGGTGATCCTGGGCTTGAATGCAGTGGTAGACAGGGGAAGGTTCTTGAGAAGCAAGTAGCACTAGTAAAATTCTTTGTCAAAAGCATAGATTACAAGCGTGGGCTAATTGACGTATATGGCACAGATGGCTGCCTGCTGTTAAAGCCCTTAGAAACCCCTAACATTCCAACTTCCCCCTTCCACTTATTCGAGTACAAGCGTGGGCTAATCAACGTAGAAAATTTTACCTTATTCCATTGTCCTACTCTTGTTGAAAGATATACATATTTGTTTCAAGTCCCCTGCCTCGGCAGCGGCCCTGGCTACAGAGTTTACGGCATTTCTTCTGATGATGATTTGTTTGACAGCCTCCCGTACCTAAAGTCCTGTACAAGGATGTATGATGTTTTATCAGTTCCATTTGGGACTTGGGTTGGAGGTGACAGCTCTATTCTTCGCTTCAAATGGTCTGAACCAAATTGTACCAAATGTGAAGCAGATGGCAAGAGGTGTAGATTGAACAGGAATGGCATCAAAAGTGAAGTTTGAATGTATTCACTTGAGGAAAGCAAGTAAGGATTTGTTTCACATATATTCTGCTCAATTTTTTAGAGTTTCCAAAGTAAATCATATTCACAAACATGACAATCTGATTTTGAAGTTATGTTTATGTTTTATAGGCAAAACAATGGAATTCGTGGCAACGGGTGAGTTATTTAAGACTGGTCTTTTCTTTTGCTTTGTTTCATGTCGAGAAGACGTTGGAAGATATGTGTTTGCTCAAGGATTGTATTTACTTGCAGGTGCAACGCTGGGTTCATCCCTTCTTTTAGTACTGGTCATTGCAGTGTATCGTGTCTATAGCGCTGATCAAAAGGAAAAAGAGAATCAACTGAAAATCGAAAGGTTTTTACAGGATTACAAAGCTCTCAAGCCAAGCAGATATTCATACGCAGATATTAAGAGGATCACAAATCAATTCAAGGACAAGTTGGGCCAAGGAGCCTATGGAACTGTATTTAAAGGAAAGCTTTCTTCTGAATTCTTTGTTGCTGTGAAAGTACTTAACAATTCTAAGGGAAATGGGGAAGAGTTCGTAAACGAAGTGGGAATGATGGGCCATATCCACCACGTCAACGTAGTTCGCTTGGTTGGCTTTTGTGCTGATGGATTTAGACGAGCTCTTGTTTATGAGTTCTTCCCCAATGGTTCGCTGCAGGATTTCATTTCATCAGCGGATAGTAAGAACAGTTTCCTTGGTTGGGAAAAGTTGCATGATATTGCAGTAGGCATAGCCAAAGGAATTGAATATCTTCACCAGGGATGTGATCAACGAATCCTCCATTTTGATATCAAACCCCATAATGTTTTGCTAGACCACAACTTCACTCCAAAAATTTCTGATTTTGGTTTGGCCAAATTATCTTCCAAGGATCAAAGTATAGTGTCAATGACTACCGCTAGAGGCACCTTGGGATACATTGCACCTGAAGTGTTCTCTAGGAATTTTGGAAATGTGTCTTACAAGTCAGATGTCTATAGTTTTGGAATGTTGTTGCTAGAGATGGTAGGAGGAAGGAAGAATATTGGTTCAAGCACAAAGAACACAAATGAAATTTACTACCCAGAATGGATCTATAATCTTCTAGAAGGAGGAGATGACCTACGAATCCATATTGGAGATGACGGAGACGGTAAAATCCCGAAGACACTTGCAATTGTAGGGCTCTGGTGCATCCAGTGGCACCCGGTGGATCGTCCGTCTATGCAAATAGTGGTTCATATGTTAGGAGGAGGAGTTAACTTGGCCATGCCTCCTAATCCTTTTGTCTCTGCGGGTCCTACAACAACGCATGCAAGCATCCCAGCAAGACGCCTAGAGTTAGAAGCGATTCCGGAATTAGAGTAAAATGTATATGTATACGTATCAATGTAAGTAACATTAAGGCCGCCTAATATTAACTACATATGTTCTCGAACTTGTTGAATATGTAATAATTCTAGCCTAAATTGAGGGAGTTGGATATAGATGCTTTATTCAAGGGACATAAGTTTTTTTTTTTTTTTTTTGGTTGAGAATTTGGGAATCCTATTCTTTGCAAATCAATTGGTAACAAAAATTAGGTAATAAGTTGGTGTCCGTTGCACATTGATACTCTTTTTTTTTTTCAATCGACCAATAAAAAAGTGGTCTCCATAACTCTTATACTCTTTAAGATACCCGAAAATGTAATTAGAGCATTCCCATTGGAGAAAAACTTCACTAGAAAGAGCCTAGCCATGTAGCAGATTGACTGGCGGGTTATACCAAGTTAAATGAAATGTATATTTTATGGAGATCATGAATCTTGAGGTTACTCAACACTCCAAAATCAGTCCAGAGCCAATAAAAAAATATATCATATCAGTTGCTTTCAAAAACTTTGAAATTTGTTTATTCGTTAATGCTTTCTTTCAAGTTCTTAGAAAAATGAGGAGTAAAAGTTGAGTTGAAATTAAAAATAAGGCGTAAAAGTTGGGATAATGTAATTTCAACGACTTGGAATTTCGGAGTTTTCCTTTATGTCTTAGTTGACAAGAATTGGGGACAAATGCATTGAAATTTTAACAATTGGAAAGAAAAAGAAAAGAAAAAACGAATCTCACCTCACACATGCTAAGACTTTCATTCGGAGAAAAACAAGGAGCTTACTTTTCAAGTCTTCAGTGGGAAAGTTCAAATGGACCATTGGTGTCAGAAGTCGGTCAACGGACTTGTAATGCTAATGCCACATGCAAAATGTAGAATTAGTGGCTTGAATTATTTAGATCTTAAATGGGGACTTTGTCGAAATTAAAACGTTTTGAAGTTAAGTGCTTCACTACTTTTTAAGTCAAAATGTGGAATTAGTGGCTTCAATTATAAGAAATCTTGAATGGGAACTTCGCCGTGATCAAAATGTTTTGACGTTAAGTGCTCCACTACTTTTCAAGTCAAAATGTGGAATTAGTGGCTTCAAGTGTTTGGATCTTAAATGGGTACGCTGCCGTGATCAACACATTTTGAAGTTAAGTGCTCTACTACTTTTCAAGTCAAAATGTGGAATTAGTGGCTTCAAGTGTTTGGATCTTAAATGGGGACGCTGCCGTGATCAACACATTTTGAAGTTAAGTGCTCCACTACTTTTCAGGTCAAAATGTGGAATTAGTGGCTTCCATTATTTGGATCTTAAATGGGGACTTTGCCGTGATCAAAATGTTCTGAAATTAAATGCTCCACTACTTTTTGGGTCAAAATGTGGAATTAGTGACTTCCATTATTTGGATCTTGAATGGGGACTTTCCCGTAATCAAAACGTTTTGAAGTTAAATGCTCCACTACTTTCAAGTCAAAATGTGGAATTAGTGGCTTCAATTATTTGGATCTTGAATGGGGACTTCGCCGTAATCAAAACGTTTTGAAGTTAACTGCATACGTGCTCGAACTTGTTCAACATGTAATAATTCTAGCCTAAATTGAGGGAGTTGGATATCAGATACTTTAGGGTTTACCAAGTTAAATGAAATGTATATGTTATAAAGTACATGTCACTAATCAGGCCATAAGGTAAGGAATTCCCTACCCAAGCTTTTGTCTCCAATTGATTTTGAGATATTGAAAATTTTCGATATCATATCAATTGCTTTCCAAAACTTTGGAATTTTGTTTACTTGTAATGCTCTTTCAAGTCTTCAGTGAGAAAGTTCAAATGGACCATTGATGCCAGAAAGTCAGTCATCGGACTTGTGATACTCATGCATTTGTCCACTTTCCATCTGCATCTAACAAGCTCATTTTCCACCATTGGTCCCATCTGTATCTTAAATTCAATCCAACAACAGTGCCCTTGGCTTGATGTTATGTGGTGTTGCTCAATTATATTGTAAATTGATAATATATTGTAAATTGATGAACACAGTATGGGAATTGCTCAATTAGTTTTTATAACCCAAGACATGTGACCCTACACAATTTTACTTAATTAAAATAGTAAAAATTTAGGACTGTTTGATAACAATTTCAATTTTTTTTATTTATTTATTATTTATTTTTTGTAGAAAGAAGAACATCATTGATTGAAATCAAGGGGTACAATCACAATATTTTTGTAAAAAAAAAAAAAAAAAAAAAGAAGGGATGCACGAGACATTAGACCCCACAAAATTTTACTTAATAGGACTCCAAGCCAAGCAATTTCCTCTTTTGACTATGTCACGTTATCTACTATTAGAGTACGATTTCTTATGTATTAATTTCCAACTAGAATAGGAAGTCATGAAGCATATAAATAGTAGGTTTAAACGTGACTTTTGGGGGAGAAAAAAAAGGAGTTCAGACACAAATTTCTGAGGACTGGTATCACGACTTGGAGCTTGGGTTGCTGTGGAGTTCTTGAAGAATTCTAAGGTGCTGGCGTGGAGTGGAGTAGAGATCAAGTCTTCAATTGGGTTATTTTAATGACACTATTTATCATGGTTTTTATTAAAATAGTTGTGGGAACAAATATTTCGGCAATCAATTACGAGGCACCACGTGGATAATGGGAATATTCCTTAAGTCAACAATTGTACTCCACTTAATTAGTCAATTGTTTAGACCAAAGATAGAGATATTACTAGAAATTAGGAATTTGATTTTCATTAAATCTCCCTTATTGATCCAATCTCTTCGTTTAAAAGAGAGAATAATTCCCTTCAATTATAATCTGAGCGCACGTAGTGGAGATCTGTTTTTTACATTCATCCACTGTTTTCGATTTTGAAGCCTTTTAGTTTGGAATTGTGATAGAAGATGCGGGGGAGAGTGCAATTCCAACACATCAATTCCAAACTTGTGTACTCTTTTGCCTACAAACACAAGCTTATGGCAACAACCATCTGTTACAGTCCCACTTTCAAAAATACTTCAACTTCCCGAACGCAATTAATGGAGATATGTTTTTTACACTCATCCAAGATTTTCGAATTAGATGTCTTGAAAGTTGGAATTGCGGAAGTTGTGAAAATCATTCTTGATGGGATCGCCAAAAGAAAAATGACCAACATTGGATACATGTTTACTGCAGCCATGGTGCTTTTTGGTACGACTTAGTTTTTATTTTTGGGGAACGGCAAAAAATTATTTGATGTAGTTGAGTTTTAAGAGTTTCTTTATTTATAAGGGTTTGCAATGATCCGAGTTATTTGGAATATGAAAACGCTTAGTACCTCATAAATAATAAACAATTTAATTCCTCTTGATTTTTGTTGAGGCCCAAAAATCCAAGGATGGGCCCAAATATATTCATGATCCAGTGCGATACCTTACTAAGAAGAAATCCGATTTTGGCAGGCGAAAGTTTGTCATACACGCCCGCACAAGTCACAGTCCACGTGCCACGCCAAGCAAATATATAATCCATCATGCTAAGAGTTGTAACAAGAATGTAAAATGTACCGGCTCTATGAACCTATGAGTATGAGCACACCAATCGACATGCAATGCCAAGCGAAAAACCCTTATTTTGCATCTAGCCAGGCTACAAGCTTAAGTAGGCACAATCCATGCAAATGCCCAAAGGTTGCTGAGTGAGTTGTGATATGGATGGTTATGAGCGTTCACGAGGCCCATTGGTGAGCCAAGCAGCGGAAGTTTTGGGCTGCTTGGGAGCCCCAAAACTCGAGCCTATTTCTTGAGCCCAAATATGTGGTAAGCATGAAAGAGAGAAAAGATAGCTCATCACCTTAAAAAATTGGCTCATCATCTTATTAAATTAGCCCATCACATTAAGAGTAGCCCAAACAACCTAGAAAATATCTTAGGAAAGTCTCCAGCACATGGCCAAAGACAAACCCAAGACGGACCATCTAAAAAACCAAAGAATACTTGTATATGCAGGCTGCTAGAAGTCTCTAGCACATGGGCAAACACAAACCACAATAAATCACTTGAAAAACCAAAGGATCATTGCGTGTGTAGGCTGTGGGAGCAAAACACCCTTCATACCAACACCGTTTCCCATTTTTGTTCTCCTATCATCTCTCGTTATGAAATAAGGGAGGAAATAAGGAGAGATGGTAGCCAAAGATAGGAGATTGCCACTGGAATAACTGCGGGAAGGCTCTAGAGCTCCCAAAAATCTTGTCTCCGTGTGTTTGGGCTGAGGAAGATTTCACAAAATGGGAATGAATCAAAGGAAGAGAAGAGGAATGGAAGGGAAACTTGGCAGATTTAGGAAGAACTAGCTAGGGTTTTTTTGGGAAGAATGAGCTTCCAGAACTTGGGCATCTCCTACCATCATCTCAACCACATCCAGAGAGAGCAGGCATCCTCTCTCACTACTGGAACCCTTCAATTTCGAGCCATGTGTCTTCCATCTGTTCCCCTTTTTTCTTCTGGCAAAACACTCAAGAGCTTGACGAAAGCCACCCATTCTTCTTCCTTCGTTTTTACCTCTTTTCTCTCAACAAATCTTCTCAAAATTCCCTCTCCCCCTTTATTCAACCCTCTGTTTCTCATAGGATACCCAAGCTTTCTCTCTGTAATGCTAAATTCATGAATGCTCAACTCACGTACCACAAGCTTATCAAGCTAAGCCTAAATATTTATCTGTACGCAACTGTTGGTTTTGTTGATGAAGGAAACCAAGGTGTTTCCTAAAGCTCCATAAATCTTTTGAAACACTCTTGGAGCTTGATTCTTGAACTCAGACACAGGGAAAACCATTTGCTCTTTACTACAGTCCAGGCCTATCTGTAACTGCTGGAATAAAAAAACCCCCACAATTTTAAAGACGAGAGTTTCTTCAACTTATTTAAGTTACAATACATTTCCAACCAATAACCGCTTATAATTTAACTTTACTAATTAAAAACTTTGTTGTCCTAGAAAATGTATTTGTACAACAACAAGAAGCACTATTTAATTAAGTATTGGTTGTTTTATGATTTCAATAAAATAGTGAAGCGTATTAATCAGAATTACTTTGTGTGATGAAGTGGAATCCTTAATTATCCTAATTATTCTTTTTTTAGGACATTTTCTATTGAGATGAGCGATAATATGCTAAACTCACACACAGTACATAGATACTAGGACTCAAACCTAAGACTTTGCATGAAAGAGCAATTGCCACTACGCTAGTAGGTCCTTTGCACATTATTCGTTTTTATAAGGCAATGAACATGACATCACAAATTTTTTATTTTAATTAAAAAACAGTAGGCATTATAAATTGAATAATATTATTGTTCATTTCAAGAAAATTCATTTTAGTAAACCTATTCAATTATAACTGGCTACATTTGTCTCTGAACAATGGATTATAACGTATATGTGTAACAACTATGCAAACATACAACTAATTGAATCAATAAAGATCATGCTCATAAGTTTTCATATCCGAGTTTAGACAGTAAGGATGACGTGAATTTATTTCAGTTTCTTTTCTTGTTGGGTATAATGCGAGCTAAACTGACTGTTCGTAAGTTCAAATCCTACTTGGGGAGAATTTCTAGTTTTAGCTTTTATGACCCAACGACCCCTGTCCTTCTCCTTAGTTTCTAAACTAGCGGAATCATGGAAACTGCATTGTATCGTTTAGATCGCTTGCCAGCTTACTCAGGAAATCCACTCCCTTCCTCACTGGCCTAGCCTTTACATATTTCTGCATAGTGATGTTGTTTGTTTGGAAGAATGAGGAACTAAAGCTCAAACAATCAAGATGAAATTAAAACAAGTATAGGCTTAAGAACCAATCCCTGAAAAACCAAGAATTATTATAGGGAATAGTTAATCCCATGCCCATTCATTCTCTCCCCTATGCCAAACTTTCCCGATTCAGTCCACTAGGTAACTCAAAATAGTGCACACAAAGATGGAGAACCGATGGCAAAGTAAGAGAGTGACCGGTTTGTAATTAACCAAGGTATAGCATTGTAATAGAACAACTTCTACTAACTTTTGCAGTATCATCAGCCACCTGCAAACAAAAGTTTAAAAAAAAAAAAAATGAAGAAAGAAACTAAGCTCGTTGAAAAAGCTATATGGCATTGGTAAGTAAAATCAACTACTCTTACGTGAGGCACCAACTAGCACTAACGAAAACACAAGGTATGGTTTTAATTCCAACAGTGAACTGTGAAAAACTTATTTATAGCGAGATCCTTTTAGTCTAGATAACTAATAAATTATTTAACAAAAGAGCCAAGAGTAGATCAGATACATAAACCAAAATGCAAAATAATAGATCAAAATAGACCGACTGACTGAACTGTAATACAGATCAAACAGGACAAACAAAAACAGGAGAAAGACAGAAATAATACTCCATGGGCTTAGAAGCCCATTATAAGCTTGTAATTCTAACTTTATCAATATTGCTAATCTTATACTTGATAACTACCACTGTTTCTTGAACAACAGCGTGCCCATCTTAGTACATAGTCAGACTCAGATGTATCCATGCATGCCTCTCTTTCCACATGGTAAACATGGGCGACTGATGCAACCTTCACCGAGAAGGTGAAGTCACTACTTAGGACTCAATCTCTTTGCTGCCTGCCTAATTTGCAGAAATGAAATTTATCTAACTTAAACTTTACCTGCGGAAGAGCAACCAAAGAACAAGTTATTTCTACTCTGAAAAAAATCATCTACGATAGAAGTGAAGAGCATCCTACCCATCAGCCAATGAATATGCAAGACAGTCCCCACAAGTGACGGCAGTCTGTAGCCATTCAAGTGTGATTGCTTCATTATCTCAATCAATCCCTATAATCTTGGAACTGCCTATTTTATGTTTTACCATTTGTATAATTTACCCTGTTTATATTCATATACAAAGTCAGCATATAAAAGAAATCCAATACAACCAGAATACTCATCTACGATATTCTACAAGAAGTAAGTCTCAGGATCATCTACGATAGAAGTAAGTCTCAGGCACATCTAGCATTATAAGCCATTATATCTGATTCCAGAGACTTCTTTGTAAGCAATTGTTAGCGGCAGAGTAAAAAAGAAACAAAATAAGGGGTGGGTACAAGAACTCCTTTAATGCCAAATGCACTCTTGAGTGGTCTCAAACCCTACAAGGATTCAAGAAAACTGATATCTTGCTAGTAAACCAGGACTTCATTTTGCAAATATCCACCCTCGTGCCATTGAATTGACAAACAAACTCGTCCAAACTTTGTTTCATCTGACTCTGAGCACAAGGCATATCTCTTGAATATAACACCAATTACCAACCTTAGTTTGTTATATGGGTCAGTGATGGGGATCGTGATCCGGACATAGGTCACCAATCACATACATGAGCACCGAAATCTAGGGCTAGTGCAAACTCACATATATCGTAGCAAATCCATGCCACAAATAAACTATTTTATTAATCATCAACATCTATCCTTACAACTATTACATTAGCCATATTTATAGGCTTACTTGGTCCAAAAGTAAACTAATTAATTATAGAATCACACATAAATAATAAAAGATATCCTAAAACTACCTAAATAAGAAAATAACAATATATCATGAAATAACTAATTAAATGGTAAATATCTATCTTGATCCACCCCTATGCTCCTGCATCAGTCAGTCAGACCCCTAATAATCCAAACAAATTTATCTAGAAAAGACTGGGTTACCGTCCCTGCTGTCGTCAAGGCCTACAACCTTGTATTTCTTTATGCAACCAGTTTTCTATTCTTCCCTGTCAACACTGAACCTTGCACTGAAACTATGAGTCAGTGACCTTGTACTAAAAACCCTGCTCTTCCTTACCATTCTACTCTTGGAGAATGTCATAAGAACTGCCAATTAGAGTGCCCTTGGAACTAGAAGGGCCTTTCATTGTTTCAAAAGTTCCATCTGCAAAATTGTATCTATCACATCCAATTTCTTCCTTAGTTGTTGAAAAGTTAATTGACCATCAGTTCATTCTCCGTTCCGATTCATTCCTTCTCAGATACTACAAAATGTTTCTACAAATGGTGATTATTGCAATCCAAGATGACCAATTTCTGAGCCTGGGTCAACAACCTTCAGACGTTTTTCAAACAGGGTAAGTGTCCAAATCCTTAGAATCCAGGATAATTGACACCGTAATTAGCAATTTCCTCTTACAAGAATTAGACTTCACAGGCAAAGGCATTTAACCTTTATTTAAGCAAAACCATATAAAATTGGCCAGCCAATTCATCGAAAAAAATCAACTTAAAGACACATTTTCGCAAAGATAACTAAATTTCAAGATAGATGCATCACTGTCATACTAGCCAAGAAACCCAAGCTCCTGTTCCACATTGAAATTCTCTAGCTCTAACAACACAGCTTCATCTACTCTAAAAATTAGCATTTTAGTAGCTACGAAGATTTTCATTTCCCAATTAAACACTTTCGTTATGTCCTCAGCATCGAATTCTCTTCCATAGCACTTGCGTCTCGATTTCATATGAAAGGCATTTCAGGAAACCAAAAAATGGCAGATAAATAAATCGAAAAAATAGCAACAACAAAAACATGAAATTCAAAGGATATGAAGCTCCGGATCAATACCATTTCAATTTCTTAAAAAACCCATTTCCGGAAACAGAAAAATTGCAAACAAAAAAAGATAAAAGCAATGGAGACGAAGAACTTAGAAACGCACCAGTTCGATGGCTACCAAGACGCTTTCTTAATGCCATTGAGCATGCCTTTAGAGGCCAGAGTACGAAAGACGATACGGGACATACGGAAGGTCTCGTAAACGGCGCGTGCGCGGCCGGAGAAGATGCAGCGGTTCCTGACGCGCGTGAAGGAGCTGTTTCTGGGCAGCTTGGAGAGCTTGAACCGGTTCTCCTCGCGCAGGTCGCTGGGAAGGCTTGGGTCCTTGCAGAGGGCCTTGTACAGATTTCGTCTCAGCTCGTATTTCGCCGCCAGCAACCGGCGATGGTGGTCTCGGATATTGGCATTTTCCTCAGAAACTGACATTTCCTCCTTTTGGGTCGAATGCTAACAAACTCGGATTTTGGTAGGGTTTTAAGCTTGGTCACGGCTTATTGTGAACTGTTTTTTGCCAAAAATTAATTTTGGGACAACCTACCCTAAACCCCCAACTTACTGGGTCATTTATGAGTTCATACTCAATTTTAGGGACATTTATCAGTACATACTCAACGTTACGGAAAACTTACAAATTATCTCCTTCGTTAGCCAAACTGTTATGGTGCGTTTGGACGAGGGAAATAAACTTGGAATTTTGACAAAACTCAGAATTTCTAAATTGACATGAACCAATTCCGATGTTTGGACAAAAAAAACATAGAAATTTAAAATTTTCGTGTGGAAAAAACATGGAATTTGGAGATCATAAATCCCAAGTTTAAATTCTATCTAAAAGTCGTCATTTCTAAAATCCTAAGAGAGATTGAGTTTGAAAAAAAAGATAACTTTACAAATAAAGGTTAAATTCCATGTTTTAAATTAATCACCCAAAGAAGAAACTTTACAAATTCTAGAACATTAATTTCCGTCATTTTAAATTCTGTCATTTATGAAATCCTTTGTACTTTTAAATTTCCTCATCTAAACGCACTGTTAGTGAATTTGTTAAATGCTGACGTGGCGAATGTGAATTCCATTTTTTAATGATGTGGACTTACAGGTGGACAAAAAAATTAATAAAAAAATTATATACTTTTCAAAAATAATTTTAAATCGTTAAAATTATTTAAAAATTGAATAATTTAAAAACAAAACAAACAAACAAACCCAGAAGAACCCACCACCCTCCCCCTTCGCAATCTCCCTCAAGACCCCCATGGCAGCCCAAAACAAATAGAAAAAACCCATCTTCTCTAATATCCCCTTCCCTTCTCAACTGTCATCCTCTCTCTTCTCCTGCCACCTTTTCCGACCCAACCCAACCCACAACATGAATCCTGACTAAACCCTTCAGCCATCACCAACTACACCCACAGACCCAGCACCTGCGCCCTCATGCCAACCTGATAAATTGCTATAGGGTGTGCTGATTCATTATCATGGAATTCTAATGGGCTGTGATTCTTGTCAAACAAAGTATGGCAAATATTCAGTTATGCTTATATTTTTATTCTTCTCCAATATGGAGGTATTTATACAAGTACAAATATGTGTTAACCCTAAATAAAATAGGAAATATATCTAAATTACAATAGGAAATAAATCTCAATTATAATATGACTAGATAAATGGTAAGTAACTAAAATCCTAACATAGTAAGGAACCAAAATCCTAACTAAGTAAGGACTTGCCAATACTCCCCCTCAAGTTGAGCAAGGATATTTGACAGGCCCAACTTGACAAGCGAGTCACAGAACACCATACTTGAGAAGCACCAATTGTAGAGAAGATCTTTTAGTCAACCACAAGTGAAACAAGTGACAAACTAAAGCAACGTTCGCAACGGAAACACAAGAGCAAATCCTAAAAAATAGGGCAGATAGCAGAACAAAGAAACCCCGTGAGCACGGCTGTAGATAAGGCAGAACATAGAAACCCTGTGAGCACGATAGTAGATAAGGCAGAACACAAAAACCCTGTGAGCACAGCAATAGGTAAGGCAGAACACATAAATCCTGTGAGCACATCAGCATATAAGGCAGAACACAGAAACTCAATGAGCACGGCACTGGGTAATGTAGAACACATAAACCCTGTGAGCACGGCAGTGGGTAAGGCAGAACACAGAAACCCTGTGAGCACGGCAGTAGGTAAGGCAGAACATAGAAACCCTGTGAGCACGACATTAGGTAAGGCAGAACACAGAAACTCTATGAGCGCGGCAGTAGATTAGGCAGAACACAGAAACCGAAATCCTGTGAGCACGACAGTAGATAAGGCAGAAGCAAGGTAGGCGGTGGTGACAGCAGCAAGGTAGACGGTGGCGGCGGAATAGGAATATAGGTTAGGTGTATAATGTAGGGGAAATAGGTAGTGTTTAGGTTTAGGGTTAGGGTAGAGACGGATCAAAAATACAGCAACATCATTAGCAATGACCATAACAACGAAAAGTGAAGCCAACAAAGTCAACATCAATGGTAACATCAACGATGGTAACAACGGCAATATCAACGGTGGCAGTAGCGGCAATGGCAACAATAAATTCTCCCATATAAACTTTAGCTAATTCACGCAGACACAACTTCTCTTCAATCCTCCTCTCCCCCTGAAGAGAAGGGGTCGTTGGAGTCAAGAAATAAGCAACATCTTCATGGAAATATGTCAAGGTAATTGGGATAGGTCAATAAAGATATCCCTTTCACTCCCTCTCCCCCTCCCCCCCGCCCTCCTTCTTTCAAGGGGGGAGGAGAGCACTTAAATTTCGAGAAGAACGCAAGCACAGGTCACAAGAGAACTAGGCTCTGATACCATGTCAAACAAAGTAAGGCAAATATTCAGTTATGCTCATATTTTTATTCTTCTCCAATATGGAGGTATTTATACAAGTACAAATATGCGTTAACCCTAAATAAAATAGGAAATATATCTAAATTACAATAGGAAATAAATATAAATTACAATAGGAAATAAATCTCAATTATAATATGACTAGATAAATGGTAAGTAACTAAAATCCTAACATAATAAGGAACCAAAATCCTAACTAAGTAAGGACTCGCCAACAATTCTGACATACACTACTACATTTTAGTCTTTGCGCGACGCATAACAAAACGTCGCGCAAAGTCGAATGTTGTCGCACTAACATCAGCGCGACAACAAAATTCGTCGCGCGTATTCCGTCGCGCGAAGATCGTGAAGAAAGCCTTTGCGCGATGAGGTACATCCATTCGTCGCGCAAGACTGTGCGACGGGTAAACCAGCGTTGCACCAACGGTATGGAGACGGAACAACAGTTCGTCGCATAAACTTTGCGCGACGATCCAGTATTCGACGCACATATCTTTGCGCGACGAAAATATATCGTCGCGCAAAACGTGTTCGGAGACGCATAAGTTTGCCGCAGAACCATTCGCGCGATGAGAAAGATTTCGTCGCTCTTATATTTGCGCGACGAAAGTATATTTCGTCGCCCCAGGTAACATGCGCGACGAAACTTTTCGTCGCGCACAAAGTGTTTGCGAGATGTATGTATTCGTCGCGCAAGAATTAAAAGAAATAAAAAAGATGATGTTTTTATTTTTTTTGTTCCATGCGGGTTTGAGCGACGAAATATTTGCCGTCGCGCAAACGTTATATTACAAATTATTTTATTTTTTTATTTTTTTATTTTTTTATTTTTTTATTTTTTATTTTAAATAAAATTGGTTTTTTTTTATTGATTAAACAATGAAATTGCAATAAAAATAAATTAGAATAAAATGTTGTTATAAAATAAAATAAATGTATTACAAATAAAATAAATACACTAATGAAATAATGCATCAAAATCAACCGAGTCGTCGCAAATATGCGGGTCGGAGGTCTGGGCGTTCACTGGGTCGGAGGTCTGGGCGTTCACCGGGTCGGAGGTCTGGTGGGGATGCTCGGGATGCACGGGCTCGGAGGGACACATCAAAATTTGGGACTGGAATGCCGGACTGTGCGAGGGACTGCATAAGGACCGACAGATGGGTCCGAAGAGTGGCCACCTCTGCTGTCAAAGCAGTGACCTGACTGTTTGACTGCGCTGATGAACGGGGTCTGGGTTCCCTCCGCTTGGCATTCCCCATCCCTCGACAATATGTCCCCGGTCTCCTCCCTAGAGTCTGATCCAATGTCTCCGTCAAGATCTGAAACCCAGCATCCTGTGGAGGATCCACAGACTTGATCGGAGTATCGGGAGGAAGTTGGGAGGCGGACTCCTGAAGAACCAACTGGCTCCTCTCCACCATCGTCATCTGTTTAGCATAACATAAAATATAAATTCAAACATTCATATAATAACCTTTAAAGTTGAATGCGTAACATAAGAATTAAAAATAAATAACACTTACATGAAGGGACTCGGCCAATTCATTCCCAGGTCGAACATAAACGTCGCCAAATCCGTCGATCTCTGGGAATTTGGACCCTCCCTAAATTGAACAAAAGAAGAAAAATATTAGAACGAAAAAATAAATTAAGAATAATTAAAAATTAAAAAATAAAAACAATTATTTTATTATTACCTGACGCCGGGCATCCATCCTATAGGAGAAGGGCCTGGAACCCGAATGATGGAGAAGAGTCTTCTTCTTCCTATTGCCCTTATTGACTTTGGCTTTATTCTGTTATACAAAAAATAAAATGTATTAGTTGAAATTTAAATTAAATATAAAAAAGTAAATAAACATTAGTAAGAAAATAAAAATAAATATAAAAAATTACCACAAAAGCGGGCGCCTGAAAATGAGCGCAGAGCCACGCCCAACTATCCTCCCGCCCCTCAAGCTCTTTCGGGCCCCCCTCTTGAAGGGCGACTTGCGGATCATCGAACGCCTCAAAATGGTGGTGCAAGTCGCTCTTCCATTGCTTGTACCTCTCAGAGAAGAGTCTGTTGACGTACGCCAACGACTCTTCATCAAGGTCCTCCAAGTTGTAGTTCGTCTGCAATAAATTAATTACATACATTTAAATAATATAAATTTAACGTTTGAAAGAAAAAGAATGAAAAGGCCTACATACCGACAACTGGCCGCGAACCTCAGGCTTGGTCTCGTCAGGCATCACCTTCCAAGACTTCCATTGCATCGGGCAATAGCTCCGAATGACATGACCAATGTCGGGGGCCAAGGAGCTATGCAACTCCGCCGTCGGTGCAGCCCGATGTCGCTCGTCGTATCCGATGTTGATACGACTGTTGGTCACCCGGGTGACCTTCGCCGTCTTCAACTGCCGACACGGCCCTCGGGGGTTCTTCTTGGCTGCAAAGAAGGATGACATGAATGTTAAATAAATAACAAATTGAACAATCAAATACACACACACACAAAAACAAGAAATAACAATAAAATTAAATGGAGAAAAAGGAAAACTATACCTGGCTGTGACCCCGACGTATCAGTGGATGTGGCGTCGGTGGTGCTGGCGGGCCGATGACGCCGCCTGGCGCTAACAGGCTGCGCCACTGATGACGCTGATGAGGCAGGCGCCTGGGACCCCGCAGGTCCAAACGCCAAGTGGTCCATCAGTGCTGGCGCAGTGGCAGCAGATGCTGCAGCAGTGGCAGCAGCTGTAGGCTGAGTCGGGGGCTCCGAACCCTGCGTGGTCGTCACAGCCCTACGACGTGTAATCAGGTCTGACATCTGCACAATTTCATTAATACACATACAAATTAATAAAATATACAAATATATGAAAACACATACAATTTTATTCACATTATTGACCTAGGGTTTGCGAGTTCGGAGTATCCGGGACTCCGATCCACGATCCGTCGAATCGTAGACGATCCAAGAAATACAAGGTACACCATACGTGAGTTTGAGTTCGATCCAACGGTCCTAACATAACAACCCCGTAAATCGCACAATCGGCAAAATCCATTCGAGACGCAAACGGTAACCAAATTCCAATCCGAAAACACCTATGCGCTCGTGACAACTACAGGATTGCAGTAGGACCTAATTCAGGTGGCGGCAGTCAGCCACGCGCCGTCCCACGCGCCGCCTCCAGCGGGTGTCCAAAGCGATACCAATCGCCGAAAAATTCTTAAAACTAAGGGCCAAGGTTCCTACCCTAGGTTCAAAACATCAATTGGAGCCACTTTTGTTCTCGGGCATACCCCGAAAAATGGCCGAAAGTGGCCGGAATTGAAAATCAAAATCCGGCCAAAACTTAGGGTTTCAAATTAAGCGGCCTAGTGCAACAAATTCACAAATCCTACCCAACAATCAGCTAAAGCATGAAAAATAGGACAGAAACCATACCTGAGGTGGCGGAATTGGTCGCCGGAGGAGGGAGAATCACGGCGGAGGAGATTCGGCCAAAACCGAAGAAAACGCGGCGGCTGGCTCGACGGTGACGGCGGGGGAGCTCGGGGGTACCACCTTCGTCGCCGGCGCGGTCCAATTCCACCGGGGTAGGAGGCAGCGGCGGCGGCGGGGAGAGAGACGGCGGAGCTGAGGATTTTCAGAAACTGGGGAAGAAGGAGGCCATCGCGTGGTTTCTGAAATTTTATTCGATTTTGCGCGACGAACAAGAGATTTCGTCGCGCAAGAAATTTTAAATGACCCATGCGCGACGAAAAAAATATATCTTCCGTCGCGCAATGTTAAAATATAGTTTTTGCGCGACGCAGAAATGACTAACTTCGTCGCGCAATGTTGGCAGTCCGCCTAAAAATTTGGGGTTTAGGGTTTCGCGGGCGAGATTGAATTCTTGCGCGACGCATGAGTTAAATTTCGTCGCGCAATGTTGGCAGTCCGCCAAAAATTTGGGGTTTGGGTTTCGGTTTCGCGGGCGAGATTGAATTCTTGCGCGACGCAACATATTTTTTTGTCGCGCAATGTTGGCAGTCCGCCAAAAAAGGGTTTAGGGTTTAGGGTTTGGGGGCGAGATTGAACTCTTGCGCAACGCATATGTACAGCGTCGCGCAAAACCTTCCAAAAAAAAATTTCGCTAAGTATCCGAGGAGGGAGAGACTGAAATGTGAAAGTTCTGGCTATATTGCGCGACGAAGTATACACTTTGTCGCGCTTTGTGCGACCAAACACGGTTATTCGTCGCGCAAACCATGAACCGTAAACCCTAAACCCTAAACCCTAAACCGCAGAAACCCTAAACCCGAAACTAGTTTTCATGATCCAACCGGCAAAAGACTTCGAGATCCCTCGAAAAAAACAAACATTCAGAGATAGAGTAACGAAACTTGTCGACGGTTGTAAATGAAAAGTCAAGATTTAACGGTTATTTTAGCTCTGATTTGTGTAATTTTTTGCAGCTACTTTTCTTTACCCTATATGAATACAATTGGTCAATTTGATCTTCAATTTCAGATGTTTACACTAGGGTGATATGACATCATGTTATGTTATGTTTAACGAATGTATAAGTAAACTAGTTATTGTTTGTGAATATATGGTTGCTATGCCAAACGCATTCTACGAAAGTTGTTTCAGCAATCCAGCCGTCAAACTCGTTTATTTGTACTTCGAGATCTTAGACCCCAAAAATCGAAAAAAAAAAAACATTCAGAGATCAAGTAACGGGACAAAACTTTTGAACGGTTATAAATGATAACTCATGATTTAACGGTTATTTTAACTCTGATTTTGATGAATTTTTACACCCACACTCCAGGACCCTATATGAAACAATACTCTAACTCGATCGTCAATTTCAAATATATATGTGTATATATAATATATATTATAAAATAATATATATTGCGCGACGAACAAACGTTTATCGTCGCGCAAACTTTCGCGCGTGACGGGGGACACTTTGTCGCGCAATTAATTAACTTCACGCGACTAGTGTATTTTGAGTCGCGCAAACTTTGCACGACGAGTTTTCCTTCGTCGCGCAAACGATGTCCACTTCGTCGCGCAAGGGTTTTCAGTTTTGAAAAATGTTTATTGTCAATAGTTTTCATACTTTGTATAAAAATGATTGGATATATTTATTGATCAATCAATGTTTTATAACAAATTTTGTATCATTTTCATTTTATAAATGTGTTTTGTCAAAAACAAAAATTAAAAATGATTATTAAAATGGTTTGGATATATTGATTTACAAATGTGTTATAACTAAATTTATTTGAATAAAGTTTGAGTTGTGCACATATATAAGGTTTGGATATTTGTACTATATATATTCAAACATTTGTATTACACAAAGTCTGTACACTAACATAATAAAATTAGAACAAATGTAATTATTCATCATCTGAACTATAATAACTTTCGTTATCGTCGCTATCATCACTTTCGGTCTCCCAATCCTCCTCCTCCTCCTCTACTATAACTACATCATCTTCGCTGCTCATGCCCACTGCAACATCGAATCTTGGAAGATCCCCGAGGTCAATTGTAATTGACTGAATCGGTATTTCAATTGAAGACACTCCTTGGATTTGAAACGGTTCTTGTATAACATGTGTATCTCGAAGTGTTTCCGCATCAATTTCCATTGATGATTCTAAACGTTGGTCAGCCACATTGTCGACGTCATTGTCAGTTAGGTCTAGTTCTGGTATAGCATACACGTTCCTATGATCCATCTTCTGAACAACTTTCCAACTGCTCCCGGCTTTAGGGTCATCTAGATACACAATTTGTGTTGCCATGTTCGCCAAAATGTAAGGGTCGTCATCATACCAAGTTCTGTTAATGTTCACAGACAGTACTCCATGGTCGATTTTAACACTGCCCACCCTATTTGGGTTGGTATCAAACCATCGACACTTAAACATGATGACTTGGTATCGATCTTTGTAAAGCAATTGCACGACATTTGTGAGTTTGCCATAGAAATCAATGTTTGTACTTTTGCCTCCACCTGGGACATGGACACCGCTGTTTTGCGTACACAACTTGTCATCTCGTGCAGCCCCCAAAAATTTAACACCGTTAATATAACAACCCGAAAACAATTCAGCTCGAATCGTTCCGAGGGCCAAGTTATATAACTCATCACTGTAAGTGGGGGAATTCGATGATTTCAACTTATTCACCTAATATAATAGAAAACCATTCACATGTTAGTCTGATAAAATTAAATACTACAATTTATATTTGTCAAATACAAAACACTTATAACTTACAGATTCCAAAAACCATTGTGGAAATAATTCACGTTGTTTCTGGGCAACTAAATGTGATGGATGTTCTCGCTTCATCATCTCTTCATGCTCATCTAAGTATGCCATTATCTCATCACAATTGTTCAGTACGAACCAATGCGCTACTTCCATGTCATTTCTAGAAAACGACTCCCCTCGTCCAAGATCTCCAAAGGGCCGTGCACTTTGGGCAAAAACAGAAAGTTTTTCCTTTCTCATACCTCCGTCGTTATTACGCTGAGGACGATTGAAAGCCGTCTCCACATCTTGTAAATACATTCCACAGAAAGTAAGCGACTCATATTGAACCCAAGCCTCTACAATTGATCCTTCGGGCTTTGCCCTGTTGCGTACACATTTTTTCAGCTCTCCGAGAAGCCTGTCAAAATAAAAAGATATGATACAAATTAGCAAGCCTGTGATAATGATGCATACACAAACGAAAAGGATTATATACCTTTCTATTGGATACATCCAACGATAGTTGACAGGACCAGCAAGCAATGCCACTTCTGGCAAGTGAACCATCACGTGCATCATACTTGTGAAGAAAGCTGGAGGAAATATCATCTCAAACTTGCATAGGACTTGGACAATGTCATGGCGCAACTGAAACATGTCTGTCCTTCGCAATGTTTTTGCCGTCAGTTGGGAAAAAAACCTGGATAACAAGATGATTGGCTTCACCACATCTTCTGGCAGTAGGTGTCGAATACCCACAGGAAGTAGGCGTTGCATAAACACATGGCAGTCATGGCTCTTAAGTCCAGTAAATTTACCCCCATCGACATTCACGCAACGTACGATATTAGAAGCATACCCATCGGAAAATTTGACAGACGATACAAACTTTAGAAACTCTTTTTTGTCATTCGGTTTCATAGAAAAGAATGCAAGATCCCTTCTAGCTTTATCACTGTCCCTATTCATCCATAAACCCCTTCGTATGCCCATTCTTTCCAAATCAAGACGAGCTTTGATCGTGTCCTTCGCCTTCCCCTCGATATCTAGAATCGTGCCCACCAATGTGTCGAATACATTTTTCTCAACATGCATGACATCTAGATTGTGCCTCAATTTCAGTTTCGACCAATATGGGAGCTCAAAAAACATAGGCTTGTGCGTCCAGGTCAAATGGGTAGAAGGTCTAGTCCGACTAACTGTTTTCCCGAACGGAGCAAAATCCAAACGGTTCAGCTGTTCCAAGATCTCATCACCGGACCATTCTCTAGGTCTGAGGAGACGCTCTGTGTTCCCGTCGAACTCTTTATCTTTTTCCCGCCATTCGTGGTCCCATGGCAACCATCTCCGATGACCAAGGTAACAAACTTTTCCTGCGTGCCAACCAGAAGTTACATCTTCCTTGCATACAGGACATGCCATATAACCCTTTGTGCTCCACCCAGAAACCATTGCATATGCTGGAAAATCATTCACAGTCCACATAACTGCTGTTCTCAAAGTGAACATCCTCCCAGTTGATTTATCGAACGTGCGAACACCGTTTGTCCATAAATCCTTCAGCTCATCAACCAGCGGCCTTAAGTACACATCAATTGACCTGCCCGGATCCTCAGTTATCAAAACAGTCATCATCATGTATTCTTTTTTCATGCATTTCCAAAGCGGCAAATTATATGGGAATGCGAAAATCGGCCAAGTGCTGTGGTGTTGGTTTAGAACCCCATACGGATTGAATCCGCCAGTGGCAAGTCCCAATCTAACATTTCGGGGATCAGCAGCAAACTCGGGGAACGTTCGATCGAACTCTTTCCATGCCTCCCCATCTGCAGGATGCCGCATCACATCATCGCCTACCCGTTTTTCCTTATGCCATCTCATGTCTGTGGCAGTATGCGTCGACATATACAATCGCTGCAACCTAGGTTTAAGGGGCAGATAACGCATGACTTTTTGTGGTATCTTAGTCGTTCTATTCGGGGATGTCATTTTGAACCTCGACTCATTGCATATAGGGCATGTATCCAACGTTTCATGCTCTTTGTAGAATAACATGCAATTGTTTTTGCAAGCGTGGATTTTTTCATAACCCAATCCAAGACCATGCAACACCTTCTGTGCATGTTTATGGTCTTTCGGCAAACAATTGTCCGTCGGAAGCATTCTCTTGAAAACCCCCAAAAAGTAATCAAAACACAAGTTCGACATACGATACTTTATTTTTCCGTGCATTAGCTCCACAATGGCAGTGAGAACGGAAAAGCTCTCGCACCCCGGGTATAACTCTTGGTTGGCATTTTTTAACAGTTTTTCATATTGCTCAAACTCCGCACTGTCTATTGGTGTAGGCACGTCATCTTCCCCTTCCTGATTGATGTTGGTCGATGCGAATGGAAAAGCATCCTGTATAATACCCATGACTTGATCATTAGGATCCACAATAGGTTCAACATTGTCCACTCTTGGGGCATTTGAAGACGAAGCATGGTCTACTTGTTCGCCGTGAAGGTTCCAAATGCTATATGTTTCAATCATTCCATTCCTTACTAAATGAAATCCAACATTTTCAATTGACTCAAACAACGTGTTGTTACACCTCCTACAAGGACAACGGATTCTAGTTGCACCCGGGTTGTGTCTACGCGCAAACTCAATAAAATCCTCGATTCCATCCAAGTATTCGTCTGCGCATCTATTCGGGTTCTGTATCCACCTGCTGCTCATAATTCCTGAAACCACAATCACGACACAACAATCACAACAACTTCATACGAAGTTATAATGTCACCTTATGCCTCCGGTAAGGGCCCTATCCCATTCGGGAATGCATAGTCCTGTCACGTAACCTACGGTTACATGAGATTAGATTTCGACGTGGATTAATTTCGGCAGCATCTCGACACAGTTCTTGAAGTGGGCATAGGTATAAATACCTACGTACCACCCGAAGAACGTACCGAGATGACACCGAAATCTCCACAATCGAAACCTAATCATGTAGCCGAAGATTATGTGACAACACTATGCATTACCAAACTGTCCAAATAATGGGACAATTCAAGAATTAATTGGACCGCAGTCATGCCTTACGCATCCATGCACGAAATCCAACTAATCTCGAACGGGAAACTACGTGTTACTAAATATAAAAATAAAAGTACGAAGTTAATTTCAATTAACTTCGTACATCACAACACATTGTGCTACGTCACGCACAATTTCACAACATTATAAACATATAACTTCACAAAAAAACAAACATAACAAACAAACTTTTACAATAACATACCTTCTCAATCGTTCTCCACCAATCACTAATCACAAATATCCCTAACGAGAACAAAATTAATAGCATTAGTACGAATTTACATTAATGCATTTAAACTAACGACACAAAATACATACTTAATACACGTACAGAATTCACAGCAGAGCAGCAGCAGGGAGGGAGAGTGAGAGAGAGGCAGAATGCAATTCTTGCATTCTGCCTCTGCAATGGCAGACACAAATATGGAGAAGAAGGACTTTGCGCGACGAATAGGAAAATTCGTCGCGCAAAACGCGGTCGCGAAAACCCACTTTTCCGTCGCACAAAACAAAATTTCCGTCGCGCAATCACGTGTCGACATCTGCTTTTTTGCGCGACGAAAATAATTATTCGTCGCACAAAATTCCGTCGCGCGTATACAATATAGCGTCGCGCAAAGTATACATTTCGTCGCGCAAATGTAACTACTTCGTCGCGCAAGACTGCACCGCTATTACACTTTACGCGACGACGGGATTTCCGTCGCGCAAAAACCCACCTGTATATTGGCGCCAAAAATAAGTTTCCCTCGTTTTCTTACGCGACGGTTGATTTTGTCGTCGCGCTAAGTTGTCTTTTGAGACGAAAACTCTCGTCGCGCAAAATTTTTTTACCGCCATAATAGGGGCCAATTTTCTGTCCATCTTTGCGCGACGAAGACGTGTCATTGTCGCGCAATGTGGTCATGCGCGACGACATGTGTCGTCGCGCAAGGATGTGGCGACGAAATATATTTACGTCGCGCATAGCCTCTTTCCGCGACGAAATTTTTTGTCGCGCTAGTTTTCTGTAGTATGCGCGACGGAATATTTTTTTCGTCGCATTTGTGCTCCTTGCGCGACGAAATGTCCTTCGTCGCGCAAACGTCCGTCGCGCAAATAGTAAATCGTAGTAGTGATATTTGTTGTCGATGCCCTTATATCAATGTATTCCAAGTGTGGTGATATACTTTCTTCTAGATTTTTATTTGATGGCATGTCAAATAGAACTTGTGTTTCATGGACTGCTATGATCAGTGGGTATGCTGATAAAGGAGATTTGAATGAGGCGCTGAGATTTGTTTCATGCTATGGAAGCAGCTGGTGAGAAACCTGATTTGGTTACTGTGCTTTCTCTAGTTTCACGTTGCAGTCAAACAGGAACACTTGAGCTAGGAAAATGGATTCATAACTAAACAAACCCAACAAGGAAAATCATAATAAAATAAAATAAAATTGATCTGGTTACTGTAATTCAACCAAAATTCAAGCAATCATTCTTGTTTTGGTTCTAGAAAGAAAGAAAGAAGGGGTTTGAAGAGTGAGAGAGAGAGGGAGAAAGAGGAACTGACCCTGTAGCATCTGGATCTATCCCATCGCTTTTGAATCCCTCAGAATTTTAGTGAGAAAGGGGAAAAAAAGGTTCGAAGGCGAAACCGAAACATTGGTCAGTTTCATCTCCTCTGAATTCCTCAAACTCTTCTCCGAAAAGGGTAATTTTCTCACCATCCAAATAGAACCCCAATAAGAAGCACCGTCCGAAACCCATATCAAAATCTCAATCAATTTCTTCTCCATTTGGTTCTTGTAACTCTTCGATAAATTACTCTCGCATAAAGAAAATGGGGTAAGTGAAGGAGGAAGAGAAGGTTTGCAGAGAGGTTGAGAAAATTGTGAAGTTTGTTAGAGACGAAGAAGATGGGTTTTCTTTTTTTCTTTTTCTTTTTTTTTTTGGTTGTGGGTTTTTAGATTTTTTTTAAAAATGTTTTCTATTTTATTTTATTAAATTTATTTCTTATGTGGAGTCCATCTCAGTTAAAAAACGGGTCCCAAAAATGCCACATCAGTATTTAATAGATTAACTAACGGTTTGGCTAACGAATGGGGCAATTTGTAGGTTTGTCGTGACGTTTAGTATGTACTGGTAAATGTCCCTAAAATCGATATGAACTCGTAAATAACCTTATAGGTTGGGGGTTTTACTGCAGTTTGTCCTTAATTTTAAAAAGGGCATTTTAGGAGCAATGTCGGGCTCGTGTGGGTCCATTTGGTTCAATGATTGAATTGCTTGGGAATAAATTTCCATATCTAATCCCACAAGATGGGAATGGAGATATTCCTTCCCATGTTTGGGAACTCTGAGAAATGAGAACTAGGAATAGGAAATGCAATTATCTCCAATTCCCATGTTTTGTTTTGGGGAGCGGATCCACTGTCCCTATTATAAATTTTCGACATCTGTCTTCCCGCATAACAAAATCTAAAACTGCTAACTCATCTTAAAATAATAATAAAAAATAATATTCTCCTGAGCAGCTGAACCAAAACCCAATCCGCCACCCTCTCTCTCTCTCTCTCTCTCTCTCGCCAAATATGTGAAAGAATTTCACGGTGTGGTGTAGCAAACCCACATCTTATCTTGTTCAAAGATGTTGGAGACACCACTGTCGTTTGCTTTTTCTTCATTTATTGGATATAGAAGTTTGTTCAGTCCGTGAGAGGAAATTAGAAGTCAGATCTGCTACAAAATAAGAGCAAAAAGGGTATGGGGAGGATGGCAAGATGATAACCAAAAAGGGTTTAAAAATGATAACAATCCATGTCAAAGAGACAATTTCAACATGACCTACCCAAATCCCAACCTTTTTTTTCTTCTTGTCTTTAAATTTTTCTTGGCCTCCAAACTTATCCAACTCTAATTTTCATCTTCATTAGGTTATGAAATCATCTTCCAAATTTCTCTTGCTAAATGAAATAAACATACAAAAAAAAAAAAAGGCAAGAAAATGTGCATATATGAAAAGGCTTGCTCGCATAGTCCTGGTATTCAAGGTTTTAAATTTTTTAAAATTCAAGATAATGATTCTTGAAGTTTATGAAATTATCACATTTGGTCCTTTATATTTTTTTTTTCCTTAACATTATTGATTCTTTATGTTACACTTTACACATCAAAATTGTCATGATGTGAAATTCCATCAAAATTTCTATTGGATTGATGACATGACATGTGTGTGGAGCCCACATATTCATGCCATGTGGATTTGAAAAATGCTTAAGAAAATAAAATTCATAAAAATTAGAAAACTAAATTTAAACCTTAAAAAAAACCCCTCTCTCTCTCTCTCTCTCTCTCTCTCTCTATCTCTCTCTCTCTCTCTCTCTGTGACAGGAGCATCTTCCATGAATAACACCACCATGATTATGGCCCTATCAATCACGTGATTTCCTCCTAATAAATGGTTATTGTATGATATGATGATTGTAATATTTTCCTAATATAGTTCTTTACCCCCTAAACCAAAATCAACCTTCGCAACCCACCTTCCCCTCAAGAAAAATTTCCCTGGCACGGGGATATCAACGTAAGCTTTCCACATCAGTATCCTTAGCAAATTTAAAAGTGACACATGTCACCCCTTTAAGACTTTGAAAAAAAAAAAAATTCACCTATGCCGCCCCTTCTCCATGTCCTCCTCCCCTGCAACTCAAACCCCTCCCATTCTCTCTCTTTTCACCCGCTCTTTCTCTCCCCTTACTACTCAAATAATCTCTTTTTAAAATGTTTTTTTTTTTTATTCACACATCCAAGCCATTTCTCTTTCCAACTACAACCTATATTCCCCACCATAGTTTCCCGCGATAGTCGGCGCAATCGCAAAAGTCGGCACCCCATCCTCCATTTTCCATCCTTTGCGTCCCTCTCCCTCTCCTACATCGTTGTCGACCTTTAGATCTGAGGTGGTTGGCCCGCGACCTTCCCCTTTAGATCTGAGGTGGCTAGCCCACAACCTTGCCTCCATTGTTACCGGCATTAAGAGAGAGAAAAAAGGAAGGAGATACGGAGGTAGAGAGCTGGTGAGATAAGAGAGGAAAATAGGGAGAGATAAGAGAGAAAGAGTGATGATTTGAAGTAGCAAGGGGAGAGAGAGAGCATGTGAGAAGAGAGAGAATGGGAGGGGTTTGAGTTGCAAGGGAGGAGGACGTAGAGGAGGGGGCAGAGGTGAATTTTTTTTTCTTCAAAGTCTTAAAGGGGTGATAAGTATCACTTTTTAATTTGCCAAGGATGCTGATGTGGAAAGCTTACCCTTGAACCAAATGGGCCATTATATTATTATCATATATAGTTTCCTAAAATTTAAAAAATCCCCTAAAAGAAATAGAAGAAATGTTAGCTGATGTAAAACATATGGCAGAAGCAATTGAAGAAAAGCTGGAGCGATGCACGTGCAAAGGCAAATCGGGTAAGCTACAGATTTGGGCTCCAAGCTCATAATTAGGCCCATGACCTGTCAATTCGAAGAGAACGACGTCATGAGTAAAACTCATCACTTTTCCATAATATATGGGCTTTTCAGGCATCCAAGATTATATAGTAGCCCGAAATTCAGTTTTAAAGTTTTTAAAGTTTTTGAAAACTTTGTTATTTTCCTATTTTAATTCCTTTGTTATTCCTAGGGTTTCTAGGAGTAATTAAACATACTTTACCCATGGTTAAGGTTATGTTTTTACTTCCAGTTTATCAAATAAACCTAAGGTTCTCTAATATTTCCCTGTGGATTCCAGAGTTACATGTTTTAGGCTAAGGTTTTAGTCGATCAATTGTCACATTGCGTCAGTTGGCATCAGAGCAGGTATGGTCGGCTCGGTGAACAACCAAGATGAAGGTGATAGGACTGGAGGCATATGGGAAGTTGTTACTCGTGCCGAGTTTGAGACTCTCTCTATGGCAGTGGAAGAGGTTCGGCGTTTATTATTAGGCATGGGAAATCAAAACCCTCCACTTAGTCTAATAGAGGTGCCCGCATACAACGTCCTATTGTTGAGAGTGATGATAAGTCTACAGAAGCACTACAGAAACCACCCCCGATCGCAACTAATCAAAGTAATCGTAACCAATACATGGACGATTTTTGGATTAAGGCCGATGTTGCATATTTTATTGGCCACCTACAAATTGAAGACTTTCTTGACTGGTTGGTTGAGGTAGAGCGTTTCTTCAAAATTTTGGAGGTTCCAGTGACGAAGATGGTGAAGATGGTTGCCTTTCGTCTGAAAGGCAATGAAGTTGTATGGTAGGACCTGCTTCAAAAATCACGACAGTAGCAGGGTAAGCAATGTAGACTTGGGGCCATATGAAGCAACTTATGATGGGGAGATTCCTACTACCAATTATGAGCAGTACCTATATTGGCTCTACCATAATTGCCACCAAGGCAATCGGACCGTTTATGAGTATACGATGAATTTTTACGTTTGGTTGAGCCTAATAATTTGGAGGAAACAGATGGTCAGATGGTCGCTAGGTATATCACTAGGTTGAGAAGTTCTTTGTAGGGGAAAATTGAGCTTCATAATTTAGGGACAGTTCATGAGGCACATGATATAGCATTGATGGCTGAATTATTAGAGAAAGATAAGCATATTGAAGCACCAGTGGTATCAAGAAGAGCAGTTACGAATCCTTAGCTCCATCCATGGAGAAAAATAAGGGTGTGCAATAGGTTTCTGGGGAGAGTGACAAGAATGATAAACAAAGAATTTTACCCCATGAGAAAAAGGTAGTAGCTGAACTTGGGGAAGAGATCGCAACAAGAGGAGAAATTCGTATGCTAGGCCGACGAATGATATTTGTTACAGGTGTTCGAAATGAGGCATCACTCCAATGAGTGCCCAACTTGTAACAAACAGGTCAATCTAGCTTAGACGATTGAAGACAGAGACGAGGAAGGTAATTTTGATGCAGATTATGAAGGAACAGAATTTGCAGATGAGGATGAGGATGAGATGGTGAATTTAGTGTTGCAGAGAGTCCTCATATCCCCAAAACAGGAGGCAGGCAATGCAATAGGATTTTTCGCTCACTTTGCACCATTGACAATAGAATGTGTAGCGTGATTATGGATTGTCGCAATTGTGAATCTTATGTCAACGAAATTGGTCGATTATTTATAGCTCCCAACACAGAAGCATAAGTCTCCGTATGCATTAAGGTGGGTAAAGAAAGGACCTGTAGTTCAAGTGACAGAAGTATGCAAAGTTCACATCTCTATTGGCAAGCATTATAAACAGAAAGTTTCATGTGACGTGATCAATATGGATGCTAGTCATGTATTACTGATCCAGGTGGATCTTTTCAAGATAATTAAATAATAAATATTATTTACATTACATCATTTATCAACCATTCGACTCGAATGGTTTAAGAAGAAATGGTTCTCAACCATTTAAAAATTAATGGTTTGAATTATCTAAGGAATTTAAACCATTTAACATTTGTGGTTTAAATTCATTTATTATTTTTAGTTTTCTATTCTAGGCATTCAGGCTTGTATATAAACCATTGTAGTCGAATGAATTAAAACAAGCAGAACTCAAAGTAGTTCCTTAGCTTCTTCATTTTGTTTCTCTAATTGTCTTAAAATTCCTCTCGTTCCTTTATTCCTATAAACTAGGAATTCATAGTTCTATCGACTAGAAGTTTTGGATCAAGTGGTATCAGAGCACCAGATCCGAGAGGGTGACGGTGGTTTATGGTCTCAACTCGCAACCAACGCAAAGCTTCTGGAGAAGAACTTTTAGGTCCTTTGCTCGTACACCGAAAGCCAAGGTCCAAGAGAGACATTATGACTGGAGAAAACAAACAGGATACATCCAGTGATGGCGATCGCATCACTAAACTTGAGCAACAAGTTGAAAACTTGTCTGCAACAATCCTTAAACTCGTGGAGAGTTTGAAGACTGGAAAATCTTCACGTCCATCAACTTCATCTGAGCCTGATCAAAAGCTCAAGAAAAAGGTTGTTGAGGATAGCGAAGATGAAGATGACATACAAGCTGATCCAACGAAAAAGAAAGCTGAATCAGGTGACAATAAAAATTCTATTGATACCTTAAAGATTGATTTTAAGGTTGACATCCCTATATATAAAGGAGATGTTGATCCTGAAAAGCTAGATAACTGGATAGACACATTAGAAACTTATTTCACAATTTATAAGTATTCTAATGTGCAAAAAATAAAATATGCGAGTTTGAAACTTTCAAGCCATGCCCTTACATGGTGGAAGTCCTATCAGAGACGGTATGATGTCTTAGAATTGACTTGGAAGAACTTCAAGAAGCTTTTGAGAAAACAATTTTATCCAGTTGGCTATGAAGATGAAAGATGGTATAAGTGGCAACACTTCAGACAAAGATTTGGGCAACCTGTACAAGAGTATACAACAGAGTTCCACAACCAAGCTATGGTTCTGGACATTGACGTCGATGACTACGACGTTTTCATGAAGTATACCGGAGGTCTTGCCGACTACATACGGAAAGAACTAAAATTGTTCACCGTAGACACCATTGAAGAAGCTACTGTGAAGGCCATCGCCATTGAGGCAAAAAATAAAAGAACTGACAAGAAGGATGACAGATCAAAACCTGTCAACAAAACTGACTGGCAGAAAAAGGGGACGCGGAGCAAGGAAGGTCAGACACAGAAGGTCTACTGTGATCACTGTCAAACCAGCAGACATGCCAAAGACAAGTGTTGGATACTCCATCCTGAGTTACGGCCAAAGCGCGAGAAAAACAACCAGGGGAGAAATGACAGAAAAGCCACCTTAACTGCACAGCAGGTAGAAGAGCTTCCAGAGTTGAAACACCCTGATGTTACACTTACCCTTATGACAAGACCAGCAGATACTGAAGACACATACAACCGTGAAGAGTTGTTTCATGTGAATATTCAGGTGAAGCAAAGTGTTGTACAAGCTATTATTGACCCTGGAAGTCAGAAAAACCTGATTTCAGAGGCTTTAGTAAGAAAAGTGGGTTTAAACACCACACCACATCCTAAGCCGTACCCGTTAGGATGGATTCAGAAGGATGTTGACTTACAGATCACGAGGCAATGTACCTTCAAATTTGCTATCACCAATCGATATATCGATGAGGTGACATGTGAGGTGGTTCCTTTGGATGTTTGCCAAGTCATATTAGGCAGTCCATATTTATGGGACCGAGATGCCATCCATTATCGACGGCTTCGCAAGTATCGACTTGTGAAGGATGGGAAGGAGTTCCACATCAACGCTTGCAAGCCTCAAGCTACAAATAATTTGCTTACAGATAATTTGCTGACAGCTAACCAAGCCAAGAGGTTAGTCAATTCATGTGGGCGATTCGTTTTGTTGATGATTCGACCGCAAGATCAGAGTTCTAGAGCTGTGACATTGTCTACATTGTCTTTATCTCCTACACAATGCTCAGACATAGGGAAATTACAAGAGAAGTTCAAGGACTTATTTCATGATGTGCAGGGTTTGCCACCACGGAGAGCTGTGGAGCATGAGATCCAGTTGGTAGGAGATTCACCTCTACCAAACTTGGGTTTGTATCGGACTTCTGTGACAGAATCCGACGAGATCAAGAAGCAAATTCAAGGACTTCTTGAACAAGGAGTCATCAAACCCAGCTGCTCACCATGTGGTTCGCCAGTGTTACTTGTGCCTAAGAAAGACGGAGGCTGGCGTATGTGTGTAGATTATAGGGCACTCAACAAAATAACCATTAAGAATCGGTATCCATTGCCGAGGATTGATGACCTGCTAGATCAACTACATGGTGCACGCTACTTCACTAAGCTTGATCTCAAATCTGGCTATCACCAAGTCCGCATCCATGACGAAGATACTTGGAAAACTGCATTCAAAACAAAGCAGGGGCTGTTCGAGTGGTTAGTCATGCCATTCGGATTATGCAATGCTCCAGCTACCTTCATGCGATTGATGAATGAGGTACTCCGCCCTTTCCTTGACGACTTCGTCATTGTATACTTAGATGACATTCTCATATTTAGTGTCACATGGGAGGAACATCTTCATCATATTGCTCAAGTTTTGGAGGTTCTACGAACAAATCAGTTACAGTTAAATGGTAAGAAGTGTGAATTTGGGAAACAACACCTTGTATACCTGGGATTCATTGTTGGTGCAGGAGAACTGAAAGTGGACCTAGAGAAAGTGCAGGTGATTTCTCAATGGCCTACTCCCCAAACAGTGACTGAAGTTCGGAGCTTTATAGGTGCATGTCAATATTTACGAAAGTTTATTCGGCACTTTTCACAAATTGCAGCACCCTTACATTCTCTAACAAAGGCCAATCAAAAGTTTGAATGGTCGAGAAACCATGAGGAATCTTTCCAATTGTTGAAACGGAAGATTACAGAGGCCCCAGTATTAGCATTACCGAATTTGCAGAGACCATTTGAAGTGGAAGCAGATGCATCGAACTATGCTATGGGAGCCATATTATTTCAAGATGGGAAACCAGTTGCATACCATTCTGAGATGTTTAGTGGACCGGTATTGAATTATCCGACTTATGACAAGGAGTTGTATGCAATGCATCAAGCAGTGAAGCATTGGAGAGCTTACTTGTTGGGAAAAGAAGTCGTAGTTCACTCAGATCATAAACCTCTTCAGGTTTTAACTACACAGTCTAAGTTACAGCAAGCTCGCCATATGAAATGGATGTCTTACCTACAACAATTCAGTATTGTGATAAAGTACAAGAAGGGAGCAACTAATAAGTTGGCAGATATGTTATCTAGACCACCTACACCAGTTAATTCCGCATTGCTGGTGGCTATGAAAATCCAACCCATTGTTCCTTCTGAATATGCTAAAGGGTAGGACACAGATGCTGATTTCAACTCAGCCTATGCCAAGCTGCAACAAGGAAAGACTAGTGAGTTTCAATTGAAAGATGGACTAATGTATAAGGGAACACAATTGTGCATTCCAAAAGATGGCGACAGGTTGCAGTGGATTCGTGAGGCTCATACTTCCAAAGTAGCAGGGCATTTTGGAGTTGAGAAGACTTTATTGAATCTTCGTCGTTATGTGTATTGGCCAAAGATGCATCTCGATGTTTCACGATACATTCGAGGTTGTGTTCTATGCAACACATCGAAGCCTTCCAACAGGAAGTTAGGACTGTATCTTCCATTACCAGTACCTACTCGACCTTGGGAGAGTATCTCGATGGATTTCTTAGGTGGATTGCCTAAAACCAAGTCTGGAAATGACTACTTGTTTGTGGTGGTAGATCGTTTCAGTAAGATGGTGATTCTCATTCCATGCAAGAAGACCGTAACTGGAGAAAGAGCTGCTAAGTTATTTTTCCAATATATTTGGAAGCATTTTGGCTTACCTACATCAATTATTTCTGACAGAGACAGTCGATTCTTAGGCCATTTCTGGAGGTCGTTATGGGGAATGATGGATACTAGATTGAAAAGAAGCACTGCATTTCATCCACAGACAGATGGGCAAACGGAGGTCGTAAACCGAACTATGGTACACTTGTTGAGGGGTTACAATTCCAAGCATCCGAAGACTTGGGATGAAAGTCTCCCTTACTTACAGTTTGCTTTCAACCGAGCAATTCATGGCTCTACACTCAAATCTCCATTTGAGGTTTGTTTGGGTTATTTACCTCAGAGTCCTTTTGATTTAGCATTCACTATGAGTGACCAACCATTACATGGGAAAGAAGAAGAAGAACATGTTCGAGCACAGAAATTTCTCGAACGAGTCAGAAAGATTCATACTGAAGTGGAGGCACAATTGAAGCATTCTCAACAACGATATAAAGCTCGCCATGATAAGCATCGTGTGCCATGTAACTTCAAAGAAGGTGACCTAGTATGGTTACACCTTGGAAAGGAGCGGCTAACCGGTGAAGGCAAGAAACTGAAGCCTATTCGTTATGGACCGTTCAAGATCATCAAACAAATTGGTGATAATGCTTTTCAACTTGAATTACCACCATACATGCATATGTACTCGGTCATCAATGCCGAGAATCTTAAGCTTTTTGAGCCATCTCTACTTGATGATGATCCCGACTAAGACATTCGACTTCCATCAGTTGATGACTTAAAAATTGAACTAGAAGACCCTTTGCTGAAGGATTGTATCTTGGAGCAGGAGGTTCGTGAGACCCGACATGGAAAGTATGAGTATTTTCGTATTGGCACTAAAGGGCAACTTCCCAACAAATCGAAATGGTATATTCGAGACAAGGCTACCCAAGAATTTCCACATCTCACCATTTAAGCAGGAGCTCAAGGTCCTAAATGGGAGAGCCATGATCCAGGTGGATCTTTTCAAGATAATTAAATAATAAATATTATTTACATTACATCATTTATCAACCATTCGACTCGAATGGTTTAAGAAGAAATGGTTCTCAACCATTTAAAAATTAATGGTTTGAATTATCTAAGGAATTTAAACCATTTAACATTTATGGTTTAAATTCATTTATTATTTTTAGTTTTCTATTCTAGGCATTCAGGCTTGTATATAAACCATTGTAGTCGAATGAATTAAAACAGGCAGAACTCAAAGTAGTTCCTTAGCTTCTTCATTTTGTTTCTCTAATTGTCTTAAAATTCCTCTCGTTCCTTTATTCCTATAAACTAGGAATTCATAGTTCTATCGACTAGAAGTTTTGGATCAATTACTAGGGTGTCTTGGTAGTATGATACAGATGCTACACATAAAGTCTGTGATAATGTGTATTTGTTCAATTGGGGTTCCCACAAGATTGCTATGGCTCTTGTCAGTGAATCTAGGAAATTATAGAAGCCAAAGAACTCGAGTTTTGCAATGATGTCGAACAGTGAGCAAGAGTTTGAGGAAGATATTAAAGAAGTTGATGTTATGTACCTTGTGCATGTGAAGCGGTTGCCTTGCCAGAGGGTGTGTTTTGCCCTAGAGAGGTAAATAAAATTTTAATTGATTTTCAGGAATTGATTTCAGATGATTTAAGTAATGAGCTACCACCCATGAGAGATATGCAGGATCAATTGATTTGGTACCTGGAGCTAGTCTTCCCAATTTACACCACTATCGTATGAGCCCTAAGGAGAATGAGATTCTCATATAGAAGATAGAAGATTTGTTGCAAAAGGGGTTTATTCGAAAGAGTATGAGTGCATGTGCAGTTCCAGTATTGTTGGTACCGAAGAAGGACAGTACATGGCGCATGTGTGTTGATAACCGTGCAATCAACAAAATCACCATCAATTATAGATTTCCAATTCCATGCCCAGAGTTCATGTTGGATGTTTTGGAGGGCTTTAAAGTGTTTACCAAAATTGATTTGAGGAGTGGGTATCACCAGATTCGGATTAAACCTAGAGATAAGCGGAAGACAGCTTTTAGGAGCAAGGATGAATTGTACGAATGGTTGGTGATGACATTTGGGTTGTTAAACGCACCGAGCACATTTATGAGACTTATGAATTAGGTTTTGCATCCCTTTATTGGTTTATTTGTTGTAGTTTGTTTTGATGACATTCTGATTTACAGCAAAACCAAGAATGAGCATCTAATACATTTGAAGGAAGTTTTGAAGGTTCTGCAAGAAAAGAGCTGTTTATTAACCTGAAAAAGTGTACTTTTGTCACGAACAAGTTACTTTTTCTGGGTTATGTTGTTAGTGCATATGGTATCCACGTGGATGAAGATAAGGTGCGAGACATTCGGGAGTGGCCTACCCCAAAAACAGCTAGTGATGTGAGGAGTTTCCATGGCCTTGCAACCTTTTACAGGCCCTTTGTTCCCCACTTCAGTACCCTGACTGCACCAATTACTGAGTGCCCAAAGCATGGAAAATTTAATTAGGGTGAAGAGTAAGACCAAAGCTTTGCCCTTATTAAAGAAAAGTTGAGCACTGGTGGCACGACCTCTTAACATTACACCACTGAATCCCCAATCCTTTGCTGGATGTGATGCAAGTGGAGTGGGTGTATGAGTTGTTTTGCCTCAAGAGAAGAGACCGGTTGCATTTTTTTAAAAAAAACTCAGCGAAGCACGCCAAAAATGTAGCACTTATGACTAGGAGTTTTATGCAGTGGTTCGAGCCTTGAAACAGTGGGAATGTTATCTGGTGCAGCCGGAGTGTGTGCTTTACATTGACCATCAAGCCCTGAAATTTATCAACAGCTAGAAGAGTGTGAACAAGATGCATGTCAGGTGGGCCACTTTTCTGCAGAAGTTTTCATTTGTTATTAGACATAAATCTGGAGTTCTTAACCGTATAGCAGATGCACTGAGTCATCAAGCAACTTTGCTTGTTACTTTGGCTCAAGAAGTTGTGGGCTTCGAATTTCTAAAGGAATTGTATGAGACTGATGAGGATTTTCAAGAAATTTAGGCTAAGCTTGCGTATAATGAGCCGATGATAGATTGTCATGTTAATGACAGATATTTATTTAATGGCAACCGATTGTGCATTCCTATTTCTTCTTTAAGGGAGAAACTTGATTCGGGATTTGCATGGGAGTGGGCTGAGTGGCCATCTGGACTGTGATAAAACCATTGCCAGTATAGAGGAGCATTATTTTTTGCCACACTTGAAGTGAGATGTCAGCACCATTGTGCGTAAGTGCCATAGTTGTCATGTAATAACCCAAAACAAAAATTCTTATTTAATTAGTAATTTATTTGGAGAAAAGACAATTTTGCTCTCGGAATATTTTATTAAGAAAAAGATGACTTTTTGATCCAGAAGAAATTTGACAATTCCACTTATACCGTTGCGTAAAGCACGGGAAAATGAGTTCGTAGACACGTAGTGGGCCCAAATCGGAGTTGTAACGAGAAAGTTATGGTCAAAAGAGTCTTAGTGGCATAATCGTAAATATTTTAAAGTTGGATTTATAAAAACCAGCTTTCTCTCTCTCTCCCTCACTCTCTCCCGTGACCTCTCTGCCCCTCCTCCTTCTCTCCTTCGTATCTCCGGCCACTGGCCACGACTGTGGACGGGGCCGGTACCAAAACGACCGGGACGATGTCGTCTTCCTTTCCCGACCGTTCCTAGCCGGCGACGTGACCTGTGCTGGCAGGAAATCACGCTGGAACCGACGATGCTCACCGGATCTTCAAGTCACTCGTTCTCCCTCAATTCTTCTCCAAATTTGTCGAGTAAGGCACCCAGGACCAGGTAGGCCTGCAGGAGAGACCTTCAGGAGGTCTAGCTAGCTCGGACCAGGAGTGAGTGGACTTTTCTTTTATAAATGATTTTATATAAATGAATTTCCTTATTTGATCTTGAATAAGTTTTATTCATGGTGATTTTACTAGCATGCTTGTGGATTTAATTATCTTATTTACATGCTGCTAGTTGATTATGCTAAGTAATATAAAAAGCAGAATTTGAGATTTATATCAGAGGAAATAGCAGCTTAGTTCAGATTTATCAAATTACAGTTAATTATCAGACTTTTCGAAAATAGTTTATTTTAAAACCACCATGTACCCAAGTATGGTTATTACCCTTAGTTATACCGATGTCTACGGACATCCAATTTATTCTCAGTTTTGTCAGTGCACTTGACATTTGCCTCACGAGTTTCGGGGAAGCTCGGTTTGACTTGGTGTCGCCGAGGTTTGCCAGGATTGCGGATCAGGCTGACTACGGTCCCCTGAATCCTGCTAGTTGCGGCTCTAGTTGACTTTGTGTCACCGAGACCTGCCAGCAGATCAGGCTGACTGCGGTCCCCTGAATCCTGCCAGGATTTGCGGCTCGGATAGACTGTGTGTCGCCGAGACCTGCCAGGGGAATTGACGGAATTACAGGGGTACATCCGAGTGGTAGTTTAATTGCCCATGTAAAAGCATCCTCCAGTTGTACCTTTCCTAGCATCAATGTTTCCCACCCAATTCGCATCGGAATAACCTGCAAGGTCAACATTTGAGTCAAATGAGTAGTATACACCAAAGTTTGTAGTACCACTTACATAGCGAAGAATTCACTTCACAGCAAGTAGATGTTTGGTATGCTTGCAGTCAAATATAACAAACTGCCAATCATGCTTATATATAATTTTTGGTATGCACTTTTGCCATGGGAATCCTTGGAAAGTTTGGTGCTTGTGCTCATAGGATTTTGAATGGGCTTGGCAGATTTTAGGCCAAATTTAGACACAAGGTTTTTGGCATACTTTGTTTGAGAGATGAACATTCCTCCATTGAATTGTTGAACCTACTAACTAAGGAAAAAATTTAGTTCACCAAACATACTCATCTCAAATTCGGTTTGTATTACCTCATGGAATTCTTTGACAAGAGTGTCAGAACTAGAACCAAAAACAATGTCGTCCACATAAACTTGTGCAACCATTAAATCCCGTTTGGTTTTTTTGACAAAGAGGGTTTTATCAATGCTACCAAGAGTGTACCTTTTTTGAAGAAGATAGTGGACAGTCGATCATACCATGCTCTCGGGGCTTGTTTGAGTCCATAGATAGCCTTTTTCAGACGATATACATGATTGGGATGGATAGGATATTGAAATCCCGCCGGTTGTTCCACATACACTTCCTCTTGTAAAACACCATTTAGGAATGCACTCTTGACATCCATTTGATGTAGCTTAAACCGAAGATGGCATGCAATGGACAACAACAACCAAACAGATTCTAAATGCGCAACTGGAGCAAAAGTCTCTCAAAATCCAAACCTTCAATTTGAGTATAACCTTGGGCAACATGTCTAGCTTTGTTGCACATAATTTGCCCTTTCTCATCTATGTTATTTTGAAAGATCCACTTAGTACCAATTACATTTGAGTTTTTAGGACATGGAACAAGATACCACACATCATTTCGTATTTTGAAAGATCAACATTTCTAATAATGTCGGAGAGAGTGAGTGATCTTTTTGAACTTGTTTAGCACTAGGTCTGCATATCACAAGATTGAAAGGCTGATTACAATCCTCGAAATCAATATCAGTAACATCAACAGATTCGTGAGTTTCCATATCTGTATCTTCATGGCTTGTTTCGACCTGCAATATAGAGGAGTCATTTACTACCACATTAGCTAATTCCATTATTTTTTTAGTACGACTATTAAACGCCCAATGTGCTCGACTACTCATAGAATAACCAAGAAATATTCCAACATCACTCCTTACATCAAATTTTCCAAGAGACTCCTTGTCTTTGTAGATGTAGCATTTACTACCAAAAGTCCATAAGTGCTCGACATTTGGTTTCTTCCCTTTCCAAATTTCATAGGGAGTGCTCTTGGTATGTGGTTTGAAAAACACACAGTTAGATGTATAGCATGCAGTACTAATGGCTTCAGTCCAAAAATGATATGCCAATTTGGCACTTTTCAACAAGACACGAGCCATGTCAAGAAGGACTCTATTTTTCTTTTCAGCTACCCCATTTTGTTGAGGAGTGATTGGAGCAGAAAATTCATGTTTTATTCCTTTTTCAGAAGAAAAATAAGAGAAAGCTTGATTTTCAAATTCCATTGCATGATCTGTCCTAAGTCTTGTGATGCAAGAATTAGTTTCATGTTTTTCATTCATGATCAGCTTGTATAAGACATAAAAGGAATTAAAGGCTTTTGTCTTATCATGCAAAAATATTATCCAAGTAAAACATGAGAAATCATCCACTAAGACAAGAATATATTTCTTTCCACCTAAACTAGCAACCAGAATTGGACCAATTAAATCCATGTGCATCAGTTCCAAAGTTTTAGAAGTGGAGATTGAGTTTGTAGCTTTGTGAGGGTTTTTGGTTTGCTTTCCCAGTGGCACCTTTCACAAACACCCTCACGTTTACTTGAAAGATTAGGCATTCCTCTTACAAATTCACATTTTGACAATTTAATTAAGTCTTGATAGTTCATGTGTCCCAAACGTCGATGCCATAAATCAAGATGATCTTCACTTGTCCTAAAACAAACTTGAGAAACTTCATTAGTGAAAAAACAATTGCAATTGTCAGGTGATCTTTTTCCAATCATCACATTTGATTCGTCAATTTTTTTTTTTGGGTAAATACCACAAGGTGTCCCCACACCCGAAGGGTGGGATTAATTCCCACTTGCGGTTTGGCTAGCCCCTGGCCACAAAGTGCTTTCAACGGGTTTTGAACCCCCGCTATTGAGGCACCTGGTAGCTCTCCAGCTGAAGGTAGCAATTTGCCAACTGCACCACATCTTGTGGTTACCTTTATTATTGACATTGGATTGAGTTTTAATAAAACTTACCTTACCTATTTCATCACAACGTTGAATTACACTGATAATATTTGTTTGAAGATTTTCAACTAGTAAGACATTGTCCAAGCTAGGTTTACCAGTTGCCATAATCTTTCCTTTGCCCAAAATTTTGAATTTTTGTCCATCTCCAAAAGTGACCATTCCACTCACACATTCTATAGAGATTTCTGAAAAACATGATTTGTCACCAGTCATGTGTCTCGAACACTCACTATCAAAATATCAAGATTTAGATTTCAAGTCAGAAAGAGCAGTAAGAGCAACAAAACATTTTTCACATCTAAGATTTCAGAAGCATTAGTTTGATGTGCATCACTTGAAAGCGCCAGCAAGCAATTTTGATTGTCCTTCTCCTCCACACTAGATTTGAACTTGGTAAAGATAAGGAATGAGAAAGTTTTGACAACCTGCTTACCTCTTTCACAAGATATGCAATCTTGTGTTGAATTCTTACATGTCCCTCCCTGGTGGATTTTTTACTTACTGAAATTTGTTGGAGCAATTTGCATTTTGGTCAAATGTGTCCAAGAGCTCCACAATATTGACACGTGGGTATGAATCCCCAAGTTGTTCGAGAAGTTGGAGCACCAACAGGAAGTGATGGTTTGACAAACTTTGTGACGGATACAACGAGAAACTTTGTGACGGATACAACGAGAGACTTGTTGATTGAATCAAAACCTAGGCCACGTTTGTCTCCATCTCTTCGACCCATGCTACCAATTTGTCAACCTCTTTGCACCAATTGTCAAAGCAATAATCCTCTCCTTTGAACTTTTAAGCTCAATTTCAAGGGCTTGGTTGTCAGAGGTCAAAGAAACAATTAATTTATTTTGATCAATGCACTTTTTCTGTAATGCTTCCTATTTCTCTTACATACCTTCACCTACTATTTCTGGTCCAGTAATAGAGGACTGCAACATCCTGGCAGTCCTACTGTTTTCAAGTTCCAGCAAGCTACTCTTTTTGTAAGCTCTCTATTATGTTTGTTGAGCTTCTGAGAGGCAGCCAATATATTATCATACTTTTCCAACATGTAGTCAATATTTGGTTCTCGATCATTCACATTGTTTTGCTGTGCCTCATCCACGCTGACAGTGGTGACTATTGCAATGGTATTTTCTTCACTTTACAATTCTGAATCCCTATCACTCCAGGTTACATTCAGCGGTTTGGCTTTTCCATTTTGCTTCTTTTGTGTGTTGGCAAATTCATAGGCAATATGTCAATATCCTTCGCATTCATAGCACTTGACTCTCTCTTTAGTGTTTTTCTTCTCAGTGAACCTGCGAGATTTTAAATTACCATCAGTATAGTCACCATGCTTAATTTTTGAATTTATACCTGATTGATTTCTTGAGTCGTGACTTTTGGAATTTTGATTTTTGAAAAACTTCTTGAATTGTTGTGAAGATAAGCAAATTCATCTCCATTGAATTCTTCTAATTGGTGTTCAACATCTTCTTTGTCAACCACTTTGAGAGCAACGCTTTTATTCTTTTTAGGAGCTAGATGCTTCATCTAGTAGGTTTGAAGCGACCTTATAAGTTCAAGAACTTCAAGGTGTTCAAGTCACGAATCTCTTCAATCGCTGTGATCTTTGGTTGAAAATGTTAAGGCAAGGACCTTAGAATCTTTTTCACCACCCTATCTTCTGGAATTTTTTCACCTAAACTTGAACATGCATTCACAATAATGCAAAGTTTAGCATAAAATTCAGAAAACATTTCATTCTTATCCATCATGATTGTCTCAAATTGTAAAGTGTGCATTTGAAGCTTGGCTCCCTTGACAGTATCTGTTCCTTCATGAGTGATGTAACAACCCAGTCCTTAAATATTATTTAATTATTAATTTATTAGGGAGAAGGACAATTTTTCCCTTAGAATAAATTAGGAGATAAAAAGTTGACTTTTTGACCAAGAAAGAATTTGAGAATTTCGCTTGCACCGTTGCATAGAGCGCGACGAAACAAGTCCGTAGATACGTAGTGAACTCGAATTGGAGCTATAACGAAGAAAATACGGTCAAAATACGTAGATGGGCAAATGGTAATTTTTAAGTCAGGTTTTTTTAAAACCTTTTTTTCTCTCTCCTCCCTCAATCTCTCCTCTCTCCCCCGACGTCCTCCCTCCAGCCGAACCTCCAAACTTCCATAGCCACCCTGTCAGATCATCCCAGCACTTGCCGCCAATGCCAAAAGGACCAACTCGGTCTCGCCTTCAAACCCCGACCACCTTCCGTCTCCAGCCATCAGCCCTAGGGCAGGAAAAATTGAAAAAACCAGCCGGTTTTGGCATAAATTCTAAGCTTTCGATCTCCGTCGTTCGGCCACCAAATCGGAGGATCAAGGTACGGATCCTTACCTATTTTTCATGACTTAGCTGATGGTTGAGTAAGATTGGAACGATTTCTTGCCTAGGTAGATCAAATCACGATCCAAAGTTCGGCCGATTTTGAGATTTAAATTCCGGCCATTTTCGATGTAGGTCCAAGAACAAAAGTGGCTCCAAATCATGTTTTGAACCTAGAGTAGGAAGTTGAGCTCAAGATTTTGAAGTTTTCTGGTCGTCGGAATTTATCAAGCCACCCACGCATGTGGCGGCACGTGGGCAGCCTGGTGGGGACTACATTCAGTCCTAGAGTGATCCTCGGGTTGTCACGAGCGCGTAGGAATTCGCGGATTTCAATTCGGACAATATTTGAACCCCGAACGGATCTCGCATATTGTGCGATTCCCATGTTCAATACTGTTGAGCCGTTGGATCGTAATCATTTTCGGATATGTTGATCTAGACATTGCCAGGGTCGTATAGGATTCAATGGATTATGAATCGGAGTCCTGGATACTCCGAAATGTCGAACCCTAGGGCTAGGGTTATAGGAATCACCTGATTCAATTATCGTGATCTATCCGACCGTCCGATTGAGATGAAATTCTCAGGGCATGTGTTTAGGTATATTGGAACTTCTAGGGGCTTCTGGATCTGAATTTAGAGGTCGTGAACCAATGGACATCTGTCCTAGGTATATTGGAACTTCTAGGGGCTTCTGGATCAGAATTTAGAGGTCGTGAACCAACGGGGTCCTGGGTTGACTTTTTGGGACTTTAGCGCTTTTTGAGTCCTGAGATACTTCTAAACTATTCCAATTGGAAGGAAAGCTGTTATGGGCATAGGAACAACTTTAATTTTGATGCACGCACTTCTAGGAGCCGGGGGTCAGGATTTTTAATTTAATACTATATTGAGTATTGTATTAATAGAATATTATGGTAATTGAATCAGACACCTGGGCATCAATTGACCTGTAGGAGGGACCTTCAAGAGGTCCAGATAGCACAAACCAGCCGTGAGTGGACCCATTGTTTTATAAACGATTTATGCAATTCAATTCCATTATTTGATCTTGAATAAGTTTTATTCAAAGATTAGTACTTTCATAATTTGAGATGTGCTTTTAAAGATTTTAAGTTATATGATGTCGAGTGGAATATCCTTTAAGGATATAGGAAAAAGAAATTTTAGCTAACTATCAAATAAATGGCAGTAGAGTTTTAAAGTTCACAGAAATTCAGTTATTCATCAAATTTTTTAGAAACTTTATATTTTCCTAAACCACCTTAGGTACCCAGATATAATTTGTTGCCTTCGGTAAATAAGTTGCCTTCAGATAAATTGGTTGCCTTTGGTAAAAACGTTGCCTTCGGATTTTATTGGTTGCCTTCGATTTAGTCAGCATGCTTGACAGTTGCCCCACGAGTTCTTTGGTACTATGACTCATGCGGAGCGAGAAATGCGGATCGAAATGCGGATCAGGCAGACTAAGGTCCCCTGAATCCTGCAAGTTACGGCTCAGATTGATCTTGTGTCACCGAGACCTACGAGTACGTGTCACCAATGATGATGCGAGGAATTGACGGATATAGGGAATTGATAGCATATCAGGAATTGACGGAAATAAGGGGTACACCTAGATGGTAGTTTTAAACTGAGTTCAATGCTTTTAAGAGATTAATGTTGACCATGAGTATGATTGGCTTATATATATAAATATATGAGTGCATTGATTTCATTATGTGTATAATGAAGAAAATGATTTAGTTTTGCATAACTGTTTTTACAGTGGGGTTAGTGTGTTCCTATGTACTAAACCTTGTTTTCGGTCCACTCACATTTTCAATGTTTTGCACCCCTAGGCAGTAGACGTGCATCAGTGAGCCACCACAGGGCAGTTTCCACTTCCGCACTTCCTCAGTTTGATGTAGGGTTTCTTAGTTCACTTGTGATTCCTTTCTTGTAAATTAATCTGTATAGTTGCTCTGATATTGCCCTAGAACGTATTTAATTATGGAACGTATTTATTTATGTATACTGGTATTTGGTGTAGATATTTAAATGCTTGTTGATAGGTGTAAATTTTGGGGAATGACCAATTATAGGGAGACTCTACCGAATTTTCGGTAGAAGTCGAACTTGTAATAAGTTTAAATTTTATTAAGAAAGGCAATTAGGTCATTTGTGCCCAACACCCGCCAGGTGTCGGTCACGCACAGGATTCGGCTTGGATTCCAAAGTAGAATTTGGGTCGGGTCTTGTCAAGTGACCTGCAAAATATCCCAACTAGATATATATATATATATATATTCAAATTGATCGGAAGAGACAACAGTAAATATAGCATTTAACCCCTTTTGATTATTAGTGTTGTGTGGCTTCTGCAGTGGTCTGCTCCTCTCTAGTTTTGAGGACAGTGGTTGCTTCATCTTCTTTTCCGATCTTCTTTGTGGGTTCAGGAAATCCATGAACCATTGTATTCCATACATGTTCATCTAATGAACAAAGAAACGACTTCATTTTAGCCTTCCAAGCGCCATAATTGTTGCCATCGAAGTATGGCGGATGTGCAATAAAAGCCGCAGCACGATCCATCCTAAGGTATGTCGGATCTTGCTGAGTATGTTCAGCAACCTGCTTTCATGCCAATTGAAATTACCTATAGGATGACTAAAAATTCTTAGAGGGGGTGAATCATTGGAGATTATTAATAATAAATAAAAATAGATTTTCGAAGCAGGATTGATATGGCTTATCAATCCTAAAATATACAGAGGTCAAAGTAAAAGAACATGTAGATATTTATTTTAAGTGGTAAAACCCCACCTCTCGGAAAAATCCACGGGACTCCTTAGTCTAGAACAAATCCACTATAGAATCAAGATTACAAGAATTACTCACTCACCTATCCTAGACGTAATCTAGATAAAGTTTACTGACTTTTTCGTAACTCAACTTCTGTCACGGGATGATCATCGTCACTCCTTATGTTGAACGCAATATTGGTCGCGATTGCTTCAAGCTCACCGGGGGATAAATGCCACAACAGTCTCGGTGCCCCCAACTGTATGAGTCACCGACATGCATATGAATGCAATATGAATGATAAAAGGATTTGATAAATCACCAAACAAACAAGGAACACTTGATGACTCATCTGAAAAATATGCACAGTAGCTTTCTCTTCAAAATTCAATATGCTCAAAAACCAATCATTGAAAGCTCAAAAAGTTTGAAAGGGAAAACCCAACATTTTATTCAAGGCAGATTTTCTCTCAAAAGAGAGAAACCCAAGTGAACACTAATTGTCTCCAAATTTGACTTTCAATCCTGATCCAATGTGGTCTCTTCATTTAGACGCCAAACCGAAGACACAATACTATCTAATTATGAATATGAATTGTGATTCAATATGGACTCTTTAGTGATGACACCAAACGACCACTTTTGTGAAGAAACAATCATCTCCAAAAATAAGTTAATTAGGAGATGAGCACGGTGCACGTCACTATAGGAAATGCTAAGATTTTAACTTAAATCACAATGGTATTGAAAATAACTTCAACTATAAATCCTATTGTGAATGCATGATTATGTTATAATTTATCTAAGGTCAATTTTCTTATATCGGTCAAGTCATGCCTTGGAAGTATGGAATTAAATGCGTTGTGCAAAATGTCCAGTAAACAATTTTTTACACACTAATTTCCAACCTATGCTAGAGTCTAGGAAATGCCAATACAATTTTCTTACTAACATCTTCCCAGCCCGAGGCCGTTTCAGACCCAACTGAAAGAAGAGTTGACTCAAAATGATGGCCCATCGGATGATGACTGCAGTCACCGTTTTCAAGCTCGAGGTCGAGCAGTCAACGGAGTAGATAATGACCACGACCACGGTATTCTGAGAGTTCATATTCTCCCAAGCTTTGCCTCAAAATCCTGATATAAACAGTTCATAGAGGCATCACATGTGGCGTAAACTATGGGAGGTTGTTAGCCCGAGGTTCGGGGCCCTTGGATCTAGCAACAACAGCACCGAAGACGTCATGAGGCTGTTGAGTTAGGTTTCAATGTCGTTGGATGTGGCAGGAACAGAGGCCAAGCCCAGTGTGTGCACATCGGGTGGGTGTCCGTTGGGAAAATGTCATCAAGGCGTGTTCTCTATCTAGACCAAAGTGGTTGGTGGGGGTGGGATGGCAAAGCTTATTAGAGGAAGGGAGAGGAAGAGATGAGTTAGTGATGCCCACCCTAAGTGGCTGGTGGAGGGGGGCAACGAAGCTATTTAGAGGGGCGCATGGGAGGAGGTGTGGCAGTGATGCTTGCCATAAGTGGTTTGTGCGGGAGGGAGGGGGTCGTCGAGTGTAGAGAAAGAAAGAGGGAGAGAAAGAAGTAATTTTCTATTTTTCTTAAAAGAAAATATTTTATTGATTTTTTCCACACGGGACACTTACGTATTCAACAAGGAGTAACGTGAGATGCAAAACACTGGTCAAATGGGTAATTTTGAGTCACTTTAATTTTCAGGAGACAAAGTGAGATTTGACCATTAATTCAGGGGCATTGCAGTAAAGAATCCTTAAAAGAATACAATTCATGTACATACCATGTCAATCCCACTTGACATATTTGATTTCTGCCTAAATGGGTTACATGGAGCTTTGCAGAAAGCAGCTTCAGAATTTTAGGTAAAGCAAATTGTGATAGTATTATGACAATTAATTACATGAGTGTGCTTATTTAGCATACATGAATAAAATATTCCGAATATATTGAAGCATTCTTTCATTATCGATTGGACTGATTGAGTGTTTCTTATCTACAATGTGCAAACTAGTAAGATGCGGACGAAGAAATTATGATAATGCAAACAAAAGGATGACCATAAATGCCTATCCCATACCAAAAAAAAAAAAAAAAAGATACATGAACAAACTTACTTTGCGGAAAAAAAAGGTTCAATAATATTTTGAAATCTTAATTACAATAATGCTTCCTAAAACTTCGGTCATATCCCATTTTGCCCTCCCAAACTTAAAATGACCTACTTTTATCCTTTGACCGAGGTTTGATAACTCACTTTGCCCTCTGTCATTAACTCCATCCAAAACTCTGTTAACTTTGATGACGTGACAAGTAGAACCCACCTCCATATAAATAAAAACTTAATTAAATATTCTAAAATTAAAAACAAAAATAAAAACATTTATAAAAAAGAACCCAAAAATTAAAAATTAATAACAGAGTCCAGCCCACCCTACTCTCCTCGACAATCACCTCCCCAACCCATTCAATCACCACCACCACTTCATACAACCTTTAGCTTTGTGACCTCCTCCTCTAATTCAATCTCAATCTCTCTCTAGCTTTATTCTCACATTCTCAAAGAACTCACCAACAGATAGACAAGAAGCCCAGCTTTCTATCCCTTTTCTCTACATGCCATTCTCAACCGCAGTAAAAAAACCTAAATCCCCAACCCATCCCAATCGACCCCGTCGGTGAGCCTTCACAACACGAAGAATGAGATTGAGATCCCCTCAAGAGTTCACAACCCAGGATTGTGAATCTAATCGGATTTTGTACGAATTCAGCAACCGACGACCCACTGAGAGAGAGAGAGAGAGAGAGAGAGAGAGAGAGAGAGAATTGAAAAAAGTGAGAGAATTGAAATTGAAAACCATCATTGTCTTCGGATATGGGTAGGTTGGTGCGGCTGGGTTCAATGTTCTGTGTGTAGAAGGGAGAGAAAGAAAGAGAGGGGGAGAGAGAAGAAGATACGGGGAGAGGGAGACGGGTGGGTTGGGTTGGAAGGGTGGGGGAGGAGTAGCTGTGCGTCTTCTGGGTTCTGCAGTGGGGGGTGGGTGGAGGGGAGAAGGGGGGATGGGTCTGATTGATTTTATTTATATATTTTTTGTTAACAGTATGGGGCAAAGTGAGACATCAAGCCTCAGTCAATGGATGAAAGTGGGCCATTTTGAATTTTGGGGGGAGGGGGTGGGGGCAAAGTGGAATTTGACCTAAGTTTCAGGAGTGTTGGTGCAATTAAACCTATTTTGAACCTCACAAAGAATGGAATGGAGTCATTGGTTGCAAATATCTCATGCATAATTTCTGATTAATTTAGTTCTCCAATTCTGAAATAGAAGATGTAGGTGAAACTGTAATTTCAACACATCAGTTTCAAACTTGTATACTCTTTGCTAAAGCTCTAGGATTGTCGACATCGAGTTTGAACAAAAGAACCGCATTGAAGAATATATCACAACATGTTTTTTTCCTTCAAACAAGAGATCATTGCAACAATCACCTATTACCATTCGACCTTCAAAATACTTCCGCCAACTTCCCAACCGCAATTAATGGAGATATGTTTGCATTCAACCAAGGTCTCTGAATTTAATGCCTTTGGTGTGGGAATTGTGACAGAATGTGCAGGAGAAATTGTAATTTCAACACATTGGTCCCAAACTTGTGTACTCTCTGCTAAAGCTTTAGATTTGTCGACAATGGGTTTGGAGGCAAGAGCAGAGTTAAAGAATAGATCATGGCAAGTTTTGCCTGCAGACACAAGCTTATAGCAACAACCATATGTTACACTCCCACTTTGGAAAATACTTTCACCAACCTCTCGAGCGCACTTAGTGGAGATATGATTTTTACATTCATCAACTGTTTTCGATTTTGAAGCCTTTGAGTTTGGAATTGTGATAGAAGATGCAGGGGAGAGTGCAATTCCAGCACATCGATTCCAAACTTGTGTACTCTTTGCCAAAGCAACAGATTTATCGTAATTGGGTTTAGACGCAAGAGCAAAGTTGAAGAATAAAGCATGACAATTTTTTGCCTACAGACACCAGCTTATGGCAACAACCATCTTTGTACTCCCACTTTTGAAAATACTTCCACCAACTTCTCGAGTGCAGATAATGGCGATATGTTTTTTAGATTCCCCAAGATTTTTGAATTAGATGTCTCGAAAGTTGTGAAAACCATTCTTGATGGGCTAGCCAAAAGCAAAATGACCAACATTGGGTACATATTTAGTGCAGTCATAGCGGCTTTTGGTACAAGTTAGTTTTTATTTTTTTGGAGAAAGGCAAAGAATTCTTTGATGGAGTTGAATTTTAAGAGTTTCTTTATTTATAAGGTTTTGCAATGATCCGAGTTATTTGGAATATAAAAACACCTTAGTATCTCATAAAAACATAAACTATTTAATTCCTCTTGATTTTAAAGACGAGAGTTTCTTCAACTTAGTATATTATCGTCCCTCTCAATAGGAAAGGTCCTTAAAAAAAAAAAAAAAAAAAAAAAAAAAAAAACCAATAAATGATTGCATTTTCTAACAATTTGATGATCACCTACCTGACAAAGTCCATGTTAATTCCCTGTTGGGACCTATTGAGTTCAAATTTTCTTGAACATCACCTGCATGCATCTCCTGTGGATACAGAAAAGGTCTGATAGGCATCTTTAGGCATTCAACATCTCCTCCGAGCATTTCTATGACTTTGTTCATGTTAGGCCGATCACTTGGCTTCATTTGAATGCACCACAATGCAGTTATAACCATCTTTTTTATGATTTTCTTTTCCTCCTCATTAAAATCTCCCATCTCCAAGTCATTTCCCTTGTTATATTGGTCGTACGCCCATGACGGGAAGTAAGTTTGGCTTGAACGCTCTACCATTGAATTGAAATTCTTCCTTCTGCTTGCCATTTCCATGAGCAACATTCCAAAACTGTAGACATCAGCTTTGTACGAAACACCTCCAATATTTTTGTAGAACAACTCAGGAGCAATATAGCCCATTGTTCCCCTTGCTGCCGTCAAAGAGACAATGCTATCATCTACGGAATATAATTTCGCAAGCCCGAAGTCAGAAATCTTTGGGTTAAAATTCTCATCAAGAAGAATATTATGAGGCTTGATATCAAAATGCAGAATTTGCATTTCACAACCTTGATGCAGATATTCAATCCCTCGAGCCACTCCGAGAGAAATCTCGTACATTTTCTTGCAACTTAAGGGCATGCTTTTTTCTTTGGAATAAATATATTTATCAAGAGAGCTATTAGGCATGAAGTCAAATACTAGAGCACGATTTGATCCCTCAACACAATAACCAATAAGTTGCACCACATTAGCATGATGAATCCTTCCAATGGTAGCTACCTCACTTGTGAAGTCTTGCCCATTACCTTTGGGCTTGCCCAGAACTTTAATTGCTACAAAACGGCCGCTGCGTAACTTTCCTTTAAATACAGAGCCATAGCCGCCTTCACCCAGCTTGTCCTTAAATTTATTAGTCATCTTCTTAATTTCTGAGTAAGAGTACCTTATTGGCAAGAAGTTGCTATCACTTCGTAGAAAATCTTCTATGACGCTATACATTGACAAATGTCGCCTTCGCCATGTATAGATTACGAACACGATCATACATGGAACCCCAAAAATGAGTCTTGCTGCAAAAAATGAACCTGTACAAGAGATGTATCACCAAAAGAACAATGAGAAAAGAACATTTAGATCAACTAATGCTTTTTCTTCTTGTTTGCCAGACACATCTTCCTTTTGTTTGGAATCTATATATGTATTCTTTGATTTTGATGTCATTCAAGGGATTACACAAGCCCTTACCCAAGCAAATGAGTGGCCCCCATCTACGCCCTGCAAGAAACATAGAAAAAGTGCGAACAAAATCAAAGACGTGAGAGGGAACAAAATCGAAGAACTGTTTATATTGCATGAATTTCAAGATCTTACGGATGGATTGGAAGGCAAAGCATGGATGTCTAGCTGCAAGAAATACAACAAATGTAAGCAAAAACGAAGACTTGGACTAGGTTTGAATTGACATATTTTCTGTCACAAGTTCATTTCTCTCCACTCACTACAATTGTCGTGTAATTGACACACACACACACAAAAGAAAAAAAAAAGGGGGGGGGGTTGTTTGTAAAGAAAAATTAAGAGAAAGTCCTTACCAACGTACACGTCTCCACGAGAAAAGAAGACTACAGTGACAGAAGTAAGGGAAAAAAAACATCAGTATATGTAGTCATTACAATTTGAAACCAAGTTTTGATACATACCTCTATTCCAGCCACAAACTAGCCCCTTGACACATTGATTTAAATCTAACTAGCCCTTGGCACATTTGTTTTCTTTTTAATTTTTAATTTTAATTTATTTTAGAATTAAAAAAGATAAAATGGACAGTTATCTTCCATAAATATGGATTTATTAAATATGTTTATTTCTCAGTATTTTCTTTAATTAAGTGCATTTTTTGGTATTTTAAATGTTTTACCATTCTCTACTAAGAAGAATTTATAACACATGTTTGGTGGAATTGTGATCTCTTGTAAGTACTCAAAAGTTGTAATCAGAGAGAGAGAGAGAGAGAGAGAGAGAGAGATTACTTGCTTACCTTTAGTAACCTCCCATCGAAATCGAATAAAACCTACAGTGACAAAGAAGAAGATAACATTAGCACGCGAAGTAATTAAAGTTTAAAGTCAATTACATTTTTCACTCTCGTGGTTTGAGATTTGTAACAGTTTGACCCATGTCGTGTAAAAACTAACAAAAATAACCTTAAAGTTATTAAAGTTATCAATTGGTACACCATTTGCCTATTCGTCTGTCTAACTATGAAGCTAGCTACGTTTTTCTTGACATGGCATCTGGTGGGCCTATCTGTTACAAGTCACATGGACGCTAGATTGATACAGTGTAGGTCATTTTCAATTCTATATCCCGAAGATTATGGCTTTCTTTAAACACAATTTGGGGACCCAAACGTATGGGGCTCAAAGTCTGACCGGGCCAAAGTCTGACTGGGGTCGGGGTGGACCCAAACGTACGGGGCTCTTCTTCTGCTCCAAATGATTTGCACAAACCTGGGGAACAAACAAGTCACCAAAAGGGTACTTGTGTAGCACCAGCAAACCCTCTTCGATGCCCAAGTCTAATCCAAAATTACTAGTCGATAGAACTATGAATTCCTAATTTTATAGGAATAAGGGAAGGAGAGGAATTTTAAGACAATTAGAGAAACAAAAGGAAGAAGTTAAGAAAATGCTTTGAGTTTTGCTTGTCTATTTCATTCATCAAATGAGGTTTGTATACAAGTTCATCATCCTAAACTAGCAAACTAAAAATAGCAAGTATATTTTGGACTGGAGTTTAAAGGGTAATATTCTCTCTTGCCAGATAGTCTCACACTATCAGATATATTGCCAATGTGTGAATCTGAATCATTTATCATATGTATTCTTTGTTTGAATGTTTAGTCGAGATCCAAAGATTGAAAACACAAGTATTTTTCTGACAATTACAAGTCTGGCAAGAGAACATTACCGGAGTTTGAGTGCCCCTAACTTCCTTCTGTGTATTCACAAAGTAAAAGTGCAACATTTACAAGCCACGGCCAAGAATTCACGTACCTGGGATGGTGCGTGGAAAACATTTAGAATTAGAAGTCCATTGGCCTGGGCACTTCTCGTAAGGCCAATCTACTCTAAGCTCGAAGCCATGCATGAGTGCACTGTGTATGGATTTATAAGAGGGCATGTAGTCCTTAGAGTAGTTCAAAAGCGCCGAAGCGTACTCTACACTGCAACCCCTGTTCAAATCCCCCACTACCATAGCCCCAACCTTCACATAACTATACGTCTTTTGTTGGACCAAAGAAGTAGCACTTGTGTTCAAGCATGGAGCAGTTTCCACGTACAGAGAAGAATTCACTGGATTTGAACACATGATGTAAAATATAGGCGTTGAAAGCGGTGAACCCCTTTTATTGATTATAGAATATGGAAATCTTAACCCGGGAAGAAAATTTCGAGGCATGGAGGAGCAATTGTTGTTCTGAAGGCCAGGGTCTACGAGTCGGATTGTTTGGTTATGGTAGTTGATTGCCTGGACATAGTATCTTCCAGAAGAAGGTACGTCTACAAGTGTATTGTCGTTCTCACAAGACAGAGTATACTTTACATTGCCGCAGTGCTTTGGATCATGTTTTAGTCGGAAAGGATAGCTTATGTTGTGGATATTGCCGCAGGAAGAGGTACACTTGGTGCTTTCATCCTTGGCGTTACAAGTTTCACTGGCTAAGCCAACAACAAGAAAGGCTACAATTAAAACCCACCTAGACAAGGCCAAGGACCTGCTTCCCATGGTGAGAGAGAGAGAGAGAGAGAGAGAGAGAGAGGTTGTTTGGCATTCAAACTAGTTTAATATTTAGACAGTTCTTTATATGAGATGGTAATTGCGTGTAAGCTGTACGAGCACATCCAGAAGAATTGAATGGGTCGTTATAGGGCAATTGATGATTTAATAGTGCCATTTCAGCCTTATTTTTTTGACTTTAGTTGCTGATTAGGAGTTTCTTTCAGTCAATGGTTTGTATATTCATTTTATTTACTGAAAACCTTTATCATTCTTGACTTAGTTTTCCAAATTATGTGCTTAGGGAAAAAATCCACATGCATTATTAGCTCAGAAATGCAGCAATTGTTCATGTCTTCCTTTTGCATATTGTTATGTGTTTTCTTCACGGCGGTTGGAGCAAGCCAAAATTGGTGTACAGAATCAAAGTGCAGTAATGATCATGGCCTGGCTATCCATTTCCCATTCCTCCTCGGAAATCATTGTGGCGATTCTGGGCTTGGATGCAATAATGATAGACAGGAGGCTGTTCTTGAGCAGCAAGTAGCGCTAGTAAAATTCTTTGTCAAAAGCATAGATTACAAGCGTGGGCTAATATATAGCCAAGATGGCTGCCTGCTGTTAAATCCCTTAGAAACCCCTAACATTCCAATCTCCCCCTTCTACTTATTAGACACCGAAATACGGAATGTTACCTTATTCCATTGTCCTACTCCTTTTGGAAGAGACATATATACATTTCAAGTCCCCTGCCTTGGCAGCGGCCCTGGCTACGAAGTTTATGGCGTTTCTTCTGGCGCTGATTTTTTTGACTACTTACCAAACCTACAGTCATGTACACGGATGTATGATGTTTTGTCAGTTCCATCTGGGACTTGGATGGGAGATGGCACCTCTATTCCTAGTTTCAAATGGTCTGAACCAAATTGTACAGAATGTGAAGCAGAGGGAAAGAGGTGTAGATTGAACAACAATGGCATCAAAAGTGAAGTTGAATGTGTTCACGTCAGCAAAGCAAGTAAGGATGATATAAATCTTTGTTGCACATAAATTCCGCTCAAGTTTTTACAGTTTTCAAAGTAAATCATACATGCATACATGATGATCAGTATAATCTCCTACCAACTTGACAATATTCTATTTTACAGGCCAAACAACAAAATTTGTGGCAACAGGTGAGTTAATTAAAACTGGTATTTTTCGTTTGCTTTGTTTCATGTCTAGAGGACGATGGAAGATATGCGTTTGCTCAAGGATTGTATTTATTTTCAGGTGCAACCCTGGGTTCATCCCTTCTTTTAGTACTGGTCATTGCACTATATCGTGTCTATAGCGCTGATTGGAAGGAAAAAGAGAATCGATTAAAAATAGAAAGGTTTTTAGAGGATTACAAATCTCTCAAGCCAAGCAGATATTCCTATGCAGATATTAAGAGGATCACGAATGAATTCAAGGATAAGTTGGGCCAAGGAGCATATGGAACTGTTTATAAAGGAAAGCTTTCTTCTGAATTCTTTGTTGCTGTGAAAGTACTTAACAATTCTACGGGAAATGGGGAAGAGTTTGTAAATGAAGTAGGAACGATGGGCCACATCCACCACGTCAACGTAGTTCGTCTGGTTGGCTTTTGTGCTGATGGATTTAGACGGGCTCTTGTTTATGAGTTCTTCCCCAATGGTTCGCTGCAGGATTTCATTTCATCAGCAGACAGTAAGAACAATTTCCTTGGTTGGGAAAAGTTGCATGATATTGCAGTAGGCATAGCCAAAGGAATTGAATATCTTCACCAGGGATGTGATCAACGAATCCTCCATTTTGATATCAAACCCCATAATGTTTTGCTAGACCACAACTTCACTCCAAAAATTTCTGATTTTGGTTTGGCCAAATTATCTTCCAAGGATCAAAGTATAGTGTCAATGACTACCGCTAGAGGCACCTTGGGATACATTGCACCTGAAGTGTTCTCTAGGAATTTTGGAAATGTGTCTTACAAGTCAGATGTCTATAGTTTTGGAATGTTGTTGCTAGAGATGGTAGGAGGAAGGAAGAATATTGGTTCAAGCACAAAGAACACAAATGAAATTTACTACCCAGAATGGATCTATAATCTTCTAGAAGGAGGAGATGACCTACGAATCCATATTGGAGATGACGGAGACGGTAAAATCCCGAAGACACTTGCAATTGTAGGGCTCTGGTGCATCCAGTGGCACCCGGTGGATCGTCCGTCTATGCAAATAGTGGTTCATATGTTAGGAGGAGGAGTTAACTTGGCCATGCCTCCTAATC
>NC_047651.1:10181516-10285397 GCF_902201215.1 Prunus dulcis
TTAATAAACGGGTTAGATAGGTATTGCCACCCCTACCTCTAACGGACATATTGGTATGGTGGAAATGGAAGCATAACAGCTCCTTTAGCAATATTGCAGCTCAATAATCTCTCATTTCTTTCCAAAATCTAAAATCTCTAGAAAACTAGAACACTAAAACTATGAACTCTAATATGGTATCAAAGCCAGGTTGGATTGCTTAAACTGGGAGTGAATCTGTGAACAGAGAATTGGACTCGATTCGAGCTATTTTTTTTTTCTTAAGCTTATTTGAAGATCGAAGCTGTGATTTCTTGAATCCAATGTCTAATATGGCAGGATCGGGAACAGCTGAGCTTCGTACACCAGTTTTCAATGGAGAAAACTATGAGTTTTGGAGCATTAGGATGAAAACCATTCTGAAATCTCATGGATTGTGGGATCTGCTCAAGAATGGCTTAGATAATTCAGATCTGAAGAAGGAGAAAGAGGAGGCTACAGTTACTGAGAAGTCCACGATGGCTCAGATTTTGATGAAGGATGCTTGCGCACTTGGATTGATTCAAAGTGCTGTCTCAGATCAGCTATTTCCTAGAATTGTGAACAAGGAGACCTCAAAGGGTGCCTGGGATATTCTGAAGCTGGACTTCAGAGGCGATAAACAAGTAAGAAACGTCAACTTGCAAGGGTTGCATAGAGAATTTGAATATACTCGTATGAAGGATAGTGAATCTCTATCTGTATATCTTGTTAGACTGTTTGATATGATGAATCAAATGAAGAGTTATGGTGAGGAATTACCTAGAGAGAGAGTTATGCAGAAATTGTTGTTTAGTCTGCCGAAATCATATGACTCTATTTGCTCTGTGATTGAACACTCTAAGGATCTTGAAACTCTAGAAGTTCAAGAGGTGGTTGCCTCTTTGAAGAGCTTTGAGCTCAGATTTGATCGCCGTACTGAGAATTCTATAGAAAGGGCCTTTACTAGTCTGAATATTGAGGAAAAGAATTCTAAGAGTGGAAGTTTTCCTGGAGATCAAAAATCTCAGAAAAACTGGAATTCTAATAATGAAAACAAAACTGCTTGTAAACACTATAATAAGCTGCATTATTGCAAGTGTTGGTTTGAAGGGAAACCTAAATGCCATGGGTGTGGGAAATTTGGGCATATGATCAGAGATTGCAATGGAAATAAAAATGTACATAAGGTGAATTATGCAAATCAAGTTGAGGAAATTGGTACTTTGTTCTATGTGTGCAATGCTGCAACAGATGTGAAAGTGAATCATCCATGGTACATTGACAGTGGTTGTAGTAACCACATGACAGCTGATGAGGGACTTTTAGTCAATATTCAAAGAAACTTGACCTCTAAAGTGAATATGGGAACTGGATAAGTAGTTCCAGTTGCAGGAAAAAGGACTCTTGTGATAAAAACCAAGTTGGGTAAGAAGCACATTCAAGAAGTAATGCTTGTACCTGGTCTTGAAGAAAATCTGCTTAGTGTTAGGCAAATGATGGAGCATGGGTACTATCTTGTGTTTGGAGGGAATATGGTAAATATTTATGATGATCAATCACTGAGAAATCCAATTGTGAGGGTTCAAATGACCAATAACAGATGTTTTCCACTTACAATGATGCCTGCAAGTGATTTGGCCTTAAAGGCAAGTGTTACACACTGCTTGCAGACATGGCATAAGAGATTGGGGCACTTAAACGAAAGAAGCATAAAATTGCTTGAGAATCAAGGCATGGTTCATGGCTTACCTCATTTGGAGCAGATTTCAGTAGTATGTGAAGGCTGCATGCTAGGAAAGCACCACAGAGATTCTTTCCCTTTGGAGTCCACTTGGAGAGCTACAAGTCCTTTGGAATTGGTTCACGCAGATATCTGTGGACCAATGAAGACTGAATCCATTTCTGGAAATAGGTATTTCTTGCTATTTACAGATGATTGCACTAGAATGTCATGGGTGTATTTCATCAGAAACAAGTCAAGTGCATTTGAATGTTTTAGAAAGTTCAAGGCTATGACTGAGCTACAAAGTGGATATAAGATAAAAGGCTTGAAGAGTGACAGGGGTGGAGAGTTTTTATCCAGTGAATTTAACAAGTTTTGTGATGAATTTGGAATTCAAAGGCAGCTAACTATAGCATACTCTCCTCAACAAAATGGAATAGCTGAGAGAAAGAACATGACAGTAGGGGAAATGGCAAAATCTATGCTGCATGAGAAGGGTATTTCTTATGAATTTTTGGCAGAAGCTGTAAATACTGCAGTCTATCTACTGAATAGATGTCCCACCAAGTCTCTCAAGAAGGTAACACCATTTGTAGCTTATACTGGCAGAAAACCAGGAATTGCACACTTAAATATTTTTGGATCTCCTTGTCATGTGCTCATCCCTTCAGCATTAAGGCAAAACTTGAAGTAAATAGTCACAAGTGTATCTTTGTGGGTTATGGACTTTGTGAAAAGTGGCATAGGCTATTTGATCCAAGCATTAGAAAGGTTATTCTGTCCAGAGATGTGCAGTTTGATGAGAATGGCTCATGGAAGTGGGAGAATGCAAGTGCAGGAGAAATGACAGTCCCTGTGCCTACTGAAAATCAAAACTGTAATCCAAGTCAAAGCTTGGATACACAAATGCAAATGGATGAAGGAATCACACTACAAAATGAACCAAGTCAAAGCTTGGATACACCAACTCAAATGGATGAAGGTTTACTTCTGCAAGATGAAGGAATAAGTGAAAGTTCTCAAGCTATTGATCACACACCAAAGAAATGGAGAAGTGTTAACGAAATCATGGCTCAGTGCAATATGTGCATTGTGGAACCTGACAGTTTTGAAGAAGCTGATCTTGATGAGTCATGGAGAAATGCAATGAAGGCTGAGCTGGAAATGATTGAGAAAAATAATACATGGAAACTAGTGGACAGACCATTTGGCAAGCCAATTATTGGTGTCAAGTGGGTCTACAAAACTAAACTAAATCTGGATGGATCTGTGCAGAAAAACAAGGCCAGACTTGTGGCAAAAGGCTACTCTCAGAAGCCTGGAATAGACTATAATGAGACGTTTGCTCCAGTAGCAAGATTGGATACTATTAGAACATTGATAGCACTTGCTGCACAGAAGGAATGGAATCTATATCAACTGGATGTAAAATCTGCCTTTCTGAATGGAGTGTTAAAGGAAGAGGTTTATGTGGAGTAGCCACAGGGTTTTGTGAAGGAAAATGAAGAAATCAGAGTGTATAAGTTGAACAAGGCCTTGTATGGACTAAAGCAAGCCCCAAGAGCCTGGTATGATGAGATAGACTCTTACTTCAACAAGGCAGGATTCAAGAAAAGTCCTAGTGAAGCAACACTCTATGTCAAAACTAGTGAAGATTCAGGTATTCTTATTGTTTCACTCTATGTGGATGATATTGTCTATACTGGAAGTTGCCCAAAGTTACTTGAAGAGTTCAAAAATGATATGATGCAACATTATGAAATGACTGATCTTGGACTACTCTACCATTTTCTTGGCATGGGAGTAGTACAAACAGATAAACATATCTTTCTTCATCAGAAGAAATATGCATTGAAGGTGATTGAAAAGTTTGGATTGAAGGACTGCAAGTCTGTGGTAACTCCACTAGTTGCAAATGAAAGGCTGTGCAAGGAAGATGGCAGTGAGGCAGCAAATGAGAGTGAATATAGACAGATTGTAGGTAGCCTGCTCTATCTGACAGCTACAAGACCAGACATAATGTTTGCCTCTAGCTTGCTTGCTAGATTCATGCATAATCCTACTAGAAAACACATGGGAACAGCCAAGAGGGTATTGAGATACATTCAGGGCACACTTGACTTTGGAATTGAATTTATAAAAGGGAAGACAGCTACCTTGATAGGGTATTGTGACAGTGACTGGGCAGGAAGTGAAGATGATAGAAGAAGTACTTCAGGATATGCATTCACACTAGGATCTGGTATGTTCTCATGGGCATCAATTAAACAAAACACAGTAGCTTTGTCCACTGCAGAGGCAGAATATGTTAGTGCTGCTGAAGCAACATCACAAGCTAAATGGCTAAGGTTCGTACTTGAAGATTTTGGAGAGGAGCAGGTGGAAGGTACACCAATTTTGTGTGATAACACCTCTGCCATAGCAATGGCAAAGAATCTATTTTTCCACCATAAAACCAGACATATTAGCTGAAAGTTTCATTTCATTCGAGAAGCTATTCAAGCAAAGGAGATTGAACTAATCTACTACAAAATAGAAGATCAGATTGCAGACATACTAACCAAGGCTTTGTCCAAGGATCGTTTTGTGTATCTCAGAGATCTACTTGGTATGAAATCAGCCAAAGAGTTAGAAGGGAGTGTTGATGTGTAACCTTTGAGCTGCAATCCTTGGCGCCAAAGTAGTCTTTGATTGAATTTTATTTCTTTTATGTTTAAATTTTGTTTGTAATATGAGCCATTGGATCATAGTCCAAGTGGTCTCTTATCTAGCCTAGGATATAATTTGTCAGATTGTGACAAGTGTAATCATCTCATAGGATGATAGGATCAATGGTTAGGATTAAATCCCTATGTGAATCAGTTAGAGAAGAATCTCTCTTCTCTCTCCTCTGACCGATATATTGGTATAGTGGAAATGAAAGAATACAGAACTTTAAGAAAGATTGTAGCTCAATAATCTCTCCTTTTTTTCCAATTTCTCAAATCTCCAGAAAACTAGAACACTAAAACCATGAACTTTAATAGAGATGACCTACGAATCCATATGGGTGAAGAAGGAGATGGTAAAATTCCAAACAAACTTGCAATTGTAGGACTCTAGTGCATCCAATGGTATCCAGTCAATCGTCCTTCAATGAAAGCTGTGGTTCAGATGCTGGAAAAAGGAGAAAACCTAACCTTGCCTCCCAATCCTTTTGCCTCTACAGGTGTCACACAAACAAACGCGAGTAGGCCTGCAAGAAATCTTAACATTCAGTTAGAAGTGATTCCTGAGTTGGCACGTGTTGTATGTAAAATTCATAATTCTATTGGTTTTGTTTTCTACTCATGGGAAGTGTAACTATTCTTCCTCAACAACACATGCCTGCAATGTCCTGGGATAATTATGAATTTGAGTAATAGGAGTGCTCCTATGAACCTATGAGCCTATGAACCTAACATAAGCTTAGTGATAGGGATGCTCTTATGGTCCCGAGCATGTATGTAGTGCTCAGTGTGTTTCTGGTTGAAGTATGTGCTTAGGCACTAGCCCAATACTCGGCATCCCATATGCCTCCAGCATATGCTCTCATTGAATATCGATGTGGATCAAATAAAGAATGAATAGTTGTCCTAAAATCATGACAGAGAACGAACTGAGGCACAACATGATTTAAACTAACATACTGCCCAATCGAGGTATGAAGCTTTCTTCATCATAATCATGATTCTTGAAATTTTCAAGGTTCCGAGCTTCCCATTTTAAATAAGACAGTTTTGTGAACTTTGTCTTACAGTATTTGATATTTAGTTGTTAGGACTTATATGAAAATAATTCATAGAAGCGGGGTGATAAAAAACAGTTGGGTCCCAAGGGGTTAATTATCCCACCTTCTCTGTGCACCCCATCTCAGATCTTCTTTATGGAATTCATGTATGCTCCTGATATAATCATTCTTAGTTTATTAAGGAAGCACTTCTCACAATCACTAGTAGAAGATGTAAAAGGGGACACAAGCACTTCTCACAATCATTCTTAGTTTGCTAGACAGCTGGATTGGTTACACAGTTAAGCCTTACTTAACAGGTATAAAGTGTAAAAGTGTTGTAGCCAAAAATAGATGAAGCAATACAATAATTAGATTTACCATTTCTCTCTGTTTCTATTTCCTTCTTCTTCCTTAGCTATCTTCTTCATACCTCTCTGAATATTTAGTTGACATGGTATCAGAGCTAGGCATGTTAGTTTACAAGGCTCTTCTCAGTTTGCTTAGTTTACAAGGCTCTTCTCAGTATGCTCATCGCCACTCTGTCGGATGAAGCTTTGGAATATGTCATTGGGACTAAGACAGCTCGAGAGGCTTGGCTCAATTTGGTGGATCGCTATGCCTCAGTTTCCTGAGCCCGCATCAATCACTTGAAGACTGAGCTTCAAACTAGTCAAAAGGGGGGGGACTCTATTGAAAGATTTCTTCTTCGGTTAAAGCATGTTCGAGATCAGCTTGCTCAAGTCGGTGTGAAGGTCTTAGATGATGATTTCATGATTGCTACACTCAATGGGTTGCCTCATGAATACGATATGATCAAGACTGTCTTGATTGCAAGAGATTCCTCCATTTTTTTGAAGGATTTCAAGGCTCAGTTGCTCGTGGCTGAACAAACTGCAGAAGCAAGAATTTTGACCCACTCTGCTATGCTTACTTCTAACCATCCTGTGGCTTCTTTGTCCAATGGGTATGCTCCTATGTCTCCTTCTTTGTTTAATAATACAAGTTTACCACCGACTCCTTCTAGTTCAACAGTTGCTTTTTATGCATCTAATGCTCATAATCGGTATACTAGTCCACGTGGTGTGTCTGGTTCGAGTAACTCTCTGATGTCCATTGGGTCTACTGGTTTTGGTAGAGGAAAGTTCTCTAATGGGGGATTTGGTAAACCGGTATCTGCATCTTCTCAGATGTCTGGCTCCCAGGTTTCTAGCTCCAAGTTTGGTTCTAACTCGTTTCATAGGAGCAATATTGTCCCTGAGTGTCAGATTTGTTGCAAGCGGGGTCATACCGCTGCCAACTGTTATTTTAGGCATGATGCCTCTCTCGCTCAAGGCTCTGCACAAGTGATTGAATGCCAGATATGTGGAAAAAAGGGTCATGCAGCTCTTGATTGCTTCCATCGTTCCAATTACTCCTATCAGGGACTACCTCCATCTCCTAAGCTCTCCGCTATGACTGCACAGAGCTCTTATATCCCTAATCAAGTCTGGATTGTAGACAGTGGTGCATCTCATCATATGGTTGCAGATGTCTTCTCCTTGCATCATGTTACTCCCTGTGAATCTTGGCACTACATCTCTTTCTTGCAACTCTTCTTCTTTAAATATGCCCTCTATTTTTCATGTGCCTAAACTGTCTGCAAACCTATTATCGGTTAATCAGTTGTGCAAGGACAATCAGCCTCTTATATGCTTTGATGCTTCCAGTTTTTATATACAGGACAAGCGTGCCAAGACCATCCTACTGCAAGGACTGAGCCATAATGGTATCTATCCCATCCCATGTACATTGCCTTCACAGTCCAAGTCAATGGCTTTTCGTGGTCAAAAAGCAAGTTCCTCTTTGTGGCATCGAAGACTTGGTCATCCCACCAATGCCGTCTTCAAATTGACACTCAAGAATTCATAGTTAGAGTCTTTAAATGATGATTCAAGTATGATTTGCTCTTCTTGTCTTCATGGGAAAATGCAAAGTGTGAGATCCCACATCGACCAAACGGAGAGGGGGTGACGTGCTATATATGGCACACCTCGCATCCAACTTGTGGGAGGCCTTTTGGGAGCTCACTGGCTTCGGGTTCGTAGGAACTCCGAAGTTAAGCGAGTTGGAGGCTGGAGCAATCCCAGGATGGGTGACCACCCTGGGAAGTTGCTTCGTGAGCTCCCAGAAACAAAACCGTGCGGGCTGGTGAGAATGTAGCCAGGCCCAAAGCGGACAATATCCTGCTACGGCGGAGCCGGTCCGGGGTGTGACAGTTTGGTATCAGAGCCACTCTGCCGTGGGGTGCGAGTGTGCCGACGAGGACGTCGGATCCCTTAAGGGGGGTGGATTGTAAGATCTCACATCGACCAAACGGAGAGGGGGTGATGTGCCTTATATGGCACACCTCGCATCCTCATAGCGTGAGGCCTTTTGGGAGCTCACTGGCTTCGAAGTTGTAAGAACTCCGAAGTTAAGCGAGTGGGAGGCTGGAGCAATCCCAGGATGGGTGACCACCCTGGGAAGTTGCTTCGTGAGCTCCCAAGAACAAAACCGTGCGGGCTGGTGAGAATGTAGCCAGGCCCAAAGCGGACAATATCGTGTTACGGCGGAGCCGGTCCGGGGTGTGACAGAATGGTATCAGAGCCACTCTGCCGTGTGGTGCGAGTGTGCCGACGAGGACGTCGGATCCCTTAAGGGGGGTGGATTGTGAGATCCCACATCGACCAAACGGAGAGGGGGTGATGTGCTATATATGGCACACCTCGCATCCATCTAACACGAGGCCTTTTGGGAGCTCACTGGCTTCGGAGTACTGGGAACTCCGAAGTTAAGCGAGTGGGAGGCTGGAGCAATCCCAGGATGAGTGACCACCCTGGGAAGTTGCTCCGTGAGCTCCCAAGAACAAAACCGTGCGGGCTGGTGAGAATGTAGCCAGGCCCAAAGCGGACAATATCGTGTTACGGCGGAGCCGGTCCGGGGTGTGACACAAAGGCTGCCCTTTACAGATACTTATATTAAAACTAGGATTCCTTTTTCTAGAATCCATAGTGATGTATGGGGTCCTTCGCATTTCAAGTCTCTAGATGGCTATAGGTACTTTGTATCTTTTCTGGATGAATGTACCGGTTACTTGTGGCTTTTTCCACTATTCAATAAATCAGAGGTTTTCTCTAAGTTTCTTCATTTCACTGCTTATGTTCAGAATCAGTTTAAGGCAACTATTCAGTGTTTACAAAGTGATGGGGATGGCGAATATAGTAGCCACTTATTTTCTAAGTTTCTTTCATCCAAAGGCATTCTTCATCAAGTGCCCTGCCCATACACACCCCAACAAAATAGGATGGCGGAGAGAAAGAATAGGCACATTATCGAAACTGCTATTACTCTGTTGACTGAAGCATCATTACCAGGGAAGTTTTGGTTTCATACTACTGCTCATGCTGCTTATTTAATAAATCGAATGCCTAGTTCTACCTTGCATAATCAAGCTCCGTTTTTTCAATTGTTTGGAACGGACCCTAAGATTCACTCCTTGAGAGTTTTTGGTACAGCTGTATATCCTTATCTTTGCCATTACAATGTGCACAAGCTACAACCTCGCACTACTCAGTGTGTGTTTCTGGGATATGCTACTGGATATAAAGGGGTTATTAGCTACAATTGTGCAATTGGAAAATGTGTGATCTCTAGGGATGTCATTCATGATGAGTTTGTGTATCCGTTTGTGCCTTCCATTACTCCACAGCAGTCTTCTACTTCATCTTCTGTTGTGAACACCTCTCTTAGTATAATTTCCCTATCATCGCAATCTCATCCAAATTCAGAGTGTGCAGGTTATGATCTATCTGGAGATGGGGTCTTCTTAAGCTCTAGCTCTGTACCTGCTCAATCTATTCCTAGAAATGGTTCCATATTAATTGCATCTCCCTCATTACAGTATGAGAATGATCAGCATGTATTTAATGATCAGCAATTACAGGCGATACTACCTTATGAAGCATCTTCCCCTATTCCCCCTCCTCCTAATCTAGAGCCAGTAAACACTCATGCTATGCAAACTAGATCCAAGTCTGGTATTGTTAGACCATAACAGTTTCAAGAATATCAAGGCTATTTCACCTGTTTAACTGCAAGTGTTGAGCTAGATGAACCATGTAGTTATAAAGTGGCCTTGTACTCAGCTGAATGGAGGAGAGCTATGCAGGAGCAAATTGATGCCCTTCAATCACAAGGTACTTGGAGTTTGGAGCCCAAACCTGGCAACAAAATATTGTTAGTAGTAAATGGCTGTATAAAATAAAGAAGAATTCATATGGATCTATTGCAAGGTACAAAGCAAGGCTGGTTGCTCAGGAATTTAGTCAACAACCAGGTTCAGATTGTGGAGAAACATTTAGCCCTATCGTAAGGCATACCACAGTTCGATTGATTTTAAGCCTTGCTGCTATGAATCACTGGTCATTAAGGCAACTAGATGTGAAAAATGCCTTCCTTCATGGACATTTAGAGGAGGAGGTGTTTATGCGTCAACCACAAGGGTATGAAGATCCTGCTTATCCAGAGTATGTGTGTAAGCTCAAGAAATCCTTGTATGGTCTGAAGTAAGCTCCAAGGGCTTGGAATGCTAAATTCACAGGATACTTGCCTGCTCTGGGGTTCAAATTATCTCATTATGATCCTAGTCTGTTTGTGAAACACGAAGGTTCAGATGTGATCGTGCTGCTGCTGTATGTCGATGACATTATATTGACTGGCTCTAATGCAAATTTGGTTCAAAGTGTGGTTGACGACTTGAGTTTAGTATTTGACATGAAAGACATGGGTCGCCTTGCTTATTTCTTAGGATTGCAGATTGCATATCCTGTCTCAGGAGGTCTGTTCGTGAGTCAAACAAAGTATGCTAAGGATCTGTTGCATAAAGCTGGGATGCAGTCCTGTAGAGCTTGTTTGACTCCGTGTAAACCACACAATCAAATTCTGACAGACAGTGGTGAACCATTATCTGATCCCACCATGTTTAGGAGTGTCGTTGGAGCTTTATAGTACTTGACATTCACAAGACCTGACTTGGCCTATGCAGTAAACACAGTTTGTCAGTATATGAATAGTCCTACTGATGTTCATTGGTTGCTAGTTAAAAGAATCTTGAGGTATGTTCAAGGTACTCTGAACTTTGGGATTAATTTTACTAGTATTAGTCCTACAGTAAGTGATCCTTGGCAGCTGTGAGCATATAGTGATGCCGACTGGGCTGGAGACATCAACACTAGAAGATCTACTACAGGTTCTGTAGTGTTTTTAGGAAATAATCCCATCTCTTGGCAGTCCAAAAAGCAGGGATCAGTCTCCAGGAGCTCAATAGAAGCAGAGTATAGAGCCTTGGCAAACACTGCTGCAGATATTGCCTGGATCAAACAAGTGCTACAAGATGTGAAATTCTTTTTACCTAATCCTCCTTTGGTGTATTGTGACAATATATCTACCCTAGCACTTAGCTCCAATCCTGTCTACCATTTCAGGATCAAACATCTGGATATTGACTATCATTTTGTGAGAGAGAAAGTTCAAAAGAAAGACTTACTTGTACAATATGTTCCTACAGAAGAGCAAGTGGCAGATGTATTCACAAAGGGATTACATAGTCCTATATTTTCACGACATTGTAATCATCTTCGATTAGGGAATGTAACAGGGTAGGGAAAATGTTAACTATTGATATTAAAACAGTTAGTAAGTCAGGTGTGCAAGGCACGTGGGTTGTTAGTAGAATTAGTTAGACAGCTGATTTGGTTACACGGTTAAGCCTTACTTAACAGGTATGAAGTGTAAAAGTGCTGCAGCCAAAAAGAGATGAAGCAATACATAAATTAGATTTACCATTTCTCTCTGTTTCTATTTCCTTCTTCTTCCTTAGATATCTTCTTCATACCTCTCTAAATATGTTAGTTTACATTTCCAACATCGATTTCATATAACTCGTGGAAAACTTCTCTGAACCCCTGTATCAATGTTGTGTAAAATGATCTATTTGGAGGATTACATTTATACGAGGATCCCATTATCACAAAGGACTGATCTGGCAGCCAAAAGGACATGCTTCCTAACAAACTCAAATGGCAGAGCAATTATACCATCTCCAGCATCACTTGAATCTAAATCAACTAGCACTAAATCAAATTTAGTATCAATGTCATTGCCATCACCCATCCCACAACCACCTTCTATCTCGTGAGCACCAAAAGAACCAAACTTTGTCCTCGACCAGCAAGTTTCTCAATAACTTTTATTGCATCTCCAACGCAAACATTGATATGCTCACCACCATCTTCCAGTCCATAATACTTCGTAGCAACTCTTAAAACTTCCTTGTCCTCCACACCCACAACCTGAAATCCCAGTTTGGCTTTTAAAAATCCAAGCAAAGCTCCACCTCCAACTCCTAAACACAAAGCTTTCAGCCTAAACCTACTTCGAATCCATCCCTTAATATAAAAAGCAATCAACTGACGACTTGCCAACATAGGAACCAAGTAAGGGTGCACTAAAATACTATTATCCAGCCTAAACTCTACTTCTCCAATTTCCACATAATCCAAGCCAAAACCCGTGTTGGGGACAATACGTACCTCCGTTTGAACCAAATTGGACATTCTTTTAAACCTCAAACGCCTCCTAAACTCCCTCTTCGAAGCCTCACCACCACTCTCCACATCTTCCACCACCATTTCACCAACCAAAGACCCAACACACCTCTCCAAAACCACACTAAAAATCACATTATCCTCATAACTCAAAATGGGCATCTCAGGAGTGCCATGTTTGAAGCAAGACTTAGGAGATAAAGCAAGGAAAAGAGGTTTCAAACTCAACCTGTTTCTCCATCACACAACAAGTCGTTTCTAGCCGGACGGTGGTAAATTGCCTATGAACCGTGACCGTTAATGGGCTGGTTGCCAGTGAGGATTAGGTGGGAGATCTCGGGAGAGTTGAGCAGGAGTTGGAGGTGATCGGACTGGGTGGAGAAGATCCAGTCGGACTCCCGTTGTTTGGGGACGAGCATGACGGTGACTCGGGTGAGCCGGTGAGTTGAAAAGGTGTGTCGAGGACGGCGACACAGAGGAGGGTGGTTGAATTGGAGGGGTTGGGGAAAGTGAAGGTGATGAAACGAGATGGGGTTATGGTTTCGAATGTAGTCTTGTCTACAACCATTGAAGTTCCAGCCTACTGTGAAAATAATCGCTGTTACATTTGCTGTGAGAGAAAGCAGTTTGGCGTTTGGTAAACTTTTTGTTAAGAATGTTGTTAGTACTGATTCCCGCATAATCATTAAATCTAGCATCTCTTCGAAATTGATTCCTGCATAATCATAAAATGAAAACACCTCATTAGCTGCTTTCCCTTATAGCTTTCTCTCACAGCAATTTTTAAAAATAAGTGATTTTCTCATAGTTTACCAAATAGGCTGGGCTTCTCAAAATTGTTTAAAAATCACTTATCACCCCAAATAAGCAATGCCAAACGGGACTAAGAGGTGAACAAAGTTGGAAAATCGACATGGGGATTTAAATAGAACAACCTTACTTTGGTATCAAATTCAATTTAGGAAAATTGGTAACTGCTTTTTGCCTGCTCATGTAAATTAAAATGGAGATTTTATTGGCACCCCATTATTTGCTCTTTGCACCTCATACTAATTTTAAGCATGAATAACCTATTTTACCCCTGTACATAATTACCATTAAGGACCAAAAAATTTAAATTGCTCATTGCACCCCACATATGTTCCTGCAACCCTAGTTTGACTTTTTTTCTCAAACCATCATGTCCCTACAGCTCTAATGAGATTTATACATTTATATTGGTGAAAAAATATCTTGTATTTATTCATGAAGGGTGAGATTGAAGTGAGAGAGGCTTCGAATGAGGTATGAGTTTATTTTTTGGCGTTTTGCAAGTTTAGTATTTCATGATGGTGGCTAGTTGCGTTCAGCACATCAGTTCCTAACACGATAGGTAAACTCGGTGGGATGCCACCGAAAAGTTGCACCTATTTCAGTTGTGTTTGACCGGTCATGAACTTAATATGCAGTGGAGATCAACAACAACATGGAACGTTGTTCAGTGATTTATTATTGAAATTTTACCTGCATTTCAGTGGCAACGAACCGAAATTTATTTATTTATTTAGTAACTTATGATTTACCACAAATTTAATTCAAGCTATTTTGATCTTACTCCCATTGATGGAACAAAAACAAGGTGACACCCCTACTGAAGGCAACAATGTGGAAACATAATGTGTAATGGACTATAGTGATCAATTCACAACTTATTTGGTAATTATTTTGAGTTTTTGTCTGAAATCCTTTTTAGTATCATTAACGTGGCATTCGTGTTTCAAATTTTATCTTTAAATAACATGAGTTTTATGTGTAGATATTCAATAGTAGAGATGCATTACTTAGATGAGCTCGTGCACAAGGAAAAATGAATAATATTGTCATTGTAATTAAAAGGTCTGATAATAGAGGTGAGGGCAAGAGGAGACCTTGAGTAATACTTGCTTGTGAGAGGAGAGGTACAACGAGATTGACCGAGCGCTAAATTATTTTGGTCATGGATGCACCATGTTTTTGTTGGATGACCATGCCTGATATGGGGCATATTATTGCCGCATGTTATAATGTGGTTTTAATCCTTCTAAGAATGCATTAATGCCTTACATTTCTTCCTTTCTCAGTTCAATTAAGTGAAACCGAGCTATGTGAGATTGCCATTGGTTTTGTTGATGATGATCACTATGTCCAGGTATGAATTTATTTGTTTACGCTACATAGTTTAGTTTTATATGTTGTGCATATATGAATGAATTCTTGTTTTGTAGGTTCATTTGTCTCCAGATCTTCCTATTCCACCAGTTTCTAGAATGTGGCATGAACAAAGTGACATATGCAATGTAACACATTTGTACTTGAGGTACCAAGCACATGTGGATGCATTTCAACAACTTCCGGGAGTGGAGAATGTAGATACTACAGATACAGTCATCTTAATGACTAATGAAAATGCACCCATTACAGAGTAGCAGCTACATCTTTAATCTCTGCGTCAGCATTACTATCATGAGTATGAGCTACATCTTCAACCTCTGTAGTATCCTCAAAGTGATCTTGGGGAGCCTCTCTCTGTCTCCTCGTTGAGGCTGTGGGACATTGTCTATCAGGTCGAGATGATGAAGCCTCAATAGTAGCTCTGCGAGTCATCATCATATCTAAAAAAAATAATATTAAGTACACACTCAGTAACGGATTCGGTAAATGATCACGGAAAAAAGAAAACAAATTTGGTGGACTATCACTGAAAAAAGAAAACATATCCGGTGGAGTAACACTGAAAAATAAGCAAATAAGAAGAGACAGGAAAAAAAGAATAGGCAAAAGCAAATACCCAACCAAGCTTTGTCTTTGGTTTATGAAACAAGAAGACAAATTGCTTTCTTTACAAACAAAGGAATCTCAAAGCTCTCAATATGGCCCATGGCAAGGCACCTCCTTAATCTGCATATCCAAAGATAGAAGTCATCCACATGGAAACAAAAAAATTAAAATAGAAAAAAAGGAAGATTATGGGTATGCCATGTGAAATCCTAGAAGGGAAGAAACAATTTGTTGCTTCTTTTGATGATGCAGTAGATGTCTTAGGGAAGTCTACGAGATGGTCTAGAAAAAGTGGGGTTTTACCAGGTAAAATAATTCGCTGCATGTTTCTTTATTTTATGCTCACCTCCCCTCTAGGCATTCTTAGTTATTCTAGATGTAATTTCACCTAAAGAATCCCAAATTCAAAAGCACTTTAAAAACATTATAATAAACATTTCAGGTAGTGATACCTTTTCTTCCAATATATGGTACTTGTCTTTCTCTAGGCACGATTACTAGGATATGTGTACCATCAATTGCCCCTATACAATATTTGTTTCGTAAATATTTTTTCAAAATTGTATTTAAATAGATGTCCGCCAAAAGCATAATATTGGAGTAACAAAAACAGGAAGAAAAAGAAAAACCATTTTCAACCTTTTCTAGCCTGCCAAGAATCTCGTGTCACAGCCTCTTCTTGACTCTCTCATACACTGCAACATCTTGCAGATACTATAAATCCACCAAAAAAAAAAAAAAAGATCGCACAAAATCATACCATAATTTTATACCAAAATTTCTGAAATAAAATAAACACATGCAAAGAGAATATCAGCCACACAAAGACATGAACTACCACATTGATGAGCAGACTTGAGGTTCCTATATTGATTGCTCAAGTTCTTTTTCCTTCAATCTTCATCCTTGTAACAACAAACGTAACATCACACATTAACCAACGTAGAAGGGGTGATGTGCCTTCTATGTACATGCCCACCTCCATCTAGCACGAGGCCTTTTGGGAGCTCACTGGCTTCGGAGTCATAGGAACTCCAAAGTTAAGCGAGTTTGGGCTACAGCAATCTCAAGATGGGTGACCCAATGAAAAGTTGCTCGTAAGTTCCCATAAACAAAACCGTGAGGGCAGGAGGCCGAAAGCAGACAACATCGTGGTACGACTCATCTGATCCGGGATGTGACAGAATAGTATCAAAGCCACTCTTGTAACACCCCGATCCCAAATTAACCCCTTATTTAACCCTTATTTAATTATTTAATTATTTAAGGGTATTTTAGTCACATTTTTAACCGGAGAGAGTTTGGGACCGTGACTTGTATTTTTGGATAGGTTATGCTGAGACGAGTTCATAGACACGTAGTGGGCCCAATTCGGAGTTGGAACGAAGAAGTTACGAGCAAAACAAGTTCAGTGGCACAATCGTAAATATTTCGAAATGGGATTTTTTATAAAAATCAGATTTTTCCCTCTCTCTCTCTCTCTCCCCTGCGCAGAAACAGCCCCCCCTCCCCGAGTTACTGTTCACAGCGGCGGTTTTTGGGCCGCCGCCGCCACATCCGGCCACCACTTGGGGTGGCACCGGTCCCAAAAGAACCGTGCCATCCTCCTCTTTCCATCCCGACCAATCCCAGCCACCGGAACCACCTGTGCTCGCCGGAAAATGCAAAAATCCGACCGAATTTAACCCAAAATTCAAGGAGCTCGATCTCCCTCCTCCGGCCGCCATTTCTGGCGATCAAGGTATGGAAATTCATCCCCTCTGCATGTTCTAGCTGATGGTTGGGTAGGAATTGATCGATTCGTAGCGTAGGCAATTCGATTTTCGAATTGAAAATCGGCCGAACTTCGGCCGCCGTAATCGGCCATTTCCGGCCACTTTTTGGGGGTGGTCCAAGAACAAAAGTGGCTCCAAATAGGGTGTTTTACCTAGGGTAGGAGTTTGGAGTCTCGGTTCCAAGATTTTTCGACAGGCCGTAATCGCTTTGGACACCCGGTCTGCCCGCGCGTGTGGCGGCGCGTGGGCCAGGGTGGTGGCGTGTCTCTGGGCAGTTTTGAGGTCCTCGTGCCGTCACGAGCGCGTAGGATTTCGCGGATCTCAATTCGGACGTCGTTTGACTATCGAACGGATATCGCCTATCGGGCGTTATCCGGGTTCGATAGGTTGGGACCGTCGGATGGTCCCAAATTTAAGATATGTTAATATGGGTAATTCTAGGATCGTGTAGGAATTCACGGATCGTGAATCGGAACCCCGGATGTTCCGATTCAATAATTTAAGGTTTATATTTTATATTAACCGTTAGATCGTACGATCGTGAGCGATCCGACCGTCCGATCTGAACCAAACTTGCAGGACGAGTGTCCTATACCTTATAGAACCCATAGGAACTTCCGGATCGGAATTTGGAGGTCGTAGGTCCCGTGGGCCCGTTTGACCAGGGTTAGGGTAGTTTGACCCTTGGTTGACCGTGAGTCTCCCGGAGTAATCTCACTTTCCCAGGGGGATTATCTGGTGCTAGACTATTGTTGGGGTTCACGCAATATTAGAATATTTGTTTATATAATTAAAATTATATATGTTTGTACGAGGGTACAAAAGAGTCTAGAATATCAGTTTAGAGTGCTATACGCACTACCTTAGGTACCTCCCCGGATTTTGGGATTTACTATAAGCACCACCAAGTGAAAGTTAGGTCCCACGTGGCGTAGGTTATCCGGCGTTGGGACAGACCCCATACGTGGCGTTGGTTGTACCGGCGTATGGGGAGATATTGTAGTATTGTGTTGAGGTCGCGCGTGGCGTAGGTTATCCGGCGTTCGACAGGCCCCATACGTGGCGTTGGTTGTACCGGCGTATGGGGAGTTATGTGATATGACGTGTAGGTCTCACGTGGCGTAGGTTATCCGGCGTTGAGACAGACCCCATACGTGGCGTTGGTTGTACCGGCGTATGGGGAGATATGTGATAGTATGGCATGGTCGCGCGTGGCGTAGGTTATCCGGCGTGTTGACAGACCCCATACGTGGCGTTGGTTGTACCGGCGTATGGGGAGATTATGTGAAATACAGAGAAATGAAATGAGGTATCGCCTAAGTGTGGAATTAGGTTTTACAAGAGAACTACGTGTGGCTTGATCCCTCAAGGAGGGTACGTAGGCAGCCTAAGGTTATTAGGTGCAGCCGCAGACTAAATATTAGTCATAATTTGTATTCGAATTGTTTGGTAGTTGGTTGAGAATTATTGGAAGGCCGAAGGCCATTTGTGTGAATTGCATGAAATTATATTGTGCATGCTGCCAGTTGGGAATATTAAATGTGTTTTTATGCAGGTATAAATTTTGGGAAATGTCCAATTTATAGGGGAGACTCTGCCGAAATTTCGGCAGAAAGTCTCGGTCTTTAGTAAGTGGGCCCGGCATCGGGGTGATGTCAGGAATTCCAAAGGATTCGTCTCGGATTTGGGGAAAATTCGGGGCGGGTCCTTTCAGTTGGTATCAGAGCTCTAGGTTCAATTTCCTATGGACCCTGCACCTTATGTGCATCCTTAAGTTGTGGGGATCAAAATGGGTTCCATCTCGGAATGGCACCTTGCGACGTTGAGTCCGCATGGGTGGAAGTATAGGGTGTTGATCAACCCGCTTCTAGGGATCCTCTATTGCCTGAGCATGTTGCTAATTTTCGGCTGTGTGCCTTGAGCAATGAGTCTAAGATGCTAAGAGCACAACCTTTCTCTAGAACGAACAACTCCCCGACATTGGATCAAGGGATCCAAAGTCTGCGAGGTGGCGTTAGTATAATCGAAATCACAAGTGTGGAAGAGATCATGACAACCTTAATTCTCTTTCAGAAAGAGGCTCATGTGTGGTGGGATACTGTGGTCAAATCCAAGGATGAGACCCAGATGGATTTAGTAATCCTACCTATGGAGATGGAGAGTACTTGGGGGTCTCCTCTCTTGTGAGCACGTCTGAGTAGTGATCTTTCATCAGAATCAGAAATGGATCGTGTCGAGAGAGATCGATGATGATTACAATTCGGTAAAAATGATCATTTCTGACCTTTCTTTCAAAGCATCGTGTTGGCAATGCTGCCTATCGATCCTGAAGAAAGAAGGAAAATATCCACAAGTTAAAGAACGCGGTTCCTCTTTTAGTGGAAGAGCTAAAAGAGCATCAAATCACAAATGGAAGCGTTTAGCTTTTAAAGAAAAGCAGGGGAACCCGAGTAGTAGATGCGGGCCCAATACTCATAACCCTTCGAGTGACAGGTAGGAAATTTCGGGGACGAAATTTTTATAAGGAGGGTAGTTTGTAACACCCCGATCCCAAATTAACCCCTTATTTAACCCTTATTTAATTATTTAATTATTTAAGGGTATTTTAGTCACATTTTTAACCGGAGAGAGTTTGGGACCGTGACTTGTATTTTTGGATAGGTTATGCTGAGACGAGTTCATAGACACGTAGTGGGCCCAATTCGGAGTTGGAACGAAGAAGTTACGAGCAAAACAAGTTCAGTGGCACAATCGTAAATATTTCGAAATGGGATTTTTTATAAAAATCAGATTTTTCCCTCTCTCTCTCTCTCTCCCCTGCGCAGAAACAGCCCCCCCTCCCCGAGTTACTGTTCACAGCGGCGGTTTTTGGGCCGCCGCCGCCACATCCGGCCACCACTTGGGGTGGCACCGGTCCCAAAAGAACCGTGCCATCCTCTTCTTTCCATCCCGACCAATCCCAGCCACCGGAACCACCTGTGCTCGCCGGAAAATGCAAAAATCCGACCGAATTTAACCCAAAATTCAAGGAGCTCGATCTCCCTCCTCCGGCCGCCATTTCTGGCGATCAAGGTATGGAAATTCATCCCCTCTGCATGTTCTAGCTGATGGTTGGGTAGGAATTGATCGATTCGTAGCGTAGGCAATTCGATTTTCGAATTGAAAATCGGCCGAACTTCGGCCGCCGTAATCGGCCATTTCCGGCCACTTTTTGGGGGTGGTCCAAGAACAAAAGTGGCTCCAAATAGGGTGTTTTACCTAGGGTAGGAGTTTGGAGTCTCGGTTCCAAGATTTTCCGGCGAAGTTTTATCGCTTTGGACACCCGGTCTGCCCGCGCGTGTGGCGGCGCGTGGGCCAGGGTGGTGGCGTGTCTCTGGGCAGTTTTGAGGTCCTCGTGCCGTCACAAGCGCGTAGGATTTCGCGGATCTCAATTCGGACGTCGTTTGACTATCGAACGGATATCGCCTATCGGGCGTTATCCGGGTTCGATAGGTTGGGACCGTCGGATGGTCCCAAATTTAAGATATGTTAATATGGGTAATTCTAGGATCGTGTAGGAATTCACGGATCGTGAATCGGAGCCCCGGATGTTCCGATTCAATAATTTAAAGTTTATATTTTATATTAACCGTTAGATCGTACGATCGTGAGCGATCCGACCGTCCGATCTGAACCAAACTTGCAGGACGAGTGTCCTATACCTTATAGAACCCATAGGAACTTCCGGATCGGAATTTGGAGGTCGTAGGTCCCGTGGGCCCGTTTGACCAGGGTTAGGGTAGTTTGACCCTTGGTTGACCGTGAGTCTCCCGGAGTAATCTCACTTTCCCAGGGGGATTATCTGGTGCTAGACTATTGTTGGGGTTTACGCAATATTAGAATATTTGTTTATATAATTAAAATTATATATGTTTGTACAAGGGTACAAAAGAGTCTAGAATATCAGTTTAGAGTGCTATACGCACTACCTTAGGTACCTCCCCGGATTTTGGGATTTCACTATAAGCACCACCAAGTGAAAGTTAGGTCCCACGTGGCGTAGGTTATCCGGCGTGTGGACAGACCCCATACGTGGCGTTGGTTGTACCGGCGTATGGGGAGATTTGTGATTGTGTTGAGGTCGCACGTGGCGTAGGTTATCCGGCGTTCGACAGGCCCCATACGTGGCGTTGGTTGTACCGGCGTATGGGGAGTTATGTGATATACGTGTAGGTCTCACGTGGCGTAGGTTATCCGGCGTTGAGACAGACAGACCCTATACGTGGCGTTGGTTGTACCGGCGTATGGGGAGATATGTGATAGTATGGCATGGTCGCACGTGGCGTAGGTTATCCGGCGTGTTGACAGACCCCATACGTGGCGTTGGTTGTACCGGCGTATGGGGAGATTATGTGAAATACAGAGAAATGAAATGAGGTATCGCCTAAGTGTGGAATTAGGTTTTACAAGAGAACTACGTGTGGCTTGATCCCTCAAGGAGGGTACGTAGGCAGCCTAAGGTTATTAGGTGCAGCCGCAGACTAAATATTAGTCATAATATGTATTCGAATTGTTTGGTAGTTGGTTGAGAATTATTGGAAGGCCGAAGGCCATTTGTGTAAATTGTATGAAATTATATTGTGCATGCTGCCAGTTGGGAATATTAAATGTGTTTTTATGCAGGTATAAATTTGGGAAATGTCCAATTTATAGGGGAGACTCTGCCGAAATTTCGGCAGAAAGTCTCGGTCTTTAGTAAGTGGGCCCGGCATCGGGGGATGTCAGGAAATTCCAAAGGATTCGTCTCGGATTTGGGGAAAATTCGGGGCGGGTCCTTTCAACTCTGCTATATGGTGTGAGTGTGCAGACGAGGACATCGGCCTCTTAAGGGTGGTGGATTGTAACATGTCACATCGACCAATGAAGAGGAAGTGATGTGCCTTATATGTACATGTGTGCCCCCCTCCATCTAGCACGAGGCCTTTTCGGAGCTCATTGGCTTCTAAGTCATGGGAACTCATAAGTTAATCGAGTTTGGGCTAGAGCAATCCCAGGATGGGTGATTCATTGGGAAGTTTCTCGTGAGTTCCCAGAAATAAAACTGTAAGGGCAGGGGGCCCAAAGCAGACAATATCGTGCTACAGCGCAGCCGATCTGGGATGTGACAACAAACAATATGATTTACTTCTCCATTTTCGACATCACAAAGGAAAAAACGAACCTAGAAAAACAAAAGAAAACCTCAAACCTTTTTGTATAAAATACATAACTGAATTAGTATAATCGATCAATGGAAGAGTGGATCCTCTTCCACTTTCTACAATTGGTGATGTTGAGTCCGTTTGCCCCTTTACTATTATGCAGTGAGTAGATGAGGATTCTTACTCTACAAAACATGGGTGAGGGATGAAGGAAATGTGTCCCAAGTTTGAGGGTCGTGGTGGGTTTTCGACCGTTTCAGTTTGATTTTTTAAATCCTTAATCGTATCTCAATAGAACGTGCCAGAAGAAAAAGAAAGAAATGCTATTTTGGCATTTAAAAATAAATAAATATCGGTATTTTTGGCATTTTAAAAGTTTCATTAAAGAGAGCCAAGTGCTTTCCGTGTTTTTGTCCTGCAGCACTTTTAAGAAGCAGCACCTCTCAAGTGCTTCTTTCGAAACCACTGAAGGTGCTTTTGGATCTCACCCAAAGCTTGTTTGCAATTTTTGCCAAACACCATTTTTAAAAGACAGAAGCACTTTCACCCATTTAGAAGTGCTTTTCACCACTCTAAAAGCACTCCCAAACGAGCTCTAAGACCAGTCTTTTCTTTTGCTTTGTTACATGTCTAGTCTAGAAGACATTGGAAGATATGTGTTTGCTCAGGAATTGTATTTACTTGTAGGTGCAACGCTGGGTTCACCTTTTTTTTTAGTATTGGTCAATTGCAGTGCATGGTGTCTATAGCGCTGATCAAAAGGAAAAAGAGAATCGACCAAAAATTGAAAAGTTTTTAGAGGATTACAAAGCTTTCAAGCCAAGTAGATATTCCTACGCAGATATTAAGAGGATCACAAATCAATCAAAGGAAAAGTTGTAAGAAAAATCTGTGTCTTAGTCTAAATTGTGGTCTTCTAATGATATCTGGTTTGGAGGAGCTTTAATTGATCAGGAAGTATTAAGAATTCCTAATTCTATATGGATTAAAACATCCTATTCCTAAGCAAACAATATTTGTTCTAGTACTCCTTGACGGGTAAGGTACTGGAACCGATGCTTATAAATAACCTTCCCTATCGGCAAAAACACACTCATAACAGAAAACTCACCTCATCCAGAGATAGAGATAAAGTGCTGAGTAAGAGAAGAAGATCCTTATTCACAATGTCTTATCAAGGTTATAGTATTTGAGACTCAAAGGCATGATAGAACTTACATGTTGTATCAGAGCACTAGGTCTTGTTCTCTAATCTATCCTACTGATTTATTAAAGATTGCTACTAAAATAAAATTTTGATCATTAGTCATGAAGCATGTAGACTTTAACCAATTGCATATCTTATGTGATAAGGTATGATCAAGGGCATGAAGAATATTTGCTCGATCATGCTTGAAAGGCTATTGATCAAAGACTATGAATTATTATTGCTTAAATTAAGCCACAGCTGCTTAATTGTTGCAAGAGTAATTTTCAATCGAAAGATTGATCTATACTTGCATCACAACCGCCTTTTGTGATTACTTCTATCCACAGATAGTAAGTACACATACTGATAACAGATGTGATGGTACAATATGGAAGAAGGGACTGAACAGACTAACAAGAAGACTTCTCAATCCACAGATGAGAAGTTCTACTTGTGCAGGAAGTTTATTCAAACTCAAAATCCAGTATTTAGGAACATGTTCAAATCACAACCCACAGGTGTGAATTGATAATGTTTAAGTAAAGTTTAGTGGGGACAGTTATTTATTATTTGTTATATGTTTACAGTGAATCCTTCAAACTATCAATCCATTGAAACACTGATTGGATCAAACTACCAAAAATGGAAGCAAGATTTGGAGATTTCGTTAGGTTTTCTTGATTATGACTATGTGCTTAGAGAAGAACCCAGTCAAGAACCAGTTGCAGATGCTTCTGCAGCATTGAAAACCAAATATGCCAAGTGGGAAAAGGCTAATCATATGAGTATGTTGATTATGCAAAGGTCAATGGCATCATCTGTGAGAAGGTAGCTTTCCCAAATTTGAGAATGCTAAACAATACTATGAAGTTATTGCACAAAGATTCAAGGAGTCTGAGAAAGCTGTCAAAAGTACCTTACTAAATTAGTTGATTAATATGAGATATGATGGATAAGGATGAGAGCTCATATCATGAATCTGATTGACATTGGAACTAAGTTGCAGATTTGGAATTGAATGTAGATGAAGATATGATGGTTCATCTTGCTTTGAATTCGCTTCCTAAGGAGTTTAAGTCTCTCGAAGATACCTACATTGCTCAAAAGGAAAGCTGGACATTGAATGATCTTATCACCATATGCATTCAACAGGAACACAATATAATAAGAGAAAGAGGTGCCAAAATGGTGAATCTGGTGCAGTCAACGCAAAATAAGGAATATAGGAACAAAGGCATTACTGCTGGAAAAGAGAAAGAAAATGAAAAGGATAATAACAATTCAAAAGATCTGAAACCAATGGGATTGAAATGCTTCTTCTGTAAGAAAACTGGACGTATGAAAAAGGAATGCAAAAGGTATAAGAAATAGTTGGACAAACAAAAAAATAAAGGTAAAATTGATCAAGTTTTGGTTTGCTTTGAATCTAATTTAGTTGATTTTACTAATGATTCATGGTAGACAGTGGTGCATCTATTCATGTGACTAATTCTCTACAGGGGTTCATAAAGAGGAGGCTGCCAAGCAAGGATGAAGTCGTAACATCCCACATCGACCAACGGAGAGGGGGTGATGTGCCTTATATGTACATGCCCACCTTCATCTAGCACGAGGCCTTTTGGGAGCCCACTGGCTTCGGAGTCATTGGAACTCCGAAGTTAAGTGAGTTGGGGGCTAGAGCAATCCCAAGATGGGTGACCCACTAGGCAATTGCTCGTGAGCTCCCAGAAACAAAACTGTGAGGGCAGAGAGGGGGGCCCAAAACGAACAATATCATGCTACGGCAGAGCCGATCTCGAGATGTGACAGAAGTGAAGGTGTTCGTAGGCACTGGAGAAAAAGTGCAAGTAGATAATGTTGGAGTAGTTAGGATTGAGCTAGATTGTGGTTTTGTCTTTGATTTAGAAGATGTGGTTTATGTTCCCCAATGAGGAAGAATCTCATCTCAGTTTCTAGGCTTGTAAAGTCAAAGTTCACTTTGAACTTTGATTATTTTGGTTGTTCTATTTTCAGAAATAAAAGTTTAATTGGAAAAGGAAGTATTGTGGATGGTATGTTTTGATTAAACTGCAAAGAAACTGTGCAAATCAATTCAGTTCAATCCAAACCATGCAAAGAATAATCATTTAAATTGTGGTATAAGAGACTTGGACATATTTCAAAGGAAAGAATCAATACACTATGCAAAAAATTAGTTCTACCACCATTGAATCATGATAATGCAGATAATATATGTATAGAATGCACAAAGGGAAAATTGACCAACCTAAGAAAGAAAGGTACTGTAGGAAGTCAAAGTGTATTGGAATTAATCCATGCAAACATATGTGGACCATTCCCAACTCCAACTCATGAAGGGTTTAACTATTTCATCACTTTTACAGATGACTACCCGAGATTTGGACATGTTTATCTGATCAAAGAACAATCAAGTGCTTTGGACATGTTCAAAATTTATAAAGCTGAAGTGGAAAACCAATTAGACCAAAAGATAAAAGTTGTAAGGTCTGACAGTGGAGTGGAGTTTTATGGGAGATTCGATGAGACTAGGAGGAATCCTGGTCCTTTTGCAAGATTTCTACATCAAGAAGGAATCAGTGCTCAATACACTAATCCAGGGACTCCACAGCAAAATGGAATTGCAGAAAGGAGAAATATAACTCTAAAATATATGATAAGAAGCATGATGTGTTGCACAAACTTACCAATTTTTATGTGGGGAGAAGCTTTGAAAAAAACAAATTACATACTCAATCAAGTACCAACCAAGAGTATCAACAATGTCCCTTATGAAGTTTGGAATAAGAGAAAACCAAGCTTGAAACATTTGAAAATGTAGGGATGCAAGGCCGGAGGTCAACGCTCTTTTGGCACATGTTAACAACTTACACATCGGCGATTATGTAAATAGCTAAGTCGTAAATAATCTTTAGCAACGGATAATATCCGAAGCGTATGACTATATCATATGCATCGGTTCCCAATATTTCGGTTCTTATGTACCTTTTGCCACAGATATTATCCGAAGCTAAAAGTCAATTTTCGCAAACAAACAACAACGCTACTCTTCACAAAGGATGTCTTATTGTTTACAAGCTCAACTCAACATGTTTATCCTTCAATCCAAGGGAAAGTTATTCCTCCAATTAATTTTGGAAACTAGGAGTATATTGCCGAATACTGCAATGCACATTCGGCTAATCCAAAAAGCAGCACGAGCTTGAGAATGCCAGTTTATAAGAAGTGGCCTAAAACAACACCCCAAAAAAAAAAAAAAAAAAACTAAAGTGAAAACTTGTGTTGAGAAAGACAAGTATTTAATTTGGCTGAAAGTAAATTACGTACCCATGTAAATAAATCATAGGTTGGGGTGTGAAGTGGATGCAATATCAAAATCAATATGCCTCCGCTTCCGAAGATTATTCCCGGGTTGATCCAAAGGCAAAGAATGCCGTTGCTCTTGATCATCAACGTTGACGTTAGTAGTAGTCATTGCTCCATGAGGCCTCTTTCGAGGACTTGTTCGTCCAAAAGACAAGGAAAGCTCAGTATTGACGTTGGTATTATCATTGTCATCACCACAATCATCATCAACCGTCATGACAGCTGAGGGTTCATGATCATCCACATCAGTATCATCACCATTACCATCACCATCCTGAGGGTATAGTAGGTGGACCCCACAACTCAGGAATTTGACACATTTGGACCTCCCAACCCAATCAAATGTGAATGTCACTTCACAGCAGCTCCCTCCATCCGGCTGTCCCCAGGATATATTCCACGGAGTGTAAGTGAACCACACATGAGTGGACTCCGTCATTGTCAAATAATGACCATGGGGAAATGATTCCACAAGTCTTCCATTGATCCTCACGTGCACATCGCACATCAAACGATATTCCCCACTCTCCGTAAATCTGTCATCCCTTTTGGTATACTCGAAAACAACACACACGACCAATCCTGCCTTCTCCCACACTAAGTTCCGAGGAATTTTAATAAACCGGGAAGAGGGGAACTCTAAAACAGGTTCATGCACTACACAACAACTGAACCACTTCGGGACTTCATTGCCAGGAAGTACAATTTCGAAACGAGAGCGCTTGAGATTCCTGCTGCATTTTTTGTAGTTAAGAATCTTAATTTGATAAGAATATAGGAATTAAACTTAACAATATTAATATATATATATATATAGAGAGAGAGAGAGAGAGAGAGAGAGAGAGCAACCTGATTTTGAAAAAAATTTCCAGCTTTGCCAGGTAATAATCACCCTTGTCCGCGCATAGTCTTTGGCAATTAGTCAAGTCTAGACCCTGAAGCTCCGGTAACTCATTATGTTCGAATATACTTGGCAGCTTTGAAAATTTTTCCAATGATTTGCAATCGGCTAGGTTGAGGTCGTTCAGTTTTTCTGGAAGCGCTTCTGGAATTTCTCGAAGCAGCTTGCAACCAAACAAGTAAACTTTATCCAAATTGACCAATTTGCTTATGCACACAGGAAGGGCAACAAAATTGTTTCCCGAAAGATTAAGACTCAGGAAGGGACCACTTTTGGAGAGATTACACTTGTCTTGTGAAATATTTGAGTTAGCTGAAAGCGGCATTGATCCAGCTGACGATGAAATTTCCGAGTTTATCATGTTTTGAAATGTGCCGAGTTTTGGGCACTCTCTGAGATCAATATCACTCAGATTTTGAAGATCATAAACACTAGGTGATATATTTGTAAGGGATTCACAACCATATGCCCATAAACTTTCGAGTCCACTGAGATATGCAATTGATGAAGGTAATTCTCTTATGCCACTTTCTTGGATTTCCAATTCCCTAAGGGAATCCATCTTGTCTACAATTTCTGGGAAATTCTCAAGCCTTTTGCAACCGCTAAGAATCAACATCTCTAGAGATTTCAACCTAATCATTGGTGGAAAATTGACAAGGTTGGAGCATCTTGAGAGGTCCAATGTAACAAGTTTATCAAGAAATCCTATAGAAGAATCGACCTCAATTAAACTCTTACAACCACTAAGGGTCAAGTATTTTAAGTTTTCCATTGCAGACAAGTCAGGGATTTTTGCTAGGAATTTACAGTCCGTTAAATTTAGGCACATCAACTTGGCCAGATTCTGTGAGACCAAAAAACAAAAAGGGAATAATCAAATGATAAGGTTCCAAAATAAATAAATAATAAAAACTCTTTGAAATGATAATGGATGAAAAAAAAAAAAAAAAAAAAAACACTTCAAAGTACCTTACACCCGTCTCCAAGTTGTTTGATACGACTGCAAGGCATACTGAATAGGACAAGATCCTTTGGTTGGAAACTGGATGGCAAATATTGCAACTGACAGTTGCCCCAATGAATCACTCTCAACTTGTTGGAGAAATAATCAACGGTATCTCCAGAAAGGCTTGCATTATGGTTTATAAAAAATTCAAGGTTCTTCATGGCTGAGAAGCATTTTGCATTCAAAGGTATCTCATCGGGTTTAGGCAAATTTACTATGATGCCTTTAAGTGTATTTGTCCCCTGTACGTAGTATTGAAAAGCAATATTATTAATCAACCAAACCCTTTTATCAAATTAAAATATGAGTACTGTTTCGAATTTTACTTTCTAGGAGATTTGATAAGAAAAATATAAGTTACTTGAAGCCTTTTCTCAACTGAATATAAGAATATGTGTGGATACATATATATATGTATATTCTACTTACAGAATTGTCAGTTAGAACCTCGCGCACATCCTCATGAAACCACAATCTGCTACGTTTTCCCGGCTCATTGGGAGATTCTTCATGAACAATATCCTTACCCATTTGTTCAAGTAAATCGTGCATCAAAATCATATTGCATTCAATAGTTATGATGGCATTCTCTACGAGCACCCGAATACAATTCTCAGGAAAGTTAAGCTTAGGGCCTTTAAGTACTTGTATCACATAGTCCACATCTTCACCCTTGAAAAAACATGCAATGTCCAGAAAAACTTGTTGCACATGATAATTCAATCCATCATAACTCGTTCTAAGTATTTTCTGAATATCTAAGTAAGGATCAGCTTCATAACTTCCTAATGTAGCATGCCAATACTCTAATTTTTGATTACGTAGATGTGAACCTAGAATTGTCAGAGCTAATGGAAGGTGTTGAGCATAGGCTATTGCACGCCTTGCAAGTGCCAAATAATCACCTTGAGGCTCCTTTCTTTGGAAGGAAATCATACTGAAAAGCTCAAGTGCATCTCGATGAGCTAATTTTTTGACCTCATATATTAACTCAATTCCATGACGAGCTAGCAATCCCCTATCTCTTGTTGTTACAATAACTCTACTTCCCTCACCAAACCAACCAGTTCCAGCTAACTTTTCTAACTGATCCAACTGATTCACATCGTCAAGAATTAAGAGAATCCTCTTACGGCTCAGCCGGTTCTTGATAACATTGATTCCTTTATCAAGACTGAACAATTGGAAGTTTATGCTTCCTAGGACTTGACAAAGAAGAGCCTCTTGTAATTTGATTAGTCCTCCGTACATTGATTTTTCTCTAACATCGGCCAGGAAACAGCTACCTTCGAACTTGTTGGCAATTGAATTATAAACAGCTTTCGCAATTGTTGTCTTGCCTATTCCAGGACTCCCCCATATACCAACCATGCAATGACCGTTTCCATCAACACTTAAAAGCTTATTGACATCTGTTACACAAGGCATTATTCCAACTGGGTATGCTGGCCCATCCAAATATGTGTTGTTGAGTACTTGAACTGAAATCTCCTCAACGACTTTATTGATAAATTTAGCTTCATACCTACCATTTTAAAAGCACATGATAGATTCAATGTTTATTCATATATTTATATATTTATATTTATTATAAAGAAAACCGTATGAAAAGAATAGATATAAGTTGCTGGAATATATATAGACCAACAGAGCAAGGAATGTTAGATATATGCCTTAGAAGCCAATTTAAAATGGAATATTCTAAGAATATAATATAATGAATAATCAAAGGACATTACATTAAGATACATAACATACACAAAGTAACATTTTCATGGATAAAGTCTAAAGAAGTTAGATTCAAGAGACCTTTCCATCATAATGATATTGAATCGTAAACTGTTCTTGGTCATATGATCACCAATTGGACAATGGTAATTTGCAAGGACTAGTACTTACTATGTTTGCTCAATTGAAAGGATGACTAGTCTCAAGTCATTGGTCTAGAAGCACTGAGACAGGTGTGTAGGTGCTTTATAGAGATGGAGTTCATTGAACCTGATCAACTCAAGAATTCTTGTATGGAAGACTTACTCAGAAGTATCGAACAAAGAATTCTAAGTTATGATAATGCAAATTTTTCCTTAGACCTGAGACATCATGGTTGTCTTATGTATGAGTTGTTTGTCTTTGAGAGCACAATACAGTCGTATCAAAAGGAAGTGACTTAAAGATCTTCTTGAAGATACTCAGCATATGCACAGAGGCATGTAAATGTACAACAAGGAATCTATACTCTTAGTAAAAAGAGAGTATATTCTAAAGATATGATTCTTGAATCTTTGGCCAAAGTACAGGAAGAGAATTGACACAAGAACGTTTGCAATTGCATCCAACTGAATTATATAACCTTAAGATGTCATGTTAGGGATTTGACACAAGTTAACCATATCCCAACAATAGGACATAGAGTATTGTAATAGAGAAGGACCAAATTGCATTGTAATCACAAACGTACTAGGTTCTCTAAATGAATTTTATTTAGCTTGGGTAGCCATGTAAGGACTAATTACGATTAGCCTTCGCCATAGGGAGAATTGTATAGAGAGATACAATTCACAAATGGTTTATAAGTAATCATTCTTCCCCACAGTCTTACTAATTAGAACCTATAAGATCACACACCGAAAAGGTATTGATCGAGAATTGTAAAGATAATAAATAATTCTGCGGCTTGGTCAAAGTCAAAGTCAAAATCAAAAGTCAAAGGTCAAATTGTTGACCTGAGACTTGACGTGGTCAACAAAATGTTGAGTAAGACTAATATTTGTTAGACGAGTTAGTGATTTAATTAGTTAAGTAATAAATCAATTAAACTAATTGGATTAGTTCAATGAATTAAATAAAGTTATGGAACTTTAGTTTTGGTCCTACATGACTTAAGCATTTATGGGAAAATAGACTTTATGGACTTAGGCAAAGTGTGACAAATTGTAAGATTAATGTGGTAGACCAAAATAGCCCAAAAAAGCCAAGGAAGAGGAGGGTGCGGCAAATGGGTCTTTAGTGGCACATGTGTGACAATATGTCTCTATATAATCATACCCATTGCACAACACCTCGTTACGGTTTCAAGTTAGACATTTAGGAAGAGAGGAAAACATTAAGCCTCCTCCCTAGTGTCCCTTGGCCGGCCACTATAGAGAAGAAAAGGCTAGCACCCATTTCTTCTCTTGGTTCCTCATTCTTCTATTCTTATTTTACCTTGGTAAAGATACTTTGGGGAAACATAACTTCATTGTGCCTATTTGGAGAACAAAGTGGAGAGTCAACAACTAAGGGACCATTCACTCTACTTGAACACCATCCTTGGCTTCAGGATTCGCTCAAAGGGTATATGTTCTTAATCCTCCTTACAATATTTGTATTAGAGAGTCATTGGTCATACTTTCATAAACTTATAAAGATTAGGACCTAAGATGAGCTTTTCTGAACCTCTAGTTATTTCCTTACTTTCGCTTTATTTGATTTCATATTAGATATGCATATGGTAGATGGTTTATTCTCTCATAGCTTCTTAGGATTTTAGAAATCCCTACAATAGAAATTCCCTGCAAGGAACTTGCAGGTCATACATTTGTGTAAAACACGTTCACATTAGCATAGCAAAGAATATGCTGGTCATACACTTGTGTGAAATAGGTCATCAACTTGTTTGAAAAAACATTCACACATGCAAAGCGAAGATCTGATGGTCATACACTTATTTGAAATACATTCACAAAAGTAGGGCGAGAAATGTTTTAGGCATACACTTGTGTGAAATACATTCACAAAAGCAGAGGGAGGGATCTGCTTATCACACACTTGTATGAAACACATTCCCACAAACTTTGAACTTACCAGAATTGCTGAATCGGGGAAGTATACTTAGTTCACTTCATAATTCCCCTCTTTAACATTTCAAAGCCTTTTCATAAATCCTCAGTGACCACTAAACGCGCCAATAACCTTAAGAAAAGTACGTAACTAAACTCACTACATCCATATGGATCATCATTTGGCCTGCAGCCCACGTACCAAAGTGGGTAGCCCAAGGACCGATGGGCCAAAGCCTGGTCCAACCAGCTCTAAGGTTGGGTAAGGCTTGGGCTTAGTGCCCATTTTTTGCCAAGTTCAAGTTTAATTGTTAAATAAAGAATTTGAAAGCTTATTTTGGTTTTATTAATTTTAATGGCAGAACTTGCTTTAATTTTCATGATGTCAATCCTAGTTTGGAATAGAATTAACACATTTACACTTACATACTCAAACTCGTGGAAAACCTACAATTTACTTACTCTGTCACATAACCCTTAATGAATTTATTAAATACTTGTGTGTCAAAGATGGGACCCATTGTTTAATGACATGGATTTCCACGTGAACAAAAAAATAAAAATAAAAAACTATTATACAAACAGGTAAAATTATTAAATAATTAATTTCCATTTAAAAATCAAAAGAAAATTAAAAATAATTGTCCCTCTCTTGCCAACCCCTCAGCCCAAATCACCCTACCAGACCCAACCCCACCACCCAAACACCCACCCTCACAATACCTTCGTCGATTCCAAATTGCCTATTCTTGCCAGAATCCCTTCTCTCCCCGTCACTTTCTCCTTCTCTCTCTCTCTATCTCTCTCTCCAAATTCGCCCACCCAACTGTAAGATCCTTGACTTTGGGAAACAAGAATGATGAGCAATCCCACATTGCTCGTGAAGGGAATGGTGAAGTTCCTTATATGTGTGGACACTTCTCTTCCTAGTAAGAGGTTTTTTGGGCAAGATAGCATTAGCATGAGCTCAATAACAAAACCATGAGGGGGAGACCCAAAGTGAACAATATCTTGTTAGTGGAGCCGAGTTGTGACTGAATGGTATCAGAGTTGGACCCCGACTAGAAGTGTGCCAGTGAGGACGCTTGGTCCCAAGGGGGGTGGATTGTAAAACCCGTGAGCTTGCGAAGCAAGAACAATGAGCAATCCCACATTGCTCGGGGAAGGAAAGTTAAAGTGCCTTATATATGTGTAGGCACTTCTCTTCCTAGTAAAAGGTCTTTTGGGCAAGATAGAATTAGCTTAAGCCCAAGAACAAAACCGTAAGTGGAGCGAACAATATCTTGTTAGTGGAGCAGCGCTGTGAATCCTCTGAGCCCTGACACCCCACACTTACCCTCCTCCAGACACTCACACCCCATACCCAGCCACCCAACCTTGTCGACCCTATTCCTATCTATGCAACTCCAACCCATTGCCATAGTAGATTAATCAGTTCCACTGATTTACACCCAAAAGATGAAGGATTGTGTATTTAATTGGGAAATTAGGGATTTTAGGTTGAAATTGATTGAGTTTGAGGGTTGCTGCCGGTTTGGGTGTGGTCAGGTAATGGGAGAAGGAAGGATGGGGTTGGTTGGGTGGGGCGATGGGAAGATCGCCTACATGGTGATCAGGGGAGAGATTTTATTGTTTTTCTTTTAATTATTAATTATTTTCATTCTAAGTTCTGTCTTCTTCGGGGCTCACAGTCATAGTCGGAGAAAATGTGCCTCCATTTGGACTCAAACTAGTAGATGGATCAAATGACTCTCCATCTGAGATCATAGTAATTCAAGGAACAAAATTACAAGGTTCTAAATCAGTTGATGGAAGTGAAAACAAAGTAAACAAAGAAACCCATAAGATTTTATGAAGGAGAGAGTTAAGGAGGTAGGGTGGGTCGGACATTTACACTAATTGAGGTTGAATGGGCCCCACATCATGACACCTTCGAAAACTGACTCGGGTTCCTAATGTCATATTTCCGATCCAAAAGTCGCACTAGGCCAAAATGAGTCACAAAAGTGCATCCTATCAATTTGGCCATAATCCAACAGTCGAATCTTCATAGATCGCATGATCGGAACACTACAACTAGAATCGGATTCGGATTATTGACTTGAAAGTTCATACATAATTCTAGAAAACACCCATAAGGGGATACTAAAAATAGAAGAAGGTCTAACGGTTCGATTTTCATTGATCGCCAAATATAATGACCATTTGATTACATCACTGAGAATCATTGATTTGGGACCTACAAACGTCTGATTCTCGATCCATCAGTTTCTACACCCTCCTAGTACCACCAGCAACAAGATATCAATATTTAAAGTGGATCTAAGTATCCAATCATTGTTAATCAAACAGTCCATATTAGAAATTATGTCCTATATATATATATAACGGAATTATGTCATGCAATAATTATTATAAAGGAATTATGTCATGCAATAATTATTAGAAATTATGTACCCGCCCTCCTTGAAATGCAACCCAGACAAATTTGCTGCTTCCGTAAGAGCTCTTCTCCATTCGAGTACTTTCTCCATGTCATCTTTGAATTTGCGTTCATGGTCAACAAGTGCATCACCAAAACTACTTCTTTGATTTCGTACATCTGAGGGATCCACCTTGTAGAAAATTGGCATAACGAGTTGTTGCTTTGATTTTTTATATTCAAGGATCTTAACAAGTTCATCCAAGCACCAACTTGAAGATGCATAGTTTTCTGAAAATACAATCATAGAAATCTTTGACTCTTCGATTGCGTTCAGAAGTGCAGGTGATATTTCTTCTCCTCTTGGAAGCTCATCGTCAATGAAAGTGTGTATTCCTTGACGGTCCAAAGCGGTGTATAAGTGGTCGATAAAAGTTTTGCGTGTATCTTCACCTCTATAACTCAAAAACACATCGTATGTCCATGATTGAGTGAAAGAAGAAGAAGAAGAAGAAGAAGAAGAGGGAAAAGAAGGAGATGGAGGAGAAGAATGCTTTCTCATCATTCGACTGTAATAAAAGTTAGGATGGAGGAGAAATGTAAGGTTCTTAGCTTTACTTAACGGAGATTATAAACTGAAAAAAAACATAAATAAATGCATTACTCATATATTATAATATGGTACAAAATAAGAATAAATGACGTCTTTGACGCAACGAGAGAGGAACGGAAGAAGACCAAGAAGAAGTTCGGTGAAGGAGCAAAAAGCATGAACATTCCAAACCTCACGCTTTGATAAAAAAAATTTAAAAAAAAAAAAAATTCCATAGGCGGTAAGTAGAAAAAAATTGAGTTACAAGCGGAAAACTCAATAAATTTTTTTTAATGACTTTTTCTATTCGTGAGCGGTCATTTTCTCCCGTTTACGAGAAAAGAAAGGCACCCTGCCAAGACATTTTGTGAAAATTCTATTGACACAGTCCACACGACAGAAAAATGATGAAAAAGATTGTTTGCAAAGGCACTTATAATAACGACACGGAAAAATTGCTTTGTGTTCAGATAGTCGACATGACTATTGGGCTTACATTTGTAGCTAATGTACAAAACTTCAGCAGAAACGTTTTCCAAGATCATACAAATTCTATAACAAGGTTCCAAAGTAGATTTTTCCGTGTTTGGTTGGTTAGAGGCTGACATGCACCTGGTGGTGACGTGTGGATGGCCTTCTAACTAAGTTTTTCCTAGTTAGTTTTCTCTTTGTGTTAGTATCAAAATTGTATTGTCATTGTCTAGACTTTAGCATAGGTCGAGAATTAGGGTGTGAATGTATTTTACTGGAAGTTTTGGCGCAACACATTCAATCCCGAATTTTTGAAGTGTGACTTGATCGATATGAGGAAATTGATTTAAGGTAAATCATGACATAATCATACATTCATTATAGGATTCCTAGTTTGAGTTATTTTCAATCAAGTATTTCTATGTTAATCTTATTTCTAATAGGATTAGATTTTATCTCTTAAAATTACTTTCCTAGTTGGACTCTATTTTGATTTAAGTTAAAATATTCCTTTGTATCTCAAACTTGGAGTGCACGTCCTTGATGATTCATTGTTAGCATCGTGCTATAATTGGTTTCCTTATATTAAGAGATGGGATTGGAATAGGATTGGAAGGTAATTGAAGGCATGCGTAAAAGCTGGCGCAATTGATAGAATCAATTGGGTTTTATGCAATAATTAATCTCTTTAGGCTTTAAAGCAATTCCCTTGACATAAGGAGAAGATCCATATAAAGAGGCATGCCTCTCCTTGGTTTTGATACAGCTTTCATATTTTGTTTGAGCAGCATCACAAAATCGCACCAAGCTCTCCAAAATAGTGGACTTCCCTATCCGGGCAATCTCATCTACCTGATCAGCAGATGACCCATACTAACATTCGTATCACAGCTGTGAACTTTTGCTCGGGAAGAAGCCCCAGATTTCCAGCACAATTTTTCTTTTGAACAAAGTATTCATCATAATTACAAATATCATGCATGACTTTATTAAACAAATGAGGTTGCATTCTATATCTCGCACGAAAATGAACATCAGAATACAGATAATGTGGGATAAAATAATCTTCCAGAAGATTCTTACCCCGAGAATGTCTATGTCTGTCCACATTTGAGGCACGGCCTTCTCGTGAACCACGGCGGCTCTAGTTTTCTTCCTCCAGCAAAGCAACGGCCATGCCGAGTCGCTCATCTAGTTCTCTCTGCACCCTTTTGCTTGCAGTTCGTCGACGCATTCTTTCTCTCCTTTCTCTCTGCACCCTTTTGCTTGCAGCTCGTCGACGCATTCTTTCTCTCCAAACCTTCTTGCACGTCTGCCATTGAAAATAGAGAATGAAATCTAAAATCTGAGAAATGGAAATGTAGAGAAGATCTGGTATGGGAGGTATGAGTTGAGCCTCTGGTTTTATAGAAAAATTTAGACAGATAGATATGACACGTGGCGCAATCTTAAAGGTGAAAATCTTATCTGAAATTTGAAATTCAAATAAAATTTAATATTTAATATTTATCTGAAATTTGAATTTTGAAATGTATCTGAAATTTATATGAAATTTGAAACCGAAAATCTTATCCGATATGAATAGTATTGACACGTAGGAACTCAAAAATCTTATCCGAAAATATTATCCAAATTAATTTTTTAAGTAAACAAAGTTGTAAAAAAAAACAAAAAAATGAATAGTATTTGCCATGGCAAAGCTAAACGGTTGGAAACACATTTTGCTGGAGGAGCTAGGGCAGCCACTATTCACATAAATAGTAACTGCTTTAGGACTTCCCTTGTCATGACAAGGGGCTAACTAGTGGAAATGCTCTAATGGTCAACGTAGACAAAGGAAACAAACGATTAAAGAAATGCAACATTTGATTCAGTCAAGAATGTCACATGTCGTGGGACCTCTAAGTCAACTGTTGACTTTTATAGTCTTTTCGTCGCAAGCAAACAACGTATTTTTTTGTTCTTCTTTTCCTGGTAAGATCCCAAACACGATTGGGTTAATTAAATAATGAGAGGACATCTTCTTGGACATATGAGTCACAGAAAGATTTAGATGCCATTTTCTTTTTCTGCAGCACAGAAAGATTTAGTTAGATATGCTAAAAATTATCACCTCTTCCTTGTAATCTTTCTGGCTTTCTCCACAGTGCATGGAGAACCCCAAGATACCTGCAAAAAATTGAAGTGTGGCGATAAAGGCCCAGCTGTCCATTTCCCTTTCAGCCTCAAAGGCAGGCACCCAGATCACTGTGTCTTTCCTGGGTTTGTCCTGTCATGCAATGAGAAGCATGAAACAATTCTTGAGCTTCCAATTCCATTCAAATTCCCAGTCAAAAGCATAGATTATAAGGCTCAGGCAATCCAATTATATGACCCAGAAAGCTGTCTTCTGGTGAAGCTTTTGAAAGTCTTCAACAAGTCAATCACTCCCTTCCACTTCTCAAAAAATCACATGACTGATCTTACCTTATTCAATTGCTCTTTAGCTGAGAGGCAATTAGATGAACAAGTCCCCTGCTTCCGTGGCCCTGGCTACCAAGTTTATTCTGTTCTCTCTTCGAACATCATTGAGGTCTTGCCCCTACTGTCTTGTACAAAGATGTATAATCTCTCATCAGTTCCATATTATTCAAACTACCCTGACAATCTTTATTTGGAGTGGTCTGAACCAAATTGTGGACACTGTGAGAAAAAGGGCAAGATGTGTAGATTGAAGAACAATGGCACCAAAAGTGAAATTGAATGTGTGGACTTCAGTAAAGCAGGTATGGCTAACATAAATTTTAGTTTGGCTCACATATATATAACTTATTACAGAATCTTAATATTCTGCTATACTAGTCACTTTTTGCTTACCTACTTGGAAGTTGAGAGCAGAGTAGCAGCATTATTTATTGGCTTTTTATCGCAAAACGTCCCTGAGGTTGATGAACCTATCAAGTTATATCCTTGTGTTTTTTTTTTCTGTGTTCGTGGTCTTCGAGGTTAACTTGGCTAACGTATATTTAATTGGGTCACGTATATTTGAATTGTTACAGATGCTTAATATTCTGCTATACTGGTCACTTATCTGCAGATGCAAATAATACAATGCATTCATGTAATGAGATATTATCATCTGCAATCCACGTTTTGCTTACTTATTTGGAAGTTTAGAGCAAAGTAGCAGCACTGTTTATTTAAAGGATATTTTCCAGGCAATAGCTCATTCTAATTACTTATTTGACAGTGTAATTTTTTTTATTTTTTTTTCAGGTACAAAAAGGAAATGGGTGCCTACAGGTGAGTTGTTTAATTGGAGTCGCAGTTTGTTTCATCTGTATATATGAGATCGTGGTGATATTTACAAAGGTTAACTTGCAGGTGCATCTCTGGGTTTATTCGTTGTGTTACTCCTAGTCGTTGCAGCCTATCGTGTCTATAGTTCTGATAGAAAAGAAAAGGCGAATCAATTAAAGATTGAAAGATTTTTAGACGATTACAGAGCTCTCAAACCTAGCAGATATTCATATGCAGATATTAAGAGGATTACAAATGACTTCAAGGACAAGTTAGGGGAAGGAGCCTACGGAACTGTTTATAAAGGAACGCTTTCTTCTGAACTCTTTGTTGCTGTGAAAGTCCTCAATAGTTCTAAGGGAGATGGGGAAGAGTTCATCAATGAAGTGGGAACAATGGGTCATATCCACCATGTCAATGTCATTCGCTTGGTTGGCTTTTGCGCTGATGGATTTAGACGAGCTCTTGTTTATGAGTTCTTACCAAATGGTTCACTGCAGGATTTCATTTCATCACCAGACAATAAGAACAGTTTCCTTGGTTGGGATAAGATGCAAGATATTGCTCTAGCCATAGCCAAAGGAATTGAATATCTTCACCAAGGATGCGATCAGCGAATCCTCCATTTTGACATCAAACCTCATAACGTTTTGCTAGACCACAACTTCACTCCAAAGATTTCTGATTTTGGTTTAGCCAAGTTATGTTCCAAGGATCAAAGCATAGTGTCAATGACTACAGCTAGGGGCACCATGGGCTACATTGCACCTGAAGTGTTCTCCAGGAACTTTGGAAATGTGTCCTATAAGTCAGATGTGTATAGTTTTGGAATGTTACTGCTTGAGATGGTAGGAGGAAGGAAGAATGTCGGTTCAGCCACGGAGAGCACAAATGAAATCTACTATCCCGAATGGATTTATAATCTTCTAGAAGAAGGAGATGACCTACGCATCCATATCGGTGAAGGAGGAGAAGGAAAAATTCCTAAGAAACTCGCAATTGTAGGGCTCTGGTGCATCCAATGGCATCCAGTGGATCGCCCTTCAATGAAAGCCGTGGTTCAGATGTTGGAAGGAGGAGAAAGCTTAACCATGCCTCCCAATCCCTTTGCCTCTACAGGTGCTGCAGGAACCAATGCCAGTACGGCTGCAAGAAATCGAAACATTCAGTTAGAAGCAATTCCTGAGTTGGAGTAACATGTGTAATTATACATTACATCATTACATGTAAACACACTTATGTATGCGATCAAGAATGATCATATAGTTCTTGATGTTTGTACTTGAGCAGCGCATGCCTCTTGTGAAAGGATTTGAATCTCTTCGATACTTTTCATTGATAAACAGTATAAGAAATATATACACAGCTATTACTTGGTGATTACACAACATATCTCCTATTCTAGGTAAGGAATATACAGAAATAAATACATATAATTGGCAAGTAAATCATATCTCAATCATATCAGCATTAACGTCCATTACACCCCCGCAAGGGCAGTGGAGCACAGGAAGCTTGGACCGGAGGAAGGAGAACCGGGCAGATGATAAGCCCTTAGTAAAAATGTCAACAATCTGATAAATAGTAGAACAATACGCAACAAGTAACTCATTCCGGACCACCCTTTCACGAACATAATGATAGTCTACCTCCACATGACGAGTGTGAGAGTGAAAAACAAGATTAGAAGCGAGAGAAAGAGCACTAATATTATCACACCAAAGATGAAGATCGAGAAATAAAGCACAGAACCATGAGAGAGTGGCGGCAGTGTAGGCAAGCTGGCGGTATTCCGCCTCAGTACTGGAGCGTGAGACACTGCGTTGCTTCTTAGAAACTCCAGGAGATTAAGTTAGTACCCAAGTAAACACAATAACCACCAGTGGAGCGACGGTCATCAGGATTCCCCACATAATTGGTATTTGAGAACGCACTGAGAAAGAGAGTGCTAGGCGAATAGAATAACCCATGAGTGAGTGTGCCATTCAAATAATGAAGAATACGTTTGACAGCGAGCCAGTGAGCAGTAGTGGGTTGATGCATAAATTGACACACCTAATTAACAGCAAAGGCAATATCTGGACGAGTGAGAGTTAAGTACTGAAGAGCCCCAACTGTACTACGGTACTCAGTGGGATTAGGAAGAGGATCCCCATCAGAAATGCTCAGACGATGGCCACTAATGGCTGGGGTAGGTGCAGGTTTAGCTTCATGCATGTTAACATGCTTGAGAAGGTCGATGACATACTTGTTGTGGGTAAGAGAGATCCCAGATGAAGTACGAACAAGCTCCATGCTCAAAAATAGTTGGCAGGGCCAAGATCCTTCACAGAGAACTGGCGGCCCAAGTCAGAGATAAGAGTGGTGATGCGAGAAGGATCAGAGACAGTGATAAGAATATCGTCCACATTAATCAACAAATAAATGTGAATGGAGCCTTGAGTGGACAAAAAGAGAGACGAATCGGACTGAGAAGCAATAAAACCCAAGTGAAGCAGGTGCGAAGAGAAACAATGGAACCAAGCACAAGGGGCTTGCTTAAGACCATAAAGGGAGCGTCGTAAGCGGCAGACATGATCAGGATATGTGGGATTAACAAAGCCGACAGGCTGGTGCATATAAACCTCCTCATCAAGGTAGCCATGTAAAAAGGCATTCTGAACATCCAACTGACGAACAAGCCAACTAAACTGCACAGAAAAAGCCAAGATAAGGTGAATAGTAGAATGATTAACAACAGGACTAAAGGGTTCACCATAGTCGAGGCCCGGTTGTTGATGAAAACTATTGACCACCAAGCGAGCCTTATAATGCTGAATAGTGCCATTAGAATTCCGCTTGACCCGAAAAACCCACTTGTTTGACAATACATTCATAGCGGGAGTACGAGGAACTAAAGTCCAAGTCCCAGCACGAAGAAGAGCATTAAACTCATCTGGCATGGCAAGAGGCCATTCCTGTAGCTTATTAGCCCGTGAGAAAGATGTAGGGTCAAAAGAATCATCAGTAGAAACCAATGCATGATGCGCATATTTAGGATTAGGCTTACGGACACCAGCTTTAGCATGAGTAGCCATTAAATGAGTATTGGATACACTTACCAGAGAAGTATCAGAAGGAGGAGAAGATGTACCAGATGGAACAGGGTCAGCAGATGGAAAAGCAATTTTGCGGTGTGGGTCTCTAGAATATGTTTGTGAGAAAGGAGAAGGAGGGGGTGCAGGCTGGGTGACTGGCGGGCTAGTAGAGTGATCAGTTCACAATTGTATATCATTTTGTACCCTTCTTGCTTATGATTTGGTTATGTTATTGAGTCAAACATGTGCTTTTAATCCCTTTTTCTGTTTATCATTCAGTTCATTGGGCCTTAGGTAACAATGGTGTCTTTGGATAAGAAAAGATGCAAAATGGTGCAAAAACGAGCAGACTGGGTTAGCAACTCATTTCGGCCTTAACATCTTCCTCCGAACTTGGATTTGTGATAAGGTTAAGACAGCAAGGGGATGACATTTGATACAATTCATGCATGGTAAGGGCTGAGTGGCACAAGAGGAATATGAGCTTAAAGACAAAACCAATTTGGGCCACACTCCTTGTCAGTCCAGTTTCGTGGGTCATCTTGCAGGCCTCATTGCAGCAACTTAGACAGGGTGGATGAGGAGACATCCTTGATAGAAGTTGTTCCAATGGGTGTCTACTATAACATATCCAAATTTCAGCCCAATTGGATATATCTGGACCCCTCAGCACATCAAAGACTGAACTAAGTCCACAGAAATGTCATGTTGGCTGCCATCACTTTTAATGTGACTACATCCCTAGAGCCATGTGCCAAGCATGGGCAGCCACACATGTATTTGTCAGCTGCAGACAAGCATGGGTAGACAAGCATGGGTAGACAAGCATGGGTAGACAAGCATGGGTAGACAAGCATGGGCAGCCAAGCATGGGTAGACAAGCATGGGCAGACAAGTATGGGTCAGCTGGAGCAGTTGGGAGCAGCTAAGAGAGGTGTGCTTCACCAGCCAAAGGGGGGCTCGAAATTCACTCTGTAAATGGAGAGTTTGCACACTCATTCAAGGGGAGAGTCAGACACACAAAATTCACTCCAGCCATCCTACATCAATTCATTCAGCCCAAAATCAAAAGAGGACTCCAGCAAGCCTTCCTTGGATATTCCTACGAATTTGTTCTTCCTCTGCCATCACCAGCCACCCAAACTCATCCCAAATCACCTCTTTAGCTGCCATACTCTAGACATGAGAAAGTTCTTGGAGTAGCATTAGAAGTGGAGAAGCACCTGGAGAAGCCTTGGAAACCACAAGCAACTTCAGAATTGGTTTTCTCTACTCTTATTGCATTCAATATGTTTTCTCATTTTTGCTCAAGTTTCATTTCCATTATGAGTAGCTAAATTCATAACTAGGGCTATGATGTAACCTAACATGAATATTCTGGGTTTATAAGTTGAAGTTTGAGTTTCAAGTTTGATTCATGATTCATATTCCTATTCTTTATGCTTATCAGTTAATATGCTTGTTTGGATGATTGATCACCATTAGAACTTGTATATTAGCTACCTTGGTTTGAATCAAGAGTAGACACCATGCTTTGATTTGAATTGAACTATGAATAAGAAAAGTATGTATGGACATTCGACAACAGGGATTAGATACATGCTTGGTTGTTTAAATTGTTCTTCTATGCTTAATGGGTTCCTAATGCTTAATTTAGATTAGACAACAAATGATCAAGTTAGGGAATTAGGAACACAAGGTTAGGACCAGACACCATGGCCTAATCATACTTTAGCTAGAATCAATCTTTGAATTCGAATGAGATTTGTCACTTGACTCCTTATAACCCAGAATTGAAATGTTATGGTGAATCAAATGCCCTAGTCCCCCAATCTGTTTTTCAGCCTACACAAGTACTCTTTGTTACATTTGTTCACTTTGCTTTTGTTTGAAATCTTGTTTTGCTTCATTTGTTCAACAATTACAATCACTCTTGCTTTAAATTCTGTTTTAGACTTAACCTCCTACTTTCTTGAATCTGGTAACCTAAGTACATAACTAATTTTAACTTCTCAGTCCTCGTGGGTACGACCTCGTACTTGTCTTGCTATACTACTAATTGCCCCGCACAATTGCGAGTTAACATTTTAACAACAAATTTTGGCGCCGTTGCCGGGGACTGAATGAAAGTTCTTCCCTGGTTATGTGCCCAAAGTTACCATATTCTTTTAGAAGTACTAATTAACTCAAATTATTTTCTGTTTCAGGTAGTTTATGTCTAGTAATCCTTTCCTTGAACAAGTGAGGTCTTCATTCCAACGTTCGAGATCTTTGAACGCAGGGCCATCTTTGCAACCAAACCGGGTGATCTCTGAAATTCAGAATCGTCTAGAAAGAGAGTTAGCAACTGCAAAAGAGCAAGCCATTGCCACATTTGAAGGTCTTGCTATCCACACTGACCTCCCAGGGTCTTCACCTTCAAATTCTGAATCAAGTTCAGACCAAGAAGAAGAAGAGATGGCTGCCAATGAGTTCATGGGAGACCTTGATATCCCAACAATTCCAGCATCCCCTTCAAGCATCTTGCTGCCCACCGCAGCTCGAAACTATGAGCTTAAATCTTCTCATCTTAATATGCTCCCTTCTTTTTATGGTTTACCTAATGAAGATCCATTAACTCATATAAAGGATATTTTTAATGTTGTGAGCTCTTTTCCCTTGACAGGTGTGACGGAAGAGCAACTTCGAATGAGAGTGTTTCCGTACACTTTGAAAGATAAGGCTAAATATTGGTTGAATTCTTTGAAGCCTGGTTCACTCATGACTTGGGGAGCCATTCAAAAGAAGTTCTTGGAGAAATATTTCTCCACGCAAAAAACCGACATGCTCAGGGACAAGATCTTTCTATTTGCACAACAAGATGATGAGTCGTTTTGTGAAGCATGGGAGAGATTCAACGGGCTGCTCAATCAATGTCCTCATCATGGGATTCCATTGAAGCTTCAGATGCGTATGTTTTATAAAGGACTAACCCCCTCTAGCCATAATATTTTCACTAATTTTGCAGGTGGTTCTTATAAGACTAAAACTCCAGAAGAAACATATGAACTCTTTGAACAGATAGCAATGGAGACCCAACACACCGATACAAGAGGTAAACGTATTGCTGGTGGTTCTAATGATTCTTCCAGTGTGCAGATTTCCAAATTGGAACAAAAGCTAGATGCCCTCCTTGCATTGAACTCAAGAAACCCTTTGAAGGAAGTGTGTAGCATCTGTGAAACTCATGATCATCCTACCATTTCTTGTCCCTTTGGGGCTGCATATCCAGAATTTGTGCAAGAGCAAGCTAAGTTGGTGAATTCCTACAACCGAGGTCCAATAAATGACCCATATTCTCAAAGTTATAATCCAGGTTGGAGGAATCATCCAAACTTTTCATGGAGGAATACACAGAATCAAGCGAATCCCCCTTCACTTCAAAGGCCACAACAATCATCATCGTTGGAGGATATAGTGAAGCAAATGGCAATCAACCAATCCAATTTCCAGCAAACAACACAAGCTGCCATCTCCAAGTTGGAAGTCCAATTGGGCCAGATAGCTACTGAAATAGCTCAAAGAGAACCTGGGAAATGGCCAAGTCAAACCGTGATCAATCCAAAAAACCAAGAAGCCAAGGCCGTTCATGTGCTCAGATCAGGTAAGATTGTTGATAACAAAGTTGGTTCTGATCTATCAAATGATGTTGTGGTTGTAGAGGATGAAGATGAAGAGGAAACCACAGCTATGGAAGGAGAACAACCCAAAACGCCCCAATCTGCTCCTAAGGCCAAATCTGATTCTCAGGAACCCAATCCATTTCAATTGCATAAAAGAGATGACAAATTTGTGCCATCACATCTTCATCAAGATAGATACATCCCACCTCCTCCATACATTCCACCGATTCCATTTCCAGGCCGTTTGAAGAAAGCAAATCAAGATAAGGCTTTTAAAGAGATTTATGATATTTTGAGTAAAGTTAATATCAATTTGCCCTTGCTTGATGTTGTTAAACAGATTCCTGCATATGGAAAGTTCATCAAGCACTTGATGACTCACAAGCTCAAATTTACTCCAAGTGAAGAAGTAAAGCTCAACAAGAATGTGAGTGCTGTGTTGCAAAGGAAGCTTCCACCAAAACTAGAAGATCCTGGCAGCTTTAACATTCCCATTAACATTGGAGATAAGACGGTTGGAAGAGCCATGTTGGACTTGGGAGCAAGCATCAATGTAATGCCATATTCAGTTTATCAAGCGCTTGGCTTAGAAGGGATAAAGAAAACCTCAATTCGTCTTGAACTAGCTGATCATTCCATCAAATATCCAAGAGGTATTGTAGAAGATATTTTAGTTCAAGTTAATACACTCATTCTTCCGGCTGATTTTGTAGTGATGGATATGGAGGATAACCCATATGTAGACCGTGTTGATCCCATTCTCCTCGGGCGACCATTCATGGCCACTGCAGACACAATCATCAAAGTGAAAGATGGCACCCTCTCCATGACTGTTTTGGGTGAAACTGTTGAATTTAAAGTGTTTGATGCTCTGTCTCAACCTTCTATCACTCTTGATACTTGTTTTTCAATTGATGTTGTGGATCATGAGGTTTCTTCTAAAATTGTGCAGAAAAAGTCTAATGAGGCTTTGGAAGCGGTCCTAACACAAGAAGAGGAAGATCTCTTTGAATCAGAGTTCCAAGAAGTGATGGCTGCCTTAGAAGTGTTTCAGCCATACCCACCATCCTGTAGGCCACCACTTGAGCCTCTTGCATCATCCTCCACAAAATTGGAGCCATCCATTATCACCCCACCAAAACTAGAACTTAATGCAAAGATATACAAAGAACGTACCAAGAGTTACCATGACAGGAACATTCAACGGAAAGAATTCACCAAAGGTATGTCAGTTCTTTTGTTTAACTCACGTTTGCGTCTCGTTCCAGGAAAGTTGAAGTCTAGGTGGCTTGGCCCATTCACCGTGGTCAATGTATCTCCCTATGGAGCTGTGGAGATTCAAAATCCTAAAGATGGCTCGACTTTCAAAGTAAATGGACAACGTTTAAAGCCATTCTATGAGGGAATGTCAGTTGGAATTCAAACTGGTCATGTGGTGGATCATCTTCCCTTCGTACAATCAAGTTAGCTAATGGCATAATGTCTTGCCAAGACATTAACTAAGGCGCTTCTTGGGAGGCAACCCATGTGTTGAAGAATAAGGTGCTTGGCAGCGGTCGACCTAATTGCATCAAGAGGGAGTTTCTCTAATACTTTGTCTTAAACTTTCCCCTTATTATTCACATGTTCTCACTCATCCTTGTTATGCTTTAACATTGAGGACAATGTTCAATTCAGGTCTGGGGGGAGGTTTTCAATTTTTGTTCATTTGTGTTTACAATTTTCGTTCGCTTGTCACTTTCATACAACCAATGCTATGGAGCTGCCATTGAGATTTTCATATCAGAAATTTTACACTTCACAAAGCTTTTGCTCTTAGAATTCTGGTGGCTAAAGTACCATGCTCAGATTCTTGAAGGAGAATAGTGGAGACTACCCTAGTGAGCTATTTCGAGCCTAATTGCTTTCTTGAGAGGGTTTAAAGTATTTCTATTCCTCATCTCTACTTATTTTCTTCAATTCACTCTAAATGATCTCATTGTCCCATTTTGGTTGAATACTAAGGATGATTCTCTTTGCAGATCTCAGGTGCATGCTCTCACCCATGAATGAACTCATTGAAGTGATGCTAGGCTCTGCGTGTATAACCATTTTCTGTGCTTTCTTTTCACCCTACCCATTCGTGTGTTCCATCAGCTCTCTTGCAGCCAAACACTACAAGACTTTTTCTTCTATCACCCTCATAATTCCCCTAACTTTGTATCTCAATCAGAGATATTTAACCTATTATAGCCATAACCTATAGCTTAGAAATATACCAAGGTGTGCCAAGATAAAGTTTGAAGCAAGGAGGTTGCTGCCACATGCCCAAATGTAAATTGGTGCGAATCTATGCAGAAAAAAAAAAGAAAAGAGAAAGATAAAGAGAAAGTGTTTCGATTTGATCTAAATGTGAAATATAAAGTCTATACCAGATGATGCTATGAAGTTGCAGCCATACCATTCTAAATCAATGACACCTTGCAGATCAATGAAGAATGCAACCTTGGTATGTTCTTAAGTTAGTTGTGTTCCTTCCAATTCTTCCACTTCCCTTAACCTTAGCCTTTCATTACAACCTTGTGAAAGACCTAGCTGATCTTTGAGGATGTATTCATGGGTGCTGGTATGTATGTGTGTATCTCTATCCTTAGTATTTGACTCCCTTCATGAGATCTAACCAAATATTGTGCTTCTATTTTCATATACTCACTTATGCTTGTTTGAGAGAATAAAACCATAGGTTCTGAGTGATTGAGTGCTAGATGTGAGAATTAGAGTTGAAGCATGTTCTTCCTTCAAGATTTGAGTATGTTTACTTTGAAGCCGTGTGCCTTTGAGCTATAGCTTCCACTTTACACACTTATTGATCATCTATCTTGGTAACTCTATGGTGTTGGATGCATGATTAAAGTTTTCTTTCATTAGTTGTTTTCAAAGTTAGTTTTCTAACCCTTTGGTGTAGAGAGAAAAAAAAGCGTTTGTGGGTATCGTTTCTGTTAAACCCTCAGGAGACACAACTCTTCCGATTAGGGATGCCGAGAGGTTTAAAGGCTTGTTGCATATGCACATTGCAATCGAGTTACCTACATAAGTGGTTTAGTTAACTTCTTGTTTTGTTTTCAACTTTATTCTCTTTTGTTTTGCTCGAGGACTAGCAAAATCTAGGTCTGGGGGTATTTGATCAGTTCTCAATTGTATATCATTTTGTACCCTTCTTGCTTATGATTTGGTTATGTTATTGAGTCAAACATGTGCTTTTAATCCCTTTTTCTGTTTATCATTCAGTTCATTGGGCCTTAGGTAACAATGGTGTCTTTGGATAAGAAAAGATGCAAAATGGTGCAAAAACGAGCTGACTGGGTTAGCAACTCATTTCGGCCTTAACATCTTCCTCCGAACTTGGATTTGTGATAAGGTTAAGACAGCAAGGGGATGACATTTGATACAATTCATGCATGGTAAGGGCTGAGTGGCACAAGAGGAATATGAGCTTAAAGACAAAACCAATTTGGGCCACACTCCTTGTCAGTCCAGTTTCGTGGGTCATCTTGCAGGCCTCATTGCAGCAACTTAGACAGGGTGGATGAGGAGACATCCTTGATAGAAGTTGTTCCAATGGGTGTCTACTATAACATATCAAAATTTCAGCCCAATTGGATATATCTGGACCCCTCAGCACATCAAAGACTGAACTAAGTCCACAGAAATGTCATGTTGGCTGCCATCACTTTTAATGTGACTACATCCCTAGAGCCATGTGCCAAGCATGGGCAGCCACACATGTATTTGTCAGCTGCAGACAAGCATGGGTAGACAAGCATGGGCAGACAAGCATGGGTAGACAACAAGCATGGGCAGCCAAGCATGGGCAGACAAGCATGGGTCAGCTGGAGCAGTTGGGAGCAGCTAAGAGAGGTGTGCTTCACCAGCCAAAGGGGGGCTCGAAATTCACTCTGTAAAGGGAGAGTTTGCACACTCATTCAAGGGGAGAGTCAGACACACAAATTCACTCCAGCCATCCTACATCAATTCATTCAGCCCAAAATCAAAGGAGGACTCCAGCAAGCCTTCCTTGGATATTCCTACGAATTTGTTCTTCCTCTGCCATCACCAGCCACCCAAACTCATCCCAAATCACCTCTTTAGCTGCCATACTCTAGACATGAGAAAGTTCTTGGGGTAGCATTAGAAGTGGAGAAGCACCTGGAGAAGCCTTGGAAACCACAAGCAACTTCAGAATTGGGTTTTCTCTACTCTTATTGCATTCAATATGTTTTCTCATTTTTGCTCAAGTTTCATTTCCATTATGAGTAGCTAAATTCATAACTAGGGCTATGATGTAACCTAACATGAATATTCTGGGTTTATAAGTTGAAGTTTGAGTTTCAAGTTTGATTCATGATTCATATTCCTATTCTTTATGCTTATCAGTTAATATGCTTGTTTGGATGATTGATCACCATTAGAACTTGTATATTAGCTACCTTGGTTTGAATCAAGAGTAGACACCATGCTTTGATTTGAATTGAACTATGAATAAGAAAAGTATGTATGGACATTCGACAACAGGGATTAGATACATGCTTGGTTGTTTAAATTGTTCTTCTATGCTTAATGGGTTCCTAATGCTTAATTTAGATTAGACAACAAATGATCAAGTTAGGGAATTAGGAACACAAGGTTAGGACCAGACACCATGGCCTAATCATACTTTAGCTAGAATCAATCTTTGAATTCGAATGAGATTTGTCACTTGACTCCTTATAACCTAGAATTGAAATGTTATGGTGAATCAAATGCCCTAGTCCCCCAATCTGTTTTTCAGCCTACACAAGTACTCTTGGAGGAGAAGGCAGACCTGGGGGGATATGTGACGACATAGATGGTGAGCTTGGAGAAGGAGTGGACACAGCAGGGGGTGGTGCAGGGTCAGAAGGAGGCGGGTCAGGGGAAGTGGTCGGGGCAGCGACTGGAGTCGAGAGAAAGGGTTGGGCCTGGAGCGTCAGAGGAGTGAGGTGGGAGGAGATAGAGCCGCAGGAGAGAAAAGTAGGGCCAAAGAGAAGTAGAGGCAGAGCAGTTGACAATGGAGAATTGTCCGGAGCAGGAGTAGTGGAGGCCTTGTGAAAAGGAAAAGAAAGTTCATCAAACAATACATGACAAGATAAAAAGACACGGTGGGAAGAAAGATCTAAGCAATGATAACCTTGATGATTTAAAGAATAACCTAAAAACACACACTTAGAAGACCGAAAATGCAAGTTATTAGAATTATATGGACGTAAGTAAGTCAATCACTCCCTTCCACTTCTCAAAAAATCACATGACTGATCTTACCTTATTCAATTGCTCTTTAGCTGAGAGGCAATTAGATGAACAAGTCCCCTGCTTCCGTGGCCCTGGCTACCAAGTCTATTCTGTTCTCTCTTCGTACATCATTGAGGTCTTGCCCCTACTGTCTTGTACAAAGATGTATTATCTCTCATCAGTTCCATATTATTCAAACTACCCTGACAATCTTTATTTGGAGTGGTCTGAATCAAATTGTGGACAGTGTGAGGCAAAGGGCAAGATGTGTAGATTGAAGAACAATGGCACCAAAAGTGAAATTGAATGTGTGGACTTCAGTAAAGCAGGTATGGCCAACATAAATTTTAGTTTGGTTCACATATGTTTAACTTATTACAGATTCTTAATATTCTGATCTACTAGTCACTTTTTGCTTGCTTACTTGGAAGTTGAGAGCAGAGTAGCAGCATTATTTATTGGCTTTTTATTGCAAAAACGTCCCTGAGGTTGATGAACCTATCAAGTTGTATCCTTGTGTTTGTTTGTTTGTTTTTTTTTTTTCTGTGTTCGTGGTCCTCGAGGTTAACTTGGCTAACATATATTTGAATTGTTACAGATGCTTAATATTCTGCTATACCGGTCACTTATCTGCAGATGCAAATAATACAATGGATTCATGTAATAAGATATTATCATCTGCAATCCACGTTTTGCTTACTTATTTGGAAGTTTAGAGCAAAGTAGCAGCACTGTTTATTTAAAGGATATTTTCCAAGCAATAGCTCATTCTAATTACTTATTTGACATTGAAATTTTTTTTTTTTTTTTTTTTTTTTCAGGTACGAAAAGGAAATGGGTGGCTACAGGTGAGATCTAAACATTCAGTTAGAAGCAATTCCTGAGTTGGAGTAACATGTGTACTTATGCATTCCATCATTACATGTAAACACCCTTGTATATGCAATCAAGAATGATCATATAGTTCTTGATGTTTGTACTTGACCAGCACGTGCCTCATGGTCCAAAACTACATAGAATTTAGAAATGGGGGCGTTTCAATGACCATAACATTGGACCTATTGCTACCACACAATCACTGGCTGCCAGATCCAACATTATGCACCATCTGCGCACATAAACTATTCTGTAACACAATCTTGCTTCAAGTTTTAACCTGACAGTCCTTCACCAGCTTCCATAACATTGTCGTTGTCCTGCTTGCTTCATCATGTGATCCTTGAAGTTTCAAAGTCCCCCAATAATGTGTCTTGCATAAATATTTTTCTTCTAGTATTTTAGAGAGTATCTTGCGTTGGAGATGGAAGCCTAACATATAACAGTTTAAAAAATCTCGGCCCTCCCCGCCGAACCCCAGTTGATTGAGAGATTAATTTTGAGAGGTTGGTGGGGTTGGGATGTTGAATCATCATCAGCGACTACTTTCTAAAATGCCTAGAAAGGCAACCATTGAACCTTTTTTTCAATGAAATAGGGGGGAAGATTTAACTTTGTTTTTTCATTCCTCGTTTTGCAGTTCTCTAGCTTCCATGGCCTCTTCCATTAGAAAGATTTCATCAAGAAGGTCAATTAATAGACACAATTTCAATTGAGTTGACGACCGTCGGAGTCTTTGATGAAAACAGAAGCAACTTGGAAAACACACTGATTCATGTGATCAATTTAAGCTCACATCACTGTGGTTTGGGCATGCACACACTGATTCATGTCTCTTAAAACTTGGAAAACAAAACGTTCTACCTCATTTCTCTGACACTCTCAACACCATTTTCAGCTTTGTACGAAATGAGTCTATTATAAACGTGGTCTACAAATGTGATACGCGCTGTTTCTTTTTTGTTCAAAACGGCAGATTCCATACTAGTTGATCATCACCAAGCTAGTTAACAGAGTCTAGGGTTTCAAAAAGAGAGAGAGAGAGAGAGAGAGAGAGAGAGAGAGAGAGAAAAAAAAAAAAAAAAAACAGAGTCCATACTTATTTGATCATGACTAGCTGAAAAGGTCCATGTTAGCTCCAAGTTAGAACATGCCGGATTTGGAATATTTTGATGATTGCTTATCGGCATCTGTGTGGACACATAAGAGAATTGGGAGGCATCTGTAGGTATTCAACATGCCCTTCAAGCATCTCTATGACTTTTTTCATTGATGGTGACAGGACCCGCCCCGAATTTCCCGAAACCCGAGATGAATCTTGTGGAAATTTTCGACATCACCCCGATGTAGGGCCCACTTCTAAAATTATATCATTTTTCCCAAAAAGAAATAAGGGCACGAGACTTTCTACCGAAATTTCGGCAGAGTCTCCCCTGTAAATTGAACCTTCCCCATATTTCTACCTGCACAAAATTCACAATTTATATCCCAACAGGCAGCACGCACAATATAATTTTATGCAATTCACAAACTCGGCCTTCGCCCTTTAAATAATTCGAAACAGAACCGCCAGCAATACTCTTGAATCAAATTAATGCATTAAACAATGCATATAACATACTCAAATTTATTTAAGAATGCCTACTGTAATCAACATAGAATAACTTTTAAATCAAGCCTCGTTTCCATCCGAATTTCAAGACCAACTACAAATTCTGCGACCCACACTAAAACAACATAAGTAAAGTTTAGCCCCTGACTGCACCTAGGCACTACCCTAGGCTGCCTACGTACTCTTACTGAGGGATCAAGCCACACGTAGTTCTTTTATACAAAATTTCCAAATCCATCAACATATAATCAATTACAGAAATCCCCAACAAAATCTTTTTCAAACATCATTCGTTCCCAGCTCAGTATATTATAGCTTAATTCATCCCTCTAATAACCACATAATCTTCCCATACGCCGGAAATTCCAACGCCACGGATGGGGTCTGTCATCCCCCGGAAAATTCTACCACATGGGTGACCTGACAATCACAATATCTCCCCATACGCCGGAAATTCCAACGCCACGTATGGGGTCTATCTTAACGCCGGAAAATCCTATGCCACGCGAGACCTAACAATCACATAATCTCCCCATACGCTGGAAATTCCAACGTCACATATAGGGTCTGTCCTCACGCCAGATAACCTACGCCACATGGGACCTAATAAATCACAGGGTGGTAGTGCGTATAGCACTTCAAACTAACATACACTCAATTATATAAACTAATAATAGAGGTAATCCCAATTTAGTGATACCAGTCTATAGTAGATTGCAACGTAATTTAATCAGGAAAATAATATTATTTTTAGACCAACGATCATGCACATAAACCTAAATTTCATAAAGATCCTAGAACAATTTAAATATTATTCAACGCTTGTTTTCACACAAATTCCATAAAATGCTGTACCACACAATTAGAACATTATACTTTATTTATAATCAAATAATATTAATCACTGATAAGTAACAACCTTTTAGGAAAATCCTAAATTGATCAATTTCCAATTTAACCTCAAATAACAATTTAGACTCGATAAAAAGGTTATCCTAATACCTTCTGAAGGGTAAAACTACCTCGGAAGACTCATGGTCAACCGAGAGTCAAACTAGCCAAACTTGGTCAAACGGGCCCATGGGGCGTACGACCTCCAAATTCTAATCCGAACGTTCCTATGGGTTCTACAAGGTTCAGGATACATGTCTCGTAAGTTTGGTCCAGATCAGACGGTCGGATCACTCACGATCGCACGATCTGACAGTTATTATAAACGTAAATTTTAAGTTATTAAATCGGAACATCCGGGGCTCCGATGAATGATCCATAAATTCCTACACGATCTTAGGAATGTCTAGATTAACATATTATAAATCTAAGATTATCCAAAGGTTCAAACCTATCGAACCGGGATAACGCACACTATGCGATATTCGTTCGAGACTCAAACGGTATTTAAATTGAAATCCGAGCACACCTACACACTCAAGACAACAAGGGGATCGCATCGGGACAGAATGCCCTTTTTCTACAGTGCCCACGCGCCGGCAGCACATAGATGTCCAAAGCGATTACGCTTCGCAAGAAAATCTCCAAATCACGACTCAAGACTTCTACCCTAGGTGTAACACCCTATTTGGAACCACTTTTGTTCTTGGACCTACCCCAAAAACTGATCGGAAGTGACCGGAATCACGATCCCAAAACTGGCCGAACTCCAATTCGAAAATCGAGTTACCTACGCTAGGAATTGATCGAATCCTACCCAACAGGAAGGTAGAACACGAAAAATAGGTGAAAAAACCATACCTTACATGCCGGAGATGGTGGCCTAAAACAGCTAAAACGACACTGTGAAGTTTTGGGTTAAAATCCCTAGCTTTTCAGCATTTTCCGGTGTCAGCAGCTTGGTGGCTGGGGTGGCGAAGGGGTAGAACGAAGAGAGGAGAGTTGGCCAGTCATTTTGGGACCGGCCCCAGCTCAAGTGGTGGCCGGACGTGGCGTCGCCGGCTCAAAATCTGTTCTGATGAACAGTGCTGGGGGGAGTGGTCGCGCACACAGAGGGGAGAGAGAGAGAGAGAGAGAGAGATCAGATTTATCAAACCCTTTTCGCAATATTTACGATAGTGCCATAAAGTTTCTTTTGATCGTAACTTCCTCGTTACAACCCCAGATCGAGCCTACTACGTGTCTACGAACTCATCTCATCGAGCTCTACGCAACGGTACAATTAAAATTCTCAAATTCATTCCCCGTCAAAAAGTCAACTTTAAACCTAATAAAATATTTTAGGGGCAAAATGGTATTTTCTCTGAATAAATTAGTATTTACTAATTTATTTATGATCGGGTCGTTACGGATGGACGACCACTTGGTTTCAATTGTGTACACCATATGGCTGTTATGACCATCTTTCTTATTATTTTCATTTCATCTTCATTGACATTGTAACACCCCGACCCCAAATTTAACCCTTATTTAAATTATTTATTTATTAAGGGCATTTTGGTCATATTCTTAACCGGATGGAGTTTGGGGTAGTGACTGGTATTTTTGGATAGGTCGTACTGAGACGAGTTCATAGACACGTAGTGGGCTCGAATCGGAGTTGTAACGAGAGAGATATGGTCAAAAGAAACCCAGTGGCACAATCGTAAATATTTCGAAATGGGATTTTTATAAAAATCAGATTTTCCCTCTCTCTCTCTCTCTCTCCCTGCGCGCAGAACAGCCCCCCCTGTTACTGTTCACAGCGGTGGTTTTTGGGCCACCACCGTCGCATCCGGCCACCGCTGGGGGTGGCACCGGTCCCAAAAGAACCGTGCCATCTTCCTCTTCCCATCCCAACCAATCTCAGCCACCGGAACCTCCTGTGCTCGCCGGAAAATGCAAAAATCCGACCGGTTTTAACCCAAATTTCAAGGAGCTCGTTCTCTCTCATTTCTTCTCCAAATTTGACGAGTAAGGTATGGTTTTCCACCTATTTTCCATGCTCTAGCTGATGGTTGGATAGGATTTCGTTAATTTTGAGCCTAGGATAGCTGATCTTCGATTTGAAATTCTGCCGATTTTGGGAGTTTGTTTTCGGCCATTTCCGGCCACTTTTTGGGGTAGGTCCAAGAACAAAAGTGGCTCCAAATAGGGTGTTTTACCTAGGGTAGGAGTTTGGAGTCTCGGTTCCAAGATTTTTCGACGGACCGTAATCGCTGTGGACACCCGGTCTGCCCGCGCGTGTGGCGGCGCGTGGGCGAGGGTGGTGGCGTGTCTCTGGACAGTTTTGAGGTCCTCGTGCCGTCACGAGCGCGTAGGATTTCGCGGATCTCAATTCGGACGTCGTTTGATTATCGAACGGATATCGCCTATCGGGCGTTATCCGGGTTCGATAGGTTGGGACCGCCGGATGGTCCCAAATTTAATATATGTTAATCTGGGTAATTCTAGGATCGTGTAGGAATTCACGGATCGTGAATCGGAGCCCCGGATGTTCCGATTTAATAATTTAAAGATTATATTTTATACTAACAGTTAGGTCGTGCGATCGTGAGCGATCCGACCGTCCGATCCGAACCAAACTTGCAGGACGAATGTCCTATACCTTATAGAACCCATAGGAACTTTCGGATCGGAGTTTGAAATCTCACCTTCCCAGGGGGATTATCGGGTGCTAGACTATTGTTGGGATTTACGCAATATTAGAATTAAAATATAATTATATGGTTGTACAAGGGTACAACAGAGTCTAGAATGTCAGTTGGAGTGCTATATGCACTACCTTAAGTACTTCCCTGGATTTTGGAATCACTACAAGTACCATCAAGTGAAAGCTAGGTCCCATGTGGCGTAGGTTATCCGGCGTGCGGACAGATCCCATACGTGGCGTTGGTTGTACCGGCGTATGGGGAGATTTGTGATATGATGTTCAGGTCTCACGTGACGTAGGTTATCCGGCGTTGAGACAGGCCCCATACGTGGCGTTGGTTGTACCGGCGTATGGGGAGATTGTGAGATACTGTGTTGAGGTCGCACGTGGCGTAAGTTATCCGGCGTGTCGACAGACCCCATACGTGGCGTTGGTTGTACCGGCGTATGGGGAGAGATGTGATATGATGTGCAGGTCTCGCGTGGCGTAGGTTATCCGGCGTTGAGACAGACCCCATACGTGGCGTTGGTTGTACCGGCGTATGGGGAGATATTAGGGTAGTATGGTATGGTCGCACGTGGCGTAGGTTATCCGGCGTTGAGACAGACCCCATACGTGGCGTTGGTTGTACCGGCGTATGGGGAGATATTAGGGTAGTATGGTATGGTCGCACGTGGCGTAGGTTATCCGGCGTGTTGACAGGCCCCATACGTGGCGTTGGTAGTACCGGCGTATGGGGAGATCTCGTGACTTACAGAGAAAACGGATTAAGGTATTGCCTATTTGTGGAATTAGGTTTTACGGGAGAACTACGTGTGGCTTGATCCCTCAAAGAGGGTACGTAGGCAGCCTAAGGTTGTTAGGTGCAGCCGCAGACTAAATGTTAGTCATAATTTATATTTGAATTTATTGTTTCCTTGTTTAAGGCATGAATCGACCTGTTAGCGTGTTTGGTAAATTGTTGAGAAGTGTGGAAAGGCCGAAGGCCATTTATATAAATTGCATGAAATTATATTGTGCATGCTGCCAGTTGGGAATATAAATTGTGTTTTATGCAGGTATACTTTTTGGGAAATGTCCAACTTATAGGGGAGACTCTGCCGAAATTTCGGCAGAAAGTCTCGGTATTTAGTAAGTGGGCCCGGCATCGGGGTGATATCAGGAATTCCAAAGGATTCATCTCGGGTTTTGGGAAAATTCGGGGCGGGTCCTTTCAGACATCACCCATCTCCAAGTCCTTTCCCTCGATATATTGATCGAACACCCAAGAACGGAAGTAAATTTGGCTTGAATGCTCTGCCAAGGCATTCAAAATCTTCCTTCTACTTGCCATCTCCATCAGCAACATTCTAAAAATGTAGACATCAGCTTTTTACAAAACACCTACAAGTTGTAGAACAACTCAGGAGCCATATATCCCAATGTTCCCCTAGTTGACGTCATAGAGACAACGCTGTTATCTGTAGGATATAGTTTTGCTAGCCCAAAGTATTTGGGTTGAAATTCTCGTCAAGAAGAATGTTGTGAGGCTTGATATTGAAATGCAGAATTTGCATGTCACTACCTTCATGCAGATATTCAATCCCTCGAGCCACTTCAAGAGAAATCACATACATTTTATTGCAACTCAAAAGCATACTTCCTTCTTTTGAATAAATATATTTATCAAGCAATCCATTGGGAGTGAAATCGTAGACTAGAGAACGCTTTGATCCCTCCACACAGTAACCAACAAGTTGCACCACATTAACATGGTGAATCCTCCCAATTGTAGCTACCACGTTCATGCAATCTTGCCCGTTAGCTTTAGACTTGCCAAAAATCTTAATTGCTCTAAAACAACCACTGCGCAATTTTCCTTTAAATACAGTGCCACAGCCACCTTCACCCAGTTTGTCCTTGAATCTACCAGTCATCTTCTTAATGTTTCAGTAAGAGTATCGCATCAGAGCCACTTTGTCGTGTGGTACGAGTGTGCCGAGGAGGACGTCCGGCCCCTAAGGGGGTTGGATTGTAACATCCCATATCAACCAACGGAGGGGAGGTGATGTACTTTATATGTACATGTCCGCCTCCGTTTAGCACGAGACCTTTTGGGAGCTAACTGGCTTTGGAGTCATGAGAACTCTGAAGTTAAGCGAGTTAGGGTTAGAGCAATCCCAAGATGGGTGACCCACTAGGAAGTTGCTCGTGAGCTCCCAGAAAGAAACCGTGAGGGCAGAGAGAGGGGCTCGAAGCGGACAATATCGTGCTACGACAGAACCGATCCCGGGATATTACATTTGAATAGGCCTTTTAAATTATACCATGCTTGGAAAATATTGAAAGATTGCCTATCAAGTTATTAAACAAAAATTATCTCAAGAGAAATAAACACAAAATATATATATATATAGTTAAACTATTTTAAAACAATTTAATAAGGCTATGGACTCAAAATTTGAGCTTGGAGGGTTGGGTGAAAAAATTGTTTGAGGCTGGGCAATATATGAATAGTTGTATTTTTAAGGATAGAAGTACGGGTTTAGGCCCTTTAGACCTTCTCCACCCATGTCAGGGCTAAACTCAAATTTCCACCATCCAAAATACAACTATTCATGCATTGTTCGAACTCAAACTGTTTTTTCCTTCAACCTTGTAGATTTATAATTTAAGTTCGCATGTGTTATTAAATTGTTTAAGAATGGTTTGACCTTTTTTTTTTTTTTTTTGTAGTTAATTTTTCTTGATAATATTTTTGTTTCAACATTCGTGATTTATTTTTCCAAATATTTTGACCTAAAAAATTAAAATTTCACATATATAATTTAAAATAATTTTGACCTCTCCTGCATGTGAAAATTGGAAATGGTTTTGGGCATCTTCAACAAAAATGGATGAATTTTGAACACAATTAAAAAAGTAAGGAATGAAAAATATATTTGTGAGAATTATTTAACAAATTAAAAAAATATACTTTGAGATTGGAAATCATGAATCTTGATTGATTTGGAAAAGGTGAAGTCTCACTATTAAGGAGTTTGGAGTACTCAACACTCCTTCAAAATTCAGAGCCAATGAAAAAAGATAACATATCAATTGCTTTCCAAAACTTTGAAATTTTGTTTACTCGTTAATGCTCTCTTTCAAGTTCTTAGAAGAAAAAATTTCCTGGCACGGGGATGCCAGGGTCAGCAAGACACCTCAGTATCCCACACCAATCATATGATGCCAGCTGTCTATTATATTGACTGCCCTTTTTTCCTTTCATCTGTCTCCTTTATCTCTTTCCTTTTGTTCTCTCTCTCGCCTGCAAGTGTGCTGCTGCAAACCTCTTTTTTTTTAAGGAGACTTTGGAAAAACACAAAGGAGAGAGAAATTTTTTAAAAGAAGCCAAAATAGACAAAATGCCCTTATTTATTTTTGGATTTCTTAAGGAATCCTTTACATTTGCATGTCTTTGATTTGAAAGTTCAGAGATTTTTCTGTCTTTTTTGAAAAAGCTTTTGCTTTTTCCAAAAGTGATTTTTTTTTTTGCTAAAACCTAAATTTACTTCTTTTTTTTCTTTCTGATTTTCACCTATCTTTTCTCTTCATTTCCGTTCCCTCTCGTCTGGGATCCACCTTCGCCTTTTTTTTTTTTTTTTTTTTCCTTCTAGTCTGAACTCTATCCTCCTCCTTTTAAGTCCCTCTCTCTCCTCCAATTCAAATCAAACTTTTCTCCCTCCTCAGCAACAACTCTTTCCCTCTCCTCTTCCAAATACTCTCTCACAAATTTTCATCTAAGATTTATGAAATTGTTATGGAAGATTAATTTGGATTTTAAAGCTCAAGCTTTTTGTAACCCCTAAAAAAACCATGCTTTAATATCCTTGTGCACTTTGATGGGTAATGAAAAAAAAAAATTGCTAATGAGATTAAGAGGTTGAAGCACTGACTGAAGGTTAAGACCAGAAAAAATAATAATAATAAATTGAAAAAAAGAGGGTTGTAGCTACACTTGCAGGTGAGAGAGAGAAAAAAAGCCGAAGGAAGGAGAGAGATGAGAGGAAAAGGGCAGTCAATGGAGTAGACAGTTGGCATCATATAATTGGTGTGGGATATTGAGGTGTCTTGCTGACCCTGGCATCCTCGTGCCAGGGAAGTTTTTCTTAGTTCTTAGGGGATGAGGCGTAAAAGTTGGGAACGTAATTTCAACGACTTGGAATTTTGTAGTTCTTTTTTTTTTTTTGGTCGAAGGAAATGATATTCCATTAACTTAGTAATTTCAAGTGCTTTGGTTTTTTGTTTTGTTTGTTGTATTGGGCCGGATTTTTTAGTTTTCCTTTGAAATTTTCAACAATTGGAAAACAAAGAAAAAGAAATCTCACCTCATAGATGCTAAATATCAATGATTTTGGAAAATAAATAAATAAAAAATCAACGTGGCCTACTCATTGATGCCAGACTTTCAATGGGAAGAAAAACTTGGAGTTTACTTTTCAAGTCTTCAGTGGGAAAGTTCAAACTGATTCCACTGCAGAAAGTCAGTCAACGGACTTGTAATACTGATTCCGCATATGCATTTGTCCATTTTCCATGTGCATCAAACAGGTTCATCACTATCCACCATTGGTTTGGTCCCATCTGTTAAATTCAATCCATCTGCATCTAGCTTGATGATATGTGAGGTTTTTGCATAACGGGCTATTGTGCCCACCGCTTTCGGGTGACGACGAGCTGCCCGGAAGTTTCACGCGACAAAACATTTCGTCGGGTTAAATACACAGTTGGGGCGACGAATAGATATTTCATTGGGCGACCAGCGTATTGCGACAACCGTTCCTGACGCAACTGTTCATCGCCGGAATTATGTGCCGACAAACTGGAGACGAAGACTCCTGATTCTCGTATGGGGTAAACGTTCCACCGCGCCTTATATTTCGTAGTTTTTAGAAGTTAAAACTGTGAGATTACTCGGGCAATTTTGGAATTTCAAAGGTTTTTTTTTTTATTGACACATTAGCACAGCAAGAGTTTTTTAATTCATCCAGAAATAAGAAACTCCATGAAAAAGAAGCTCCGTACAAATAAGAACATGCTAAAATGCAGAAACTGAAACCAGACAGAGTACCCAAACTAAAATGCAGAAACATGCCCAACCCTACTCTTAGACACCCACATGAAACCCAACATCAGAACCCGGAAAACAGGCAGAGAGACGCTACACAAGTACTGGTGTGTTTGAATAAAATTACAAGAGTTGCTACCTCATCATGACCTAGGTGACAGAGTACACGTCAACTCTATGTTAGAACATGTATTGTTCAAATTATCATGAATATCTACAGGCATCTCTTGAGGGCACAGAAAAGGCTTAGGAGGCATTTGTAGGCTTTCAACATCTCCTTCGAGCATCTTTATAACTTCGTTCATTGCCGGACGATCACTTGGCTTCATTTGAATACACCACAAGGCAGTTATAACCATCTTTTTTACGATTTTCTTTTCTTCCTCTGTTATATCCCCCATCTCCAATTCCTTTCCCTCCTTATACTGGTCGTACACCCATGAGGGGAAGTAAATTTGGCTTGAATGCTCTGCACGTGCATTTAAATTCTTTCGTTTGCTTCCCATTTCCATCAATAGCATTCCAAAGCTATAGACATCAGCTTTGTATGAGACGCCACCAATATTTTTGTAGAACAACTCAGGAGCCATATAACCCATTGTTCCCCTTGCTGCCGTTAACGAGACAATACTGTTATCCGTAGGATATAATTTCGCAAGCCCAAAGTCAGAAATCTTTGGGACGAAATTTTCATCAAGAAGGATGTTATGAGGCTTGATATCAAAATGTAAAATTTGCATGTCACAACCTTGGTGTAGATATTCAATCCCTCGAGCTACTCCAAGTGAAATATCATACATTTGCTTGTAACTTAGCAAGTTACTCCCTTCTTTGGAATAAATGTATTTATCAAGAGATCCATTTTGCATGAACTCATATACTAAAGCGCGCTTCGAACCCTCAACACAATAACCAACAAGTTGCACCACATTAAAATGGTGAATCCTTCCAATGGTAGCTACCTCACTAATGAAATCTTCCCCATTAGCTTTGGACTTGCCCAACATCTTAATTGCTCCAAAACGGCCGCTACGTAATTTTCCTTTAAATACCGTGCCAAAGCCTCCTTCACCTAACTTATTCTTGAATTTGTTAGACATCTTTTTAATATCCGAGTAAGAGTACCTTATCGGCAAAAAATTGTTATCACCATGCAGAAAATTTTCGATTGTGCTATACATTGATGAATGTCTTTTCCGCCATGTATAGATAAAAAACGCAATCACAAATGGAGCCAGCATAAATGTTACCACGAGATGTAGTACTGCACAAGAGCATTACCAAAAAAAAAATTCATGAGAAAATTACAGAAACTGACTTGCTTTTTGATGCATCCTTTTTACACGTCATCACATCCTTTATGTCTATCAAATAGCTATGTAAATTATTGTGCAATTCATCATCTTCTTTTTTCCTAATCAATTTAGGGTGATGATTTTGGTATTCTATAATTACTCATAAATTACCTCGTGGGCTCTTCATGTGTGAGTGGTAAAGGAGTGTAAGAAATGAAATTGAATTGCTAAAACACGCTCTTACCGAAGATAATGATTATTAGTAGATTAATTCCTGTCCATGGATGACCTGCAAGCAATAAGACAAAAGTCGACAAAATCAGTCAAAGACTTTTGATTATATGTTTGGGAAAAGAATATGTGTTGAATAATTAAAGAAACAGAAGCTGTTACCTGAGATAAAGCGTTTCACCACATAATCTGCAAAATACAACAAAAGTTAACGAAGATAAAAAAAACAAAAGACTTTGTACCTTTTTTTAATACAAAAACAAAAACAAAACACTTTAAGAAAGATCATTTACCGCAAATCTGCTTCAATAGATCCAAAACAAAATTACCTACAATAACAAAGAAAAACAAAACTAGCACAGTTGTAACTTTGCCACATAACAACCGTAATATATACATATAATACTACAAAATTCACATTTATGTACAATGTTAAAATTTAGCTTGTCATTTATAAACGAACATAGTGTTTCAAGGAAAAATGACAACCATTAATTAAGTGGTATAATAATTTTATATTCAAGTAATTTTTGAAGGCATATCTAAAAGATAGACCGTTCCAATTTTTGAAATACAATACAAAGTGTTAGTCCATAAAAGTATTCCTTATTTAAGAATCCCTCAATTGAAGTTTTCATATATATATATATATGACTGAAAATAAAGACGTACCTTTATAACACTTATTACCAAGTGGGGTCCATTGGTGTGGGCCACATTCAACAAAGGCAGAACCTAAGGTATCATAATTAAGCTCAAAGCCATACATCAAAGCGTCGTGTATGTATCTGTAAGAAAAGTTTTGGTAATTTTTCTTGTGCAAGGATTTACTCATCATAGTCGTCCACTCTATACTGCAGCCGTCCTCCAAATCCGACGATGTAATGTCAACCTTGACATAAGCTGTCCTACTCAGATTATTAATGCATGGAGCAGTCACTAGGTAGAGAGATGAACTCATTGGATTTGCACACGTGATAAAAGTTACAGACTGACTTGACGAACCATACAGATCCCCCATACTGAAGTTAGAGTTGGCTACAGGATAACGAGGAATGGAGGAGCAATTGTTCTTTTCAAGGCCAGGATCTACGACTCGGATCGTTTTGTCATCGTAGTTGAGGGCCAGCACCAAGTATTTTCCAGAATATAGGTGCAACACCGTAACGTTGTTGTCGCAGTGCAACGTATACCTCGAGTCCCCGCAGTGCTCTGGGTCACGGTTCAGTCGAAAAGGGTAGCTTATGTTGTGGATGTTGCCGCAGGAAGAAGGAGCACACCTGTAGTTATCTTTAGCGCTACAAATTTCACTGGATAATAAGTTAATACCTAAAAAGGCTACAACTAAGACCCAGGAAGACAAGGTAAAGGGCCTTGCTCCACTTCCCATAGATGGAGAGAGAGAGAGAGAGAGAGAGGTTGTTCAGAGAATAGATTTACAAGTTCTGCAGATATCTATCAGTTTTGTACCGTCCACTCAAATTGGTATTATTGATGTCAGAAAGTCAGTCAACGGACAGGTAATGCTAACCCCACACGCATTTTTCTATTTTCATTCCGCGTCTTTCAGTTTTCAATATCCTCCATTCCATTGGACCCCTCTATTAAATTCACACCAAAACAGTAATGCCTGTATATAGCTCCATCCTCTGCATGAGTAACCCGTATACAAATTAGGGCGCCAATTAAGCTTAAACCCGAACACCAGCGCCTCGTGTATATGCTGATACGAACCGTTTTGGTCATTTTCATACAACGTCCGTCCGATCTACCCTGCACCAGTCCTCCAAATACAGCGTCGTTAGAGTTCTCCCCGCCTTCACATAATAATAAGGCTTATTTTTTTTTAATATACTCTCACTTTGCCCTCAAAAACTCATTTTGTCTCACTGTACCTCATTTTTCATACATTGTTGTCTCACTTTACTCCATTTTTAGCCCCTAAAAAATTTATGGTTTTGTCCTTACTTGAGAACATGAATGATTGTTTAATCCGACACGTGGATAGCCAACGATTGCGATGAAGTTGATCTCAGCCTGTCCTACGTTTGCTTTTTCGCTAATTGCTATAAGCCAAAGTGGAAGCTTGAATCACATTGCCGACGTAGAAAAGTAAAAATGGCAAATGCAATGCCAAAATATTCATAGAATGAAGCTGATCAGCGGCCCGACAAAAGACAAAAACTAAGAGCTCACCTCCAATAAATATCTTCGATAGGAATGAAAAAAATATTCTAGGACACTGGATTGTAGGGGCTTTTTGTGCGGTAAAAATAATATTCTATGAAAGGACCCGCCCCGAATTTTCCCCCAAAATCCGAGACGAATCCTTTGGAATTCCTGACATCTCCCCGATGCCGGGCCCGCTTACTAAAGACCGAGACTTTTGCCGAAATTTCGGCAGAGTCTCCCCTATAAATTGGACACTTCCCAAAATTTATACCTGCATAAAAACACAATTTATATTCCCAACTGGCAGCATGCACAATATCATTTCATGCAATTCACACAAATGGCCTTCGGCCTTTCAACATTTCAACAAACTACCAGACACACTAACAAAACAATTCATGCCTCGAATAAGGCGGGCAATACATTCAAATAACGACTATGACTAACATTAGTCTGCGGCTGCACCTAATGACATTAGGCTGCCTACGTACCCTCCTTGAGGGATCAAGCCACACGTAGTTCTTCCGTAAAACCTAATTCCACACTCAGGCGATACCTCATTTCATTTCGCTGTATTCCACATAATCTCCCCATACGCCGGTACAACCAACGCCACGTATGGGGTCTGTCAACACGCCGGATAACCTACGCCACGTGCGACCATGCCATACTATCACATATCTCCCCATACGCCGGTACAACCAACGCCACTTATGGGGTCTGTCTCAACGCCGGATAACCTACGCCACGTGAGACCTACACGTCATATTACATAACTCCCCATACGCCGGTACAACCAACGCCACGTATGGGGCCTGTCCCGACGCCGGATAACCTACGCCACGCGGGACCTCAACATCATATCACAATCTCCCCATACGCCGGTACAACCAACGCCGCGTATGGGGTTTGTCAACACGCCGGATAACCTACGCCACGTGCGACCTCAACACAATACCACAATATCTCCCCATACGCCGGTACAACCAACGCCACGTATGAGGTTTGTCTCAACGCCGGATAACCTACGCCACGTGAGACCTGACTTTCACTTGGTGGTACTTGTAGTGAATCCAAAATCCGGGGAGGTACCTGAGGTAGTGCGTATAGCACTCCAAACTGCCATTCTAGACTCTTTGTACTTTTGTACAAACTTATCTAATTAAATATAATAATTCTAAACTTGTGTAACCCTCCACATTAGTCTAGCTCCAGATAATCCCCTTGGGAAGGTGAGATTACTCCGGGAGACTCACGGTCAACCAAGGGTCAAACTACCCTAACCCTGGTCAAACGGGCCCACGGGGACCACGACCTCCAAACTCCGATCCGAAAGTTCCTATGGGTTCTATAAGGTATAGGACACTTGTCCTGCAAGTTTGGTTCAGATCGGACGGTCGGATCGCGCACGATCGCACGATCTAACAGTTAATATAAAATATAAACTTTAAATTATTAAATCGGAACATCCGGGGCTCCGATTCACGATCCGTGAATTCCTCCACGGTCCTAGAAATACCTAGATTAACATATATTAAATTTGGTTCCATCTAACGGTCCCAACCTATCGAACCCGGATAACGCGTAATAGGCGATATCCGTTCGATGGTCAAACGATGTCCGAATTGAGATCCGCGAAATCCTACACACTCGTGACCACCTAAGGATCTCATCGAGACATAATGCCACTTTTCTACAGTGCCCACGCGCCGCCGCACGCGCCGGTAGCGCGCGGGTGCCCAAAGCGATAACGCATCGCCGGAAAACCTCAAAACCACGGCTCCAAACTCCTGCCCTAGGTATAACACCCTATTTGGAGCCACTTTTGTTCTTGGACCTACCCCAAAAAGTGGCCAGAAATGCCCAATCGCGGCGGCCGAAGTTCGGCCGATTTTCAATTCGAAAATCGAATTGGTTACGCTAAGAATCGATCTAATCCTACCCAACCATCAGCTAGAGCATGCAGAAGGGATGAATTTTCATACCTTGATCGCCAGAAATGGCGGCCGGAGGAGGGAGATCGGAGCCGGCGAAGTTCGGGCGACATCCGGGCGAAAATCGCCATTTTTCGGCGGCTGGAGCGGCGGCCGATGTCGGGGGAGGGCTGGTTCGTGACGCCGAGGCCGAGCCGGTTCTTTTGGCACCGGTCCCGACCGCAGCCGCGGTCGGTGGCTGGAGATACAAGGAGAGAGAGAGAGAGGGCCGACGGGAGAGAGAGAGAGAGAGAGAGAGAGAGAGAGAGAGAGAGAGAACCAGATTTTTATAAAAAAAATCTCATTTCGAAATATTTACGATTGTGCCACTGGGTTTCTTTTGACCATAACTCTCTCGTTACAACTCCGATTCGAGCCCACTACGTGTCCATGAACTCGTCTCACTACGACCTATCCAAAAATACAAGTCACGGTCCCAAACTCTCTCCGGTTAGAAATGTGACTAAAATACCCTTAAATAATTAAATAATTAAATAAGGGTTAAATTTGGGGAAATTTGGGGTCGGGGTGTTACATTCTAGGACATTGGATTGTATGGATTTAAAGTTTTAAAATTGAATTTTTAATTTTTAATTAATATTTTATGAAAAATGAGGTAAAATGGGACAAGAATGTAAGGAAAATGGAGTAAAGTGAGACAAAATGAGTTTCAGGGAGCAAAATAAGACTCAAATACACTTTCAGGGATATATCAATAAATAAGCCTAATAATAACCCCTGCTACCAATGCAAGGACTTGCGTCCACATATAGCGACAAATTGGCTGGAACTCTTTCACACTTCAAATAAATAATTGGGCTCAAACTTTTGCATATTTGCGTGCAATTTGAACTTGTCCATTTGTACGGATCTCGGAAGCTGAAGTTGGAAGGCGACAGAGAATAGTGAGCAAGCGAGGAGCAGTCGTTTTTGCGGAGGCCGGTATCGACAGCTCGGATTGCGTTGTTGTCGTAGCCAGAGCCGGTCCAGGGTTTTCTAAGGCCCTGAACAAATTTTGAAAGTGTGCCCCTTTAGACAAATTAAACACTAAAATTACAATTTTTTTTTTATCAAAATTAAACACTGCTCAGATGCATTTGGTAAATTTTCAAGTGAAACATTGGTCTTTTCAACAAAATATTTATTCAAGGATCCTCTTACACTTGGAAAAATTTCTTCTTCTTTTTCTTTTTTGTCTTTTGAGATTTCCATAAAGTTATTTATTAGGAAGCATTTGTTAAATTTTATAATAAACACAACACAATAACAAAAAAACTAATTAATAAATAACAATAAAACTTGGATTTTGAGCATCTTTTCTTTAACTTGAAACTTCCAATTGTAAAGAACAAGAATCTTTCCCAAATTTTTTGTTGAATCAAATAATAAAGAAAAAGAAGTATAAAATTTATACATCTATATTTATCTACGAAAAAGGAAGAACCTTGAAAGATATGATAAATAAATAAAAATCTTGAAAGAAAGGCACTGGTCTAGTCTTGTGGAGGATTGTTTTCCAACTCAGTGTTGGAGAAGAAGAGAATCACAAAAAATAAAAATGAAACTTTGCTTGCATTTGAGAGTCTTCTTGTGTTATGTCCCGGGCTGTTGCCCTGGGCTAGGGCCGCTTCTGGTCGTAGTTGATTGATCGGACCGTGTATTTTCCTGAGTATATATTTAGGATTGTGAGGTTGTTTTCGCATGAGAGGGTGTAAAACAACACGCCGCAGTTGGTTGGATCGCCGTTGAGTCGAAATGGGTAGCTTATGTTGCGGATGTTGCCACAGGATGAAGGAGGGCAGATGCGACCAATAGTTTTCTTGTTTGAAGCTTCAGAGGATGAGGTGATGGCGAGAAGGGAAAAATTAAAAACTTTGAAGAAGACGATGTTTGAGTTTCCATGGAGAGGGAGATTTTTGGCATATCTATGAGTTGTCAACTTGTTCATTTGTGAACTAGTTGTAATTTTATAATAATTTATTCCCAATATCATGTATATATATTTTATAAATACAAATGATAGTCTAAACTAAAATCAAGAAAAGAGATTCTCACACGTCATTACTAAGATGTCATGAAGTTCGACTATAAGACAACAGGTCTAGTGAAAGCTCTTTTCCATTCGGTTGGAACACATTGACAATTTATTCCAAATATCATAAATAAATGAATAAAAAAATAAAAAAAATAAAAATAAAAAAGAGACTAGCAATAAATAGAATACACAATAAATTAGCATAATGAAAATAAAATGTGTTGAGGTCTATTGGGTAAAACAAGAAGTGAAAAATTGTCTTGTTATTGTGCTCCACATCAAGAAAGTTGAAACCAATAGCTGTTGTCATGTAAGTTACAAGAAAATAAGATGTCGTATTTTTGAAGAAAACTTTAAAAATATCCAGAAAAGAGAATGTAAATTTAATCATGTTGTTATTGGGTAGGTGAGTCAAGGATATCACATGATTGGCTTTAGTCTACTTTGACAGCTTCACAAATCAATTTCATGACACTTTCCTACTACACTTTACTTATCATGTAAATAACAGATGGATTTTCCTAAGATGTGAGTGATCTCATTTGCATGTGAATGTAATTTTGCCTGTTCTCACCCTCTAAAACTACAAGTTCCTTGAGCAATTTTAGTTGTTATACCAGTTCTTTTGTTCGCATTCAATGCGAAGTCCTACTAGATTGAAAGCAACGAAGCCATGCTCCCTTGAGGTAATGCACAAAAGTATCTTATACAGTACCTTGTGCAAACAAACCAAGATGCGTGCAAAAAAACTAAAGGCTTGGAATAGGGTTAGCTTTAGAATTTTGAAGGCCTTGTGCGAAATCAAGGTCTAAAATATCGATGACTTCGGAAATATCAGTTGTCCAAAAACACAGAAGTTTCGATGGAAATATCGAGATATTATCGATATCGATAAAAAATGAATAAAAATCACGGAAATTGTAAAAAAAACTTGAAAATTTTTCTTCAAACTTTGGAAGTTATTTAGTCAATAATTTATTACTTTATCACAAAAAATTGGAAGGAAATGCATTGCATAATGGGTTTAACTGATTTAAGTTGATTATATAGCGAGCTCACAAACACTACGAGTGTAAAAAATATGTAGCAATTAATGAAAGAATATTAAACACACCATAATCATTTATTTATAATGATTTACTACAATATTTTACACTTTATACATGAGTTTTATAAAAAAAAATAGCCAAAATTTGATCCTTGCTTTCGCAAATGTCAGTTTTTATAAAAAAAAATATTTAGATATAGCAGAAAACCCAGTTTAAAAGACACAAATATCCGCAAAACTAAAACTTACATAAACCTAAAAGTAAAAAGAAATTTAATATTTCAGAAGCAATCATCTCTTACCAGAACTGACAACTTTTGTTTGATCATCTCAAAATTAATACATTTTTCATGCATATAAATTGCTTGTGCTTGATCAAGCAAGTTTTTGGCTGATTTGTGTGGATATAAATAAAGGTCTTGTTTGGAAGACTGCAATTGCTGGGCTGCTGTTTTCTACGGTGTGAGTAATATTTGTGCCAAACAAAACTTACCACTCAGACATGTCAGAAGGGATCTTAAGGAGTCCACCACAATTGTCTTCAAGGTCGGCATCATAACAAGTAACACTATAAACAACACTCACATCAACACCAATCTAATACCCATCCTCAAGAGTCCAACTACGATGGTCATTAATACGGCAAACAAGAATTGGAAAAGGGTCATTGGGAGAGTTTACAAAAGGAGTTTGAACGTAGGGAAAAAAAAACTCATTGCAGTGAAATGATTTGAAAAGCTAGTCAAAGAAGGTGGGAAGGAGTTTCGTGCGGAGAAGCAAGCAATTGATTTTACTTTGAAACTTTTTAGGTTTATGTGAGTTTTAATTTTTAGGGTATTTGTGTCTTTTTAAGTAGGTTTTCAGTTATATTTGTATTTGTATTTTTTATTATTTAGAAACTGATATTTATGAAAGTATGAGCCTAGTTTTGGTTATTTTTGGTAAATACTCTTTATACATTGCATGGTAAGATACATGAGTTACTTAGTACGACATAAAGTTCCTGATAGAACCCGCTCTGAATTCCTCGAAATCCGTGACGAACCCTGTAATTTTTCCGACATCAAACCTATGCCGGCTTCACTTATCAACAACATCCTTTTCTCCGAAAACAAAGGAAAAGAGGCACTATGCGAAAATTGACCTTTAGCTTTAGATAATCTCTGTTGCTAAAGGTACCCAAGAACCGAAGTATTGGAAACCGATGCATATGATATAGTGATACGCTCTGGATATTCCCTGTCGCTTAAGATTATTTACGACTTCGCTCTTCCATTCGGTTGGAACACGTTGACAATTTATTTGAAATATCATAAATAAATGCATAAATAAAAAAAAAGAGACTGGCAATAAATAGAATACACAATAAATTAGCATAATGAAAATAAAATGTGTTGAGGTCTATTGGGTAAAACAAGAAGTGAAAAATTGTCTTGCTGTTGTGCTTCACATCAAGAAAGTTGAAACCGATAGCTGTTGTCTTGCAAGTTACAAGAAAATAAGATGCCTTATTTTTAAAGAAAACTTTAAAAATATCCAGAAAAGAGAACGTAAATTTAATCATGTTGTTATTGGGTAGGTGAGTCAAGGATATCACATGATTGGCTTTAGTCTACTCTGACAGCTTCACAAATCATTTAAGATGCCTTTTGGAATGAAAATGAAACTAGCATCATAGCTCCATTAGCTTATTGTCAATTTCATGACACTTTCCCACTACACTTTATTTATCATTTGAATAACAGATGGATTTTCCTAAGAGCAACTCCACCTATTTGCCCTTAGTCATGGCAAGGGTGGAGCTAGGGCAGCCACTATTCACGTGAATAGTGGCTGCCCTTGCAAATAGTATTTTGTGTTTCCACCCATTGCCATGGCTAAGGGCAATTACAATTTTTTTTTTGTTTTTTTCACAAATTTTTTAATAAAAATAATTAATTTAGATAATATTTTCGGATAATATTTTTGGGTTCGTACATATCAATATTTATTATAAAATTCATATCTCAATCAGATAAAATTTTGGTATTTATAGAAAAAAAAAAGAGTATTTTTTTGGTATTTTAAAAAAAAAAAATTCAATTTTTTTTCATTTTTTTATTGCACAAAAATTGGCTGCCGTTGGATTGGAGAAAAAAATCTGATCGGAGAGCCCAGAGCGCGACACGTGGACTTTTAGTGGTACTGTAGCGCCAGATACTGTAGCATCAATGTAGCATAGCGGCACTGTAGCGGCACTGTAGAGATACTGTAGCACCAAAACGAGGGTTGGAGCTCGGGCCAACCTTGCCCTCGGGCCAGCCCAGGTTGCTGGGTCCCACCTTGCGCTCGGGCCTGGACTGTCCGCTGGAACACCTTTTTTTTTTTTTTTTCCTCCCCCAGCCTCGGGCTGGGCTGTGCCGCTGGAATCACTCTAAAATGTGAGTGATCTCATTTGCATGTGAATGTAATTTTGCCTGTTCTTACCCTCTAAAACTATAATTTTGAATGTAACTTGGGCAATTTTAGTTGTTATACCAATTCTTTCATTCGCATTCAATGCGAAGTCCTACTAGATTGAAAGCAACAAAGCCATGCTCCCTTGAGGTAATGCACAAAAGTATCTTATACGGTACCTTTGTGCAAACAAACCAAGATGCGTGCAAAAAAACTAAAGGCTTGGAATAAGGTTAGCTTTAGAATTTTAAAGGCCTTGTGTGAAACCAAGGTCTAAAATATCGATGGTTTAAAAAATATCAGTAGTCCAAAAACTCAGAAGTTCCGATAGAAATATCAAGATATTATCGATAACGATAAAAAATGAATAAAAACTACAGAAATTGTAAAAAAAACTTGAAAATTTTTCTTCGAACTTTGGAAGTTATTTAGTCAATACAATTTATTACTTTATCACAAAAAATTGGAAGAAAATGCATTGCATAATGGGTTTTACTGATTTAAGTTGATTATATAGTAAGCTCACAAACACTACGAGTGTAGAAAATATGTAGTAATTAATGAAAGAAAATTAAACACATTATAATAATTTATTTATAATGATTTACTACAATATTTTACACTTTATACATGAGTTTTTATCAAAAATAGCCAAAATTTGATCCTTACTTTCACAAATGTCAGTTTTTATAAAAATAAAAAAATATTTAGATATAGCAGAAAACCCACTTAAAAAGACACAAATATCCGCAAAATTAAAACTTACATAAACCTAAAAGTAAAAAAGAAATTTAATATTTCGCAGGCAATCATCTCTTAAGGTCGACGTCATAACAAGTAACACTATATAAACAACACTCACATCAACACCAATCTAATACCCATCCTCAAGAGTCCAACTACGATGGTCATTTATACGACAAACAAGAATTAGAAAAAGGTCATTGGGAGAGTTTAAAAAAGGAGTTTAAACGTAGGGAAAAAAAAACTCGTTGCAGTGAAATGATTTGAGAAGCTAGTCAAAGGTGGGAAGGAGTTTCGTGTGGAGAAGCAAGCAATTGATTTTACTTTGAAACTTTTTAAGTTTATGTGAGTTTTAATTTTTAGGGTATTTACATACCATAATCAAATTGCTATTATACAACTCCCAAAAAAAAAAAAAAAACCTCCAAAAACAAAGCATTGGAACCGCATTTCATAATTGGGTTACAAACAAAAAAGGAACAAAAAAGGAATACAACTCCAAAAACAAAATTATTATAGGGTCAATGAGGTAAATTTTCAACCCCAAGAATAACAAAACAGAATCTTTGAATCAAACACAACACTAGACTCAAACTAGCAAAACAATAGCAAATCTAAATTCAACCCAACAAACTTCTAAAAGAATACAGAAATGAACGAAAAATTTCGAAAGTTACAAAAACATGCCATAAAAATTGAGTTATTTCTTTTCATGAACAAAAACAAGCATCACAAAGAGGGAGGAAAAAAAAAAGTCCAGACCTGTGAAACATTGACCACTAGTATGGTAAGCACATAAACAAGAGCAACCTGATAATATAGAACTCTCTTGAACCAGTATGTGTTGAGAATTAAGCTGCATGCTTAGCTTAATTCAACCTGCAGATGACAATTCTGCAGATTGGAATTGAAGAGATGAAGAATTAGCTTCTTTTAGAAATAGTCGTTAGTTCAAATATGTAACAGCTAGCTTTATTTCTGTTTTAAGAAACCTGCATAGCTGTTATTCTTGTCCCATTTGAATTGTACTAGGTCATCCGATCTTTCTCCAAGTGGAAAGATCGTAGCCTCCTATGGTCTGAATGGCTGAAGATGAGTCCTTGCTCCCTAGAAAATAGGGTCTGATTTTTTACTGAGATAGGAATATAGTCATGTAATACCTCTGCGTTTTTTGATAGAGAAATATACTGAAACATTTCAAATCCTCTGTTTTTCCTATCCTTCTTTCTCTGAGGTGTATTTCTCCTAAAGGTTTCAGCTTTTGCTTTCAACCTAAAGTATTAAGCTTGATACTAATTCAACAGTATGTCCATGAAATCCTTGAATGATTATTTCTCCTACTACACTTTATAAATACATATATATATATAAAGATTTATAATTAACTTATTATAGATAAGTAGGAAAACGAGAAAGTTTATTAAGTAACATTGACACGTGAAATCTTAATGTCAATAACAACTTAACTTAAACATATATTTTCCTCTTTTACTTATAAAATAACTCATCGCTTAAGAAATTAATTGTGAACTGTATAAAATCCTTAAAACTTAAAAAACTCTCTACTTGGACGTACCCCATCCATATTCCGTCAATTCCTTTACTATACCATCAATTTCGATAACATTCTATCAATTCCAATAACATTCTGTCAATTCCAATAATATTCCATCAATTCCAAAAATATTCCGTCAATTCCATCCTCGCAGGCCTCGGAAACACCAAGTTAACCGAGCCACATTCCTTGCAGGCCTCGGAGACACCAAGTCAACTCGAGCCACAATCCTCGCACCACATGATTTAGGCGTCCCCGAAACTCGTGGGGCATTATAAAAAATAATAAAACTGTTTCAAAGTAACTGGGGGGGTACTCCTGTGATGGGTTTGAACATCATATTCCACAAATCCATATTTCAAACCATTTTTCTCAACTTCCAGAAAATTAGTTTTCAACTACCTTTAAATTAACCCCACATGCTATTGAGAACTAGTGTCTATAGTTCATCATTCTCAAACCACTGAGGATATATATATATATATATATATATATACTTATATATTAAATTTAAACATATAATAAACATATAATTAATTCCTCGTCCACACCAAAATCCTTAGAAAATAAAAACGGTTACCTAATAACCCATAAACATTTGAATAATCCAATATCACCCAATAATTCACTTATTAATACTCATAATAATAATAAATAAATAGTTAACAACTAAACTTCGAACATCAGAACAACACCCAAAATATCATTAAAACACTGTAACATAAATTCGTAATTGAAACATAAACAAAATAGTTCACAGACAGTCAAGCCTCATTTACACGGTCATTCTGGCACGATCGGACGGTTAACGTTTATCTAAAATTTAAATTATTGAACCGGGGTATCCGGGACATCGATTCTCGATCCACGAATCCCTATACTATCCTAGAAGTGCCTAGATCAACATATTTGAAAACCAAAACGATCCAACATTCCGAAGACATTGAACCCAGATAATGCATAAAAGGCATAAATCCGTTCGAGGTTCAAACGATATTCGAATTGAAATCCAAGCACACCTACATGCTCGTGACAACCAAGAGATCACATTGGAACACAATGCACCTCCGCTACGGTGCCCACTCGAGATACCGGTGGCCGAAAAACTTCAAAACTGAGGGCTACCCTTCCGACTATAGCTACTACTCGATGAGTGGAGCAATTTATTCAACTACGGCAACGTCCAATTCGAACGGTAAGTGGCCGGAAATTCAACCCGAAATCTGACCAAACTTTGAGTCACAATTCGAGTTACCTAAGCTAGAAATCGATCAAATCCTACCCAACCATCAGCTAGAGCTCAAAGAGTAGATGAGAATCCATACCTTGTTTGCCAGAGATGGTGGCCGGAGGAAGGAGATCGAAGTCGTAGAAATTCAAGCAAAAATCGGCTCGTTTTTGGCAAATTCTGGCGGGGCTGGGCCGCGGTGAGATGGCGAGGTTGGACTGGTTTGTTTGGGGTCAATTTCATGGCAAGACGTGGCTAGTGGCGATGGTTATGGAGGATGGAGGCTGTCAGCTGGAGGAAAAATGAAGAGAGAAGGGGCACGACGCAGGGAGAGAGAGAAAGAGAGTGTGAAAGAGAAAGAAATCTGGATTTTTAAAAATCCAGTTTCGCCAAATTACAATTTTCCCCCTACATAAGTTTTAATCGTATCTTTCTCAATACAACTCGGATTTGAGCCCACTATGTATTTACAGACTCGTCTCACCGTGCTCTATGCAATGGTACAATTGAAATTTCCAAATTCTTCCCGATTAAAAAGTCAACTTTTAAACTATTAAATATTACGGGGGTAAACTTGTCTTTTACTTGAATAAATTAATAATTAAAAATTGATTTAGGATCGGACTGTTACAACTCTGACCTAGCCTACGCAGTAGGTGGACCCTATCAGGGTCAAGCAGCGTGGGACTATATGTGAGTGGACTTTGTTTTAAACTATAATCATTATTTTCAAGGATGGAAAAATATGCGTAATGATTTCTTGGATTATTGAGTTATAATTTATTTACTAATGTGGAATATAATATTATTATGAAAGTATTGCAATTATATGCGAATAATTGCGGATTGTGAATACTTTGAATGGATATGTACTACTTGAGAATGATTATTTATGCGTGGATATGTGTTGAGTACATGAAGTTGTTGGGGAGAGTTATGAAATGTGGATTGGGTTGTGGTTAAGTCATTTTTAAGTGCTATTACTACTACCCTATGTACCTCCCCGAATTTGGAATACTAGAATTGGATATTTGGGATTTTGTGATGCTTGGATATGTCAGAACCTAGCCACCCTTGACGGGGTGTTTCGTAGACCCTTAGCGGGGTTAATCTGCACACGTAGGACTTGTCACAGGCGTATGAGTATTGAGGATTCTGCTGTACGTGTTGGTGAGTCTAGTCGGTTGGACGGCTCGATCCCTAGCCACATGCTCAATTAAGAATTCTTCCATGTGGTCTAGTCAAACAATCCCCCGATTGGATTGTTTCCCTGGTACAAGTTTGGTAGTAGTTATGCTTGGAGATATATATATATATATATATATATAGTATATTATATATTACTATATATATATATATATAGATGATACTTCCTCGCTCGCCGTGCCAATGGACACGCATTTCGAGAGGAGTATGGGAAAATTGGGAAAGGTTTTGGAATGAGATTGGTGATACTATACTATTATGAGATTATGGTTTGATTAAACTATATATCTAGCTACATCGGTTTGAATGCATATTGTTTTCAGTATTTGTTTTCTAAACGGTGTAGTTATTATATGTTGTTTTCAAGATAACAAACTTTGTTTTTGTCTACTCACAAGTTTTCTGTTCTGTGCCCCCCAGTCAATAGGTAGTCTTGAATCGAGCGGCCGTATCAAGTCGTGAACTCCGAGCCCGAGCTTATATAGCACAAACTTTTATTCGTTTCTCTTCTGTTGAACTTTGTTTTAGTGGTAAACTGAAATTCTTTTGACTGCTCTAATGTCGCCCATGTTAGGGTTGGTTGTAAGGTCGGAGGCCTATTATGTAAACTGCATGTTATTATCTTGTGCATGCTGCCTGTTGGGAATGTCTACTTTTCATGGGAGACTTTGCCGAAGTTTCAACAAAAAGTCTCATTCCTTTTTAATAAATGGACTCGACATCGGTATGATGTCGGAAATACCACAGGATTCGTCCAGGATTCCGAGAAATTCGGGGTGGGTCTTGTCAACGATAATAATAATAATAATAATAATAATAATAATAATAATAATAATAATAATAATAACCATATATAAATGAAAAGTCTCGTGTCACATGGTAAAGGTCGAAACCGAACCAGTAGCCCCTTTTATAACCTCATTAACCAAAATACCCATTACCAAATAAATCAGTTTCCCACAAATATCACTACTACACCCAATATCACAACATCAAAATGAGTCCAAGTTTTCAACAATACTCCATAACCACTATTCAAAGTCCCACATATTTAACATTGGCAACACATAATTCCCATAAACTTGGAAAGGTCCCCAACGAATCCATAATTCTCGTTTTTGGTTAACCGGGCCCACGACCTCAGATTTTCAATCTAAACATTCCTAAAGGTCCCACAAGGTCTATACAACAAGTCCTGAGAGTTTGGTCGCGATCGAGCGGTCGGATCGCTCTTGATCAGACCGTCATCGTTTTACGTAATCTTTGAATCAGTGATTCAGAGTATCCAGGATTCCGATTATCGATCCGTGAGTTCCTACATGATCCTAGAGGTACCAAGATCAATAAATTTGAAAATGGAGCCGATCCAACGGTCCAAACATATTAAACTTGGATATCGCCTAATATGCGTAAATCTGTTCAATCGTCAAACGATAACCAAATTTGAATCCGAGTATACCATCGTGCTCGGGATGACATGTGGAAAATTTTAGGATAAAATGGGCCACCACCCCATGCCCCACTTGCCACCGCACACGCTAGCAGCGCGTGGGTGTCTTGAGAAAATTCCGACGACCGGAAAATTCTTGAAACACCCGACAATACCTATACCTACGTGTTCATGACATCTAGTAGATCAACTTTTGTTCTTGAGCCACTGCCAAAAAGTAGCTAGAGCTTGCTGGAAAATCAAGCAAAAAACCATTCAAAACTTAGGCTTTAGATTGAGCTTCAAAACTTTGAAATCGATCCTAACCAACCCAAACATCAGCTAGATCATATTAAACTTGGATATTGCCTAATATGCGTAAATCTGTTCGATTGTCAAACGATAACCAAATTTGAATCCGAGTATACCATCGTGCTTGGGATGACATGCGGAACATTTTAGGATAAAATGGGCCACCACCCCATGGCCCACGTGCCACCGCACACGCTAGCAGCGCGTGGGTGTGAGAAAATTTAGGCAACCGGAAAATTCTTGAAACAACCGACAATACCTATACCTACGTGTTCAAGACATCTAGTAGAGCAACTTTTGTTCTTGAGCCACTGCCAAAAAGTAGCTGGAGCTTGTTGGAAAATCAAGCAAACAACCAATCAAAACTTTGGTTCTAGATTGAGCTTCAAAACTTCGAAATTGATCCTAACCAACCCAAATATCAGCTAGATCACGTAGCGTAGGTGAGAAAACATACCTGGATCAACAAATTTTGTCGCCAGAGTCGTCGAAAACGACACTGGAAAGTTTAGAAGAAAACGAATTTTTGATCCGAGAAATTGGGTGTGTCAAGTAGAGGAGGAGGAGATGAAGATTTTTCAAGTCGTTTAGTCGGAAACGGTGGCCGGACGAAGCCGGAATCGGAGTTAGAAAAATGGGGTTGTGCTACGGAGTCGTGGGAGGGGGGAGAGAGAGAGAGAGGGAAGCTGACTGGTTTTTAAAAATCTGACTTTGAAATATTTATGGTTGTGCCATTGCATTTCCTTTGATTATAACTTCTTCGTTAAAACTCCAATTTGGGTCCACTACGTGTCTAAGAACTCATATCAACGTGCCCTATGCAACGATGCTACCCAAATCCCTACAGATCGAAAAGTGACTATCGTGACTTGACTCCGAGGGCAAAATTATAATTTCACAATTAAATAAAATAAATAATTTAAATAGATTAAACAAATTGTTAAAATTAGGTCAGGATGTTACAGTTCTTATAAGATTCAAATTTGAGTTATTGACACTAACACCTCCTGAGGTATTCGGCTTTTTCTCAAAACTCCTTGAAGTTTTAGAAATTACAGGAACAACTCTTAAGGCTTTAAATTGTTTTCAGAAAACTCCTTTTCATTGATTTTTCATCCAAAGATTGATGATTTTATACAAAAAAATTCTCCAAATGACAAAGTTAGCCTTTGAGTTAGATTGCACATACTTCGTTGAGGTTAATCAACGAAAAGGGGTTTTGTGAAAACAAACTGAAACCTCAGGGGGTGTTCGTGTAATTTTTGAGACCTTAGGCGGTTTTGTGAAAACACAAAAAACTCAAGGGGTGTTAGTGTAAATAACTCTTCAAATTTTTCATTATCTTCATCATCTCGACATTATAGCGATATTTTGGCCAAATATTGCTAATATGTGAGAGAAATTATCCATATCGATATTTTTAGATATTATTGATATTTATACGATATGTGTATGGATACATTCCAAAATATCATTGACTCCGAAAAAATGATAATATACTCGATATTTCGTCAATATTATCGATATTTTAGACTATACGTGAAACTAAAATTGGGGTCCTCATATAATCTAATATTGAAAATACCAAAAAAAAAAGAAAAAGAAAAAAGAAAAAAGAAAAAGAAGCCATGAATCAATGCCATAAAACAATAAAAGTAATGAATATCCAGTGGTAAGTGTGGTAATGTTTCTTAATTAGTATGAGTTCAGTGATGCTAGTGCCATTTACTAGGGACACAACCATATTAAGTATATTCTGAACTCACATATATATATAATATACAATATATATAAACGTGAGAAAAATTCGAGAGTCGCCCTAAAAAATCATGAGACCTGTGCAGTGGCACCATCTGCCCACCATTGCGGCTGGATCTGGCTCAGAATGAAATTTGCCAACAGTACCTACCATTTACTAAAACGAAAAAGATTGTTTGGTACCAATTATTATCTATCTACAATACCTAGTAAGTACATTGTTACTCTCTACTCTATTTTGTCGATAAAATGTTAATATTTTGTTGATTTTAACAATATTGACAACACATAAACAAGGTATCACCATGTAATGCAAATTGGTATTCAGTACCAGCCAACCGCAATAGAATAATGCAGGTCATCCCCTTGTAAGGGTGAAGAGAGGGTTTATCTTGCGACTATGATTATCCCTTATCTTTAGTTCTGTGCTTGCCGACTCTTTTCAAACAGACAAACAGCAGCCTTGGAAGTTTCTCTGCATTCTTCTTTCATGCAACAGTAACAGAAAATAATTATAATTATTGTAATTATGGTCAATGTAGAAAAGTAAAATAATTAAAGAAATGCAACATTTGATTCAGTACTGTTGTAGCAGGTAAGTAAGTCAAGAATGTCACATGTCGGGGGACCTCTCAACTGTTGACTTTTATAGTCTTTTCATCCCAAACATTTCTTTGTTCTTTTCTTTTTCTTTTCCTAGTAAGATCCCAAACACGATTGGGTTAATTGAATATGAGTCACATATAGATTTAAATACCATTTTCTTTTCCTGCAGCACAGAAAAGAAACCCATGAGCCTTAGATATGGTAAAAATTATCACCTCTTCCTTGTGCTTAATCTTTCTGGCTTTCTCCACAGTGCTTGGAGAACCCCAAGACACCTGCAAAAAATTGAAGTGCGGCGATAAAGGCCCAGATGTCTATTTCCCTTTCAGCCTCAAAGGCGGGCACCCAGATCACTGTGTCTTTCCTGGGTTTGTTCTGTCATGCAATGAGAAGCATGAAACAATTCTTGAGCTTCCAATTCCATTCAAATTCGCAGTCAAATTCGCAGTCAAAAGCATAGATTATAAGGCTCAGGCAGTCCAATTATCTGATCCAGAAGGCTGTCTTCTGGTGAAGCTTTTGAAAGTCTTCAACAAGTCAACCTCTCCCTTCCACTTCTCAAAAGATCACATGACTGATCTTACCTTATTCAATTGTTCCTTAGCTGGGAGGCAATTAAATGAACCAGAGTGGCAATTACAAGAACCAGTCCCCTGCTTCAGAGGCCCTGGCTACCAAGTTTATTCTGTTCCTTCTTCCTACAGCATTGGGGTCATGTCTCTGCTGTATTGTACAAAGATGTATAATTTGTCCTCATTTCCATATTATTCAAACGACCCTGACAATCTTGATTTGGAGTGGTCTGAACCAAATTGTGGACAGTGTGAGGCAAAGGGCAAGATGTGTAGATTGAAGAACAATGGCACCAGAAGTGAAATTGAATGTGTGGACTTCAGTAAAGCAGGTATGGCTAACATATATTTTAGTTTGGTTCATATATATTTAACTTATTACAGATTCTTAATATTCTGCTATACTAGTCACTTTTTGCAGCATTATTTATTGGTTTTTTTATCTCAAAACGTCCTGACGTTTATGAATCTATAAGTGGTATCCTTGTTTTATTTTTGTGTTCGTGGTCCTCCAGGTTAACTTGGCTAACATATATTTCATGGGTTCACATATATTTAAATTGTTACAGAATCTTAATGTTCTGCCATACTAGTCAATTATCGGCAGATGCGCAAATAATGCAATATTTCATGAAATGAGATATTATCATCTGCAATCCACTTTTTGCTTACTTATTTGGAAGTTTAGAGCAAAGTAGCAGCACTGTTTATTTAAGGGATATTTTCCAAGCAATATCTCATTCTTAATTTGACAGTGTATTTTTTTTTTTGTCAGGTACAAAAAGGAAATGGGTGGCTACAGGTGAGTTGTTTAATTGGAGTTACAGTTTGTTTCATCTGTATATATGAGATCGTGGTGATATTTACAAAGGATTAACTTGCAGGTGCATGCCTGGGTTCATTTGTTGTCTTACTCCTGGTCATTGCAGCCTATCGTGTCTATAGTTCTGATAGAAAAAAAAAAGAGCATCAATTAAAGATTGAAAGATTTTTAGATGATTACAGAGCTCTCAAACCTAGCAGATATTCATATGCAGATATTAAGAGGATTACAATTGACTTCAAGGACAAGTTAGGGGAAGGAGCCTACGGAACTGTTTATAAAGGAAAGCTTTCTTCTGAACTCTTCGTTGCTGTGAAAGTCCTCAATAGTTCTAAGGGAGATGGGGAAGAGTTCGTCAATGAAGTGCGAACAATGGGTCATATCCACCATGTCAATGTCGTTCGATTGGTTGGCTTTTGCGCCGATGGATTTAGACGAGCTCTTGTTTATGAGTTCTCACCAAATGGTTCACTGCAGGATTTCATTTCATCACCAGACAATAAGAACAGTTTCCTTGGTTGGGATAAGATGCAAGATATTGCTCTAGCCATAGCCAAAGGAATTGAATATCTTCACCAAGGATGCGATCAGCGAATCCTCCATTTCGACATCAAACCTCATAACGTTTTGCTAGACCACAACTTCACTCCAAAGATTTCTGATTTTGGTTTAGCCAAGTTATGTTCCAAGGATCAAAGCATAGTGTCAATGACTACAGCTAGGGGCACCATGGGCTACATTGCACCTGAAGTGTTCTCCAGGAACTTTGGAAATGTGTCCTATAAGTCAGATGTGTATAGTTTTGGAATGCTACTGCTTGAGATGGTAGGAGGAAGGAAGAATGTCGGTTCAGCCACAGAGAACACAAATGAAATCTACTATCCCCAATGGATTTATAATCTTCTAGAAGAAGGAGATGATCTACGCATCCATATCGATGAAGAAGGAGAACGTAAAATTCCAAAGAAACTTGCAATCGTCGGGCTCTGGTGCATCCAATGGCATCCAGTGGATCGCCCTTCAATGAAAGCTGCGGTTCAGATGTTGGAAGGAGGAGAAAGCTTAACCATGCCTCCCAATCCCTTTGCCTCTACAGGTGCTGCAGGAACCAATGCAAGTACGGCTGCAAGAAATCTAAACATTCAGTTAGAAGCAATTCCTGAGTTGGAGTAACATGTGTAGTTATAATTACATCATTACATGTAAACACACTTATGTATGCAATCAATTATGATCATATAGTTCTTGGTGTTGGTGCTTGACCAGCGCCTGCCTCATGGTCCAGCATTACATAGAATTTAGAAATAGGGGCGTTTCAATGACCCTAACATTGGACCTATTGCTACCACACAATCACTGGCTGCCAATCCAATATTATGCATCACTTGTGGACATAAAATTGCCGTTGTCCCGCTTGCTTCATCATGTGATCCCCAATAATGTGTTTTGCAGAAATATTGTTCTTCCAGTATTTTAGAGAGTGTCTTGCGTTGGAGATGGAAGCCTAAAGTGTTTAAACAATCTCGGCCCACTCCACGCAACCCCAGTTGATTGAGAGATTAATTTTGAGTGGGTGGTGGGGTTGGGATGTTGAATCATCAGCGACAACTTTCTAAAATGCCTAGAAAGGCAACCATTGAACCTTTTTATTATTATTTATTTATTTATTTTATTATTGAACCATTGATCCTTTTGTAGATATGCTCTTCGAACTTTGTCTTGAATGTTAGGATCATAATCCAACATTTGAGGTCGAAGTCCAGGGTCTGCAATAAGATTAGCCAAGATATCTTGCAACTCACTTTCTTTCGAACTATCTACATCTCTTGAAATACCCACATCTCTCGAACTTGAACTACCCACATTATCCGAACTAGAAGTAGTTGATGCGAACATACTCTTAAAGTAGCGTTCCATAACTGTATTGGTAGAAATAACCAATCAAGCATCAACAATAAAAAAATATAAAAACCCCAACTTATGCAAACTAACCAAAATAAAATCCCAACAACTAATCAAATTTACCAAAATATAATCGAATATAAAACACAATTTATTCAAACTAACTAACCAAAACCAAAACCCTTAATTTATTCAAATTAACTAAGAGATATAATCTAACATAAAAGTAAATCCCTAATTTATTCAAACTAACTAACCAAAACTAAAACCCCTAATTTATTGAAACTAATCAAGATATAATCTAACATAAAAATAAAACCCTAATTTATTTAAACTAACTAACCAAAACCAAAATCCCTAATTTATTCAAACTAACATAAAAGAATAGCCCTAATTTATTAAAACTAACAAACCAAAATAAATTTCAACAACAAACGACAACAACTAATTAACACAAACATATAACAATCTTGACTAATTAATTAAAGAGTAAAGAAATTAGGATAACATACTTTCAAATTTGAGGGAAAATCGACCTTTGAAATCAAATTGAATTTGATGGTTATTTATGTAATTTGTTGCTGTACCACCGCCATTTTGCTGCCGCCGAATTTGTGGGGGAAGGAAGTGAAGGTTGGAACTTGGTTTGGGGATTTAGGGTTGAGAAGTTGGGAGGTGAGAGAGAAATGAGTTAAAACTCATTTCGGGAGGGGGGAATTATCGGGCAAAAACATATGTTGGTGCAGCGTTATTTTTATTTTTATTTTGTTTTAAAAACCCGTGCCAAAACGACGTCGTTTTAGCCAGGTTAAAAAATAAAAAAAAACTTAAGTGGAACGAAGTCGAGTGAACAAAAAAAAGAGAAGGCGCTCGCTGCACGCAAGGGCAGCGCAGGCTGCCTTCTTCTTCAGCTGCACACAGCTTGCTCCTTTGGGGCATTTCATCGAACACTTTGCGAGGGTCAACTTTGGTTGCTCTAATGGAGGATTTCAAAGGTTGCAGGGGTCAATTGACCACCCTTGCTCCTCTGTGGATCCGCCCTTGCGTAGGCCATATGCCAAAATGTCCTAAGAGAGATGTCGGACATGTGCCAAATGACAGGACCCGATCCAAATTCCGCTTTGGAATTCGAGTCGAACCCTGTGCGTGTCCGATACTTGGCGAATGTCGGGCACAATTGACCTATTTGCCCTTCTAGTTACAATTTATTGTAAATTTAGCCTTGACTTCTACCGAAAATTCGGCAGAGTCTCCCCTGTAATTTGCTCAATCCCAAAATTTACACCTGTCAAAACGAGCATAAATATTTACACAACCAACTGCCAGCATATTTAAAGATACAATTCACAGTCCAGTTCTCAATTTAGGGCAAATATCAGAGCAATTCTAATAGTTTACAGATGGGTTATCCTTTTACAAAACAAAACTTTTGTAAAACAAAAGAAAGGCGTGGAAGACGGAAAAATAGCCCGGTGATGGATTTCCTGTGCACATCTACAGCCTGGGGGCGCAAAACATTCAAAAAAATGTGAGTGGACAAAAATAAAGGTTCAGAAAATAGCATTGGAATATACTAACCCCCACTAAAAAAATAGTTAAGTAAAACTGAATCTTTAAACTGCCTTTGAATCATACTAAAATCAAGGCATTCACATATTTATATACATATATGCAAATCATATTCAAGATCCATAAAACTTGCATAAAAGCACTGTAATCAATTTAAAACTACCACCTAGGTGTACCCCTGTAATTCCGTCAATTCCTGATATCCGTCAATTCACCTGGCAGGTCTCGGTGACACAAAGTCAACCCGAGCCGCAAACTGGCAGGATTCAGGGACCATAGTCAGCCTGATCCGCAATCCTGGCTCTCACGATCCGGGCGTCCCCGAAACTCGTGAGGCAAATGTCAAGTGCACTGACAAAACTGAAGGTAAACTGGATGTCCGTAGACATCGTCATATCCAAAGGCAACATATACTGAAAACAAGCTGTTTTCTGTAGCTGGGTACCCACGGTGGTTTAAGAAAATATAAAAACTTCTATATAAATATAATAAATTTCTGAAAGATCTGATGAATAACTGAATTTTTATTCAATCTAGAATTCTGCTGCCATTTTATCTGATATAAAGCTCAAACTCTGCTTTCTATAATTCTTTAGCAATTTAACTGAGCAACATATAAATAAAGATATTTAAGTTCAACAAATCATGCTAGGAAATTCATATTCAATAAAACTTTATTCAAAATCAAATAATGAAATTCATTTGCCTAAAAGCATTTATAAAAGAAAAGTCCACTCACTCCTGGTCCGAGCTAACTAGACCTTCTGAAGGTCCCTCCTGCGGGTCTGCCTGGTCCCGGGTGCCTGGTTAAACCACTAGATTGTAAGGCATCATGAAAATCTGTTCACCATCAGTCTTCTGAAGTCGACTTGCTACCAATCGTGATCTGTCAGCTATTGTCCCAGAGTTGGCACTAACTGTAGCAGGGTCGATAAAGCCAACCATGCTGCACATATTTTCTTGTTTCAAAAGATCATGTAAGTACCTAAATATATAAAATAATATAAACAAGTCAGCATAAAAAAACACACGACGGTTATGTATAACAAAACGACGTATTATAAAATTTCACACGACGTACTGAAATAGACAAGGACGTTATAATATATTTATCACGACGGTACATACTAACGACGTGGTTAGTTAGTTAAGACGACGCAATAAATAAATCAACGACGTATTATTTTAGAATGACAAACCTCATATATACAGCAACCACAGTAGCTCCTATTTCTTCCATGCCTGCAAATTGTGTAATATCTTCAGGCAGGACGAAGGTATTGCGTTCTAGACCAAACACCTCCTTATCAATTGTAAAGTGCAGGGTCTTATCCTGAGGCACGAGTGTCGTTTCCACATAACGACAAAGGGATTTTAAAGAAGATGGCGCCTCCATATTTGAATAATCAACAACTTTAATAACCTGTTTAAAGAAATAAAAAAAATGACGTGGTAATTCAATAAAAACGACGGTTTAAGGAATAAAACGTCGTCTGAAAAGAATTTAAACGACGGTGAAAAAACCGTCGTGGTGAATAATTTATTACGTCTTAGAAAAAAAATTCCGCCGTCTAAGTTGTAAACAAACGACGGTTTAAAGAAAAATATCGACGTCTGAAATTTTGAAAAACAAATAAATAAGGCAAAGTTATGTGAACATACATGGTCGTCATGCTTTTCTTCATCTTCTTTCTCGTTTTCATCTTGTTTTTCTTCTTTCTTCTCTTCATCTTTTTTTTCTTCTTTCTTCTCTTCATGCTTAAACCACAAAGTTTTAAAAATAACGACGTTTAATGGCGTGTAAAACAAGTAAACTAAATACGACGTGGTATTGAAATACAAACGACGGTTTATTTTTAAAATCGTCGTGGTATGTATTTCAAATGACGGTTTTATTAATAATAACGACGTCTAATAGTTTTTAAAAAAACAGAGAATTCAAAGTTCAGATATGTTACCTTTTCTTCCTGATGTTTCCCATTTTTGGCAGTATCATCCTCAAAATATAGGGATCTCACATCACCTCCAGAGCAGCTTGCTTTGTCAGACATTGGATTTTTGGGACTTTGGCTAATTCTTGGTTTAAGCATGCTTGGATCAAAATTGGGAATTAATTGGGAAAGCTGACCCAGGAAATGCTCCCTCTCAGCCTCTACCAATTGTTTGGTTCTAGCCTCCATCCTTAAAGCCTCTTCCCTTGCCTTAGCTTCCATCTTTTTATTCTCTTCTTGAAGGAGAACTCTTAAACTGTCCTTTAAACGGTCGTCAAAGCTGATCCTCTGTGGTTTGGGCAAATTGAAATATTGCATTGGGGAAATCCCAGCACCAACACCTCTCACTCTGCCTGGATGCTTGGGGCCCAAAGCCATGGTCAGCACATCATTGCTGCCAGATACACTGACTTTGCCTTCCGAGACTTGTTTTTGCAATTCATCCTAAAACAAAGATATATAAAAAAGTAAGAACAAAAAACACACGACGGTTATTTATATACAAACGACGTATTATATAATTTCACACGACACAAAATATAACATAAGACGTAATAAGAATTATTCACAGTTTAATAAAAATTTAAAACAGAGTGAGTAGGCTTACAATTAATTTTGCTTTCTCCGCCACCTTTGGATCCGGGATGTTACCATGTTTGTCCTGTCTAGCTCTCTTCCATAAGGTAGATCGATCAATTTCTACCCCAGGCATGGTTTCCTCCAATTGATCCTCCAAACCAGCATATCCTTTTCGAGACAATCGATGATTGTACTCAAGTTTCTCCCTAATATGTGCATGTTGAGAATGCACAGACTCAAAATCTTTGGATAACCTTGAAGCTACAAAGGCATCCCATTGTGCTTTCTCTATGAATTTATATGTTTTAGGGGGTTGGCTTAATCTCTCCCTGTCATTGGTGTATGGAAGGATATAATGCCTCGTTAGTGTAGACTTGAAATCCTTCCATTTCTTGGCAGCATAAGCTAACACAGAGTTCTTGCCCCTTGACCTACCACAAAAGCAATGTCAACTGCTTCCCAAATCTGCTCCTTTATATCCTTGGGGATTTGAGCCCATTTCATGTCCACAAGTGGAACTCTGGATCGTGCCAACACACCAATGTAGGACTGCATCTCACTATGTGCTTGGCCAATTCCTTTCCCCCTTTTATTGTACTCAACAATTGGCTTGAGTTTCTGAAGTTTTCTCTTCACAACACGAGGCATTGTGCTTATACCTCGACCAGACTTTGAATCATCAGAGATTGTTGTCGTTCTGGTTGGTTCTGCCTCAGCAGATGATGAAGCAAACTTCATCTTCTTCGAAGACTTCATCTTCTTCGAAGACTTCTCTTGAGGAGTTACCATTCCAAGCTCCTTACCTCCATTTTTCTTGGAGCCAGAGTCCTTATTTTGGTGTTGAGAAACCATTTTTACAGACAAAACTGCAAGTGATGAAAATATTTCAGGAAAAGATTAAGAACACAAACGACGTTATTAATAAAATACGACGTATGATATGATTTTAAAAGATGCAATGAAATAATCTCAGACGTAATAAATGTTTAAAACCAAGGTAATTAAACAATGACGAAATAATATAAAATAAGACGTAATAATAACTTATTACGTCGATATTTACCGGACGACGTGATAATTAACTATAAACGACGAAATATTTATATAACGTCGTGGTATTGATGTTCACACGACGTCAATAGTAATATACCGTCGTCTATATAAGGATCCAAAACCCTTCTTTCTTTCTCTGTGAATGTTTGATTGCAGATTTGATTTTTCTGAACCATTGTTTTTGTTTTCTAATTTGATAAAATACAAGGCCAAGAAAGAAAGTTTTGGAATCTTATGACGTCGTGGTATTAACATTCACACGACGTAAAACAATAAGATACTGTCGTCTATATTAGATACCAACCCTACTTTCTTTTTCTTTATATTTTATCAAATTAGGGAAAAACAAAAACCATTGTTCAGAGAAATCAAACCCGCAATTAAACAAGCAAATAAAAAAAAAAGACTATAATTTTAAAAACAACTTTGTCAATTTTCAGACGACGCTAGAACGACTGACGAACCGTCGTGGTCTACATATTTAACCACGTAAATAAGAAGCTACCGTTGTCTTATTTAGTTGAGGTAGTTGTCTTCAAATTTGGAAACTTTACCTCTTTGTCTGTATATTTTATCAAACTTGGAAAAAAGTAAAATGATTTTGGCCAGAAAAAAGGTAAAAAGATTTTTCAAACAAAAAACGTATGAGCATGCAAAACAGCAACCAAAATAGTGAAAATGAAAGCTTACCTTTTGCGTGCAATGAAAGCAAGAGGAAGACGATGTTTAAGTTCAAAGACGACGAAGAAGACGAGAGGAAGACGATGAGATACTCTGACAGTGCTCTGACAAGGAAAAAAGACGAAAAGTTTTCTCTGAAAGATTGAAATTTTTAATCGGGTTTGGAAACAGTGCATGTGTAAGTCAGGTAGATGAAAAGTTGCTTACATATAAAACCATTTCAAAAAAATAATACGGCGGTTACATATAACTACGACGTATAAATTACAAAATACGACGGTACATTTAACTTCGGATGTGGTAAATAAATACGACAGTAGTGTTGTAGGTACCGTCGTAGTAAACTCAAAAATTAAAGTACATAAGTAATAACTCGCGTCATGGTAGATTATTTAACATGTCGTTTTTATTAATGTACCGACGTGGATTTCTGTAATATACGTCGGTCATACCGACGTTGATTTTACAATTTAAACGGCGGTTTTTTTGTAAGGACCACCGTTGGTTTTAAAAATTTATTCTATAAATTTGTCGCTTTCATTCATTTTCGGTTTACATTTAGGGTTCCAAGTTCTTCCTCTCTCAGAGACACTGTCTCTCACATATCAAAGACAATAATTTGGATGTCTTTCTCAAAGAGAAATTGAGCTTACTCGCATCAAATCTATGTCCACAAGAAGAAGCTTGTCAACTAGCCTTCTCACTTCCTTGATCAAGCCCGATAGGACACTTAGTGCTTCTGAATACTCCTTGCTTTCCATCAAAAGAGATGCAAGCCTGGCCTCCACTCGCCGTCGAAGGAAAGTTCGCTTCTCAGGGAAATCTGAAGATCAGATGTGCCTGATCCTCTGCTTGATTTTCTTGGCTAAGAAGATCCGTCAGATTTGTGATAGCCTCTTCCTTTATCCGTAGAATTTCAGAAGAAGAAGATGGGTTTCAAGAATGCGATAAAGAATAGAAATGGCTTCAAATGGCCTCTAAAGCATGAGCAATCGAATCAGTAGTTGCTGGGAGATATGATGAAGACATTGTCAATGCTTTGAACTATACAAGTCCTGCAGAAAGATAAAGGACCAAATTGTTAAAGAAACTGAAATTATAAATAGATTTTGCTTTCCCGAAGAAATTTTAAATTAATTCAGTTTGAAACAACGACGGTTTTTTGTTATGCCGTCATTTTTAACTAACACGACGCAATATTTGTTTTGCGACGTGGAATCTTTTCATTTAACGTCGTTAGGTTTAATATAACCGACGTGGATTTGAATTTTTAAATTATGAATAGAATTTTTTTTTCCGTGACCTTTCAGTTTATTTTTCAATTACAGTGCGTTATAAATAGAGTTTTTTTTCCGGAGGAAATTTAAAATGAAGGAAATTAATGTTCTGGAATATGTAAAGTTTCTTTTTTGGATGACAGATTTAAATAAAATAAGAATATAAAAACAACGACTGTTTTTGTATTACTGTTGTCATTTTTCGTCGTCTTAAGTAAGACTAAGACGACGTAATGTATTTGTTGAGCGACTTTGATTTGTTTTTTAAACGTCGTTATGTATAATATAACCGTCGTTGAAAATTGTCTCTCTGATTGCAAATTTGCAACGACGTTAGGTATAATATTTGTAGATACACAAACGTACACACATCATCAACTTCCAAAAAATTGTCTCTCTGATTGCAAATCTGTGTCATCTGTTAAGATTATGATGTGGAACAGAGTTCCATCTGGTAAGATTTCGTAACCCTTGGGATCTCAGAAAAATCTGATTATGTCGGTGGTTTTCTATATAAACCGTCGTGGTTATTTCAATTCTTGTCATTAAGTAGATCTACCGACGTAGGATAAGAAAATCAAAGAAAAAAAATTGTTAACAAAAATTCTTATTAAGACGACGGTTTAAATTAAAGGTACGACGTATAAAATGAATAAATACGACGTTAAATTTTATAGCACGATTTAAAGATAACGTCGTAGAACTATACGAGAATGACGTCGATATATTTATATTTTCCGTCGTTGTACATTAATTTAATCCGGCGATATTTTGTATTTTAAAGCCGTGGATTTGTTTGTAATTATATGGCGTCTTATACGAAAACCTCGTCGTGTTATTTTATGAGTAAAAACGGCGGCTTTTATTGAAATCGTCGTCTTTACTTTCTACGTTGGTCGATTCATAACTTCTGCCGTTCTTTGTTGGCTTTGATTTTATACTGCGGAAATCTGTTTCAAATAGACGTCGGTTGTTTAATTAGGTACGTCGTTGTTTTTGAACAGCCATTTGAATCCCCATTTTTTAGTTGTCTAAGGTGGTATTACAAGACGGTGTTTTTAGAACCGTCGTCTTTTTAAAAACCACGACGGTTTTCACTTAGACCGTCGTTGTTTTCTGGTCGTCTTTTTCACTTTTTGTAGTTGTGTTAATTGGAGGCAATTTTTTTGGTTGAGTTAGTTGGATGCATTTATTTTTTTGGTATCTTTTTTATTTTATTTTTGCCATTCGATAGGGAGGGAAATGGGGGAGTATTATATTGGGTTGCCTCAAGATTGTCTTTTAAGGGAATCGAACTCAGGGGCACTGTGCAAAAATCCTCAAGATTGCCTCAAGATTTTCTTAAAGTAAAAATCATCATCAATTAGCATACAAATTAAATAATCTTTCATTATATAACCAATCAACATGATAATGAAGTAAGTCGTTTAGTATATATAAATTGAAATTTAGATAAATATTTGATTTGAATTCAGATTTAAATATGACTATTTGCTTTTGATTGACATTTATGAATTTTTTTGGTCGATTTTTTGTGTTGAAATCCTTAAAATTGAAAAAAAAATTATTAAAGGATTATAAAAGAGAGCCAAAGAGAGATGACTATTATGTACAGAAAATAATGTGTTTGCCTTTTTTTATTATTATGATTATTAATTGTTGTTATAAAAAAATATTTATATAAAAAAAAAAAAAAAACCAGATTTTGAAGTCGCGCCCTGAATAAAAGGTGAGGCCCTGCAAACCAACACAACTAGAAACGTCTTTTTGTCAAAAATTTGCTTATCGGTATATATATATATATATATATGTATATATAACAATTGTTAATATATACATATATTATACACATAAAAAAAATTGAAGGCCTACAAAAATCAGGGCCCTTTGCGATGGCACCACTTGCACACCCTCTATGTCACTGTTTAGTCGAAAAGGGTAGCTTATGTATTGGATGTTGCCGCAGGAAGAAGGAGCACACCTGTAGTTATCTTTACCTATAGAGATTGGAACGTGTACCAAAGAGCACTTGTGTTATGGATGTCATGATCCTCAGTGCTTCAAATTTCACTTGACAATAAGTTAATACCTAAGGGCTACAACTAAGACCCATGAACACAAGGTGAGGGGCCTTGTTCCACTTCCAATAGAGAGAGAGAGAGAGAGAGAGAGGCTACCAGGTGAGCCAGATTTCATGGAAGGTGCCCTGAATGCTTTTCCCAGGCTATGCTTGCCATATCCAGGACTCCAGTCCCAAGCATGTTGAAAGCATCAGCACCCCAAGGCATGTACAAGCCCTCTCTCTCTCACCGAAGGTAGACACTTCTAGGTGTTTGCCACACCTATCAATCCTCCCAGCCATTGTTGGGTCCCTAGATGACGTGAAATGCTTAAATTGAAATGAAGATTTGCTTGCATTAAAGTCCCTAGAAGAAACTTTCTTCAGTAAAACCTCCAACTTTCACCTCCCTATAAATAGGGAACAATACCCAAGTAAAAAGGGTAATTACTTTCTCACATTTACTATTACTTTGCCAAAGTTACTACTTATAACTAACTTAAGCAACGGAAAGCCTTCGGCCGGCACCACACCGGTGTCCGAAGCTTAACGACTGCCTCTCCCACTTTGTCTTCTGCAGGTTCTCCTCTTACAAAGGTCCTAGCCTTCTTCCCTGCTGAAGACTCCACACACCTCATCACTAAGTTGGACCCAATATTGGCCGGGCCATTGTGAGCATCAACAATTTGGCTCCGTCTCTAGAAAACGACACTTGAATCCCCTCTTTGTCTATCAGCCCAGCTGGCTCCTTCACCTATCAGGCCCCGTCGCCTCTTCTTCACCCCACACTCTCCTATGCCGAACGAGGATAGTCACAATACCCAGCACCATACCCCCTGCGATGGTACTTCCCGAAACCTTCGGCAGATGCCAATCTCCAAGCATAAGTGGAGCACCTCCGTGACAGTGTTACTAAAATGTTGGACAAATACGAACATCTTCATTGCAGGAATGTTGAGCTGGAGCACAATTATCGTGTCCTAAAGCGAAACTAGGAGAGGACTCACACCCAGGATGCCCAACAAGACCTCGCCCAGAATGTTGGGCATACCCAGCCAAACCAGCCAGTACACTCCAGCCACAGCTCCCCGGCCCAATCTAGGCTCCGTAAGGGTAAATGCCACCTTTATCCGGAGCCGACCCAGTCACGACTCCTTTGCATTCCCCCGCCAAAGGAACGGCCTCATGAACCAGTCAGGATCTATAGAGATTGCAGGGACCGCATCTCGGACCATCAACTGGAGTCGATCCCTATTCCTGTTAACCTCGAAGACCCACGTGTAACACACTTGGTCCCCCCACCAGAGCCCACCCACTTACCCGACGAAAAGGGCGTAAGGGACTTGGATAGCTGGGAATTTTATAATTCAGATGCCTGGCCACCTTACCACACCGAGGCGTTGGAAGAATGGGAAGCTTCCCCAGCTCATGTCTGCCTACCCCACAGGCCTTCAGCACCTGAGACTCTCCCTCATGCCGACCCGGCCACGAGGCTTCTCTTTGAGAAGGTCTGGCGTCTTGAGAGCGAACAACATCGCAGCCATCAACCCCTCTGGGCAAAACCACAACTTGGGCCCTTTACTGAACGTATCCTCAACTACCTCTAGGAAAAAGATATCCAGCCGCTACGTATCGCCTTCTACACTGGCATGGAGGACCCTCTCACCCATATCCACTCATTCCAGTCTGCCCTTGGGTGCAAGGGCCTCACTGAAGAAGGCATGTGCCTTCTCTTCCCTTTCACCCTCAGCGGCACAGCCTTAAACTGGTTCTATAGCCTCCACCGCCGCACCATCAACTCATTCGATAGTCTCAAACAGACCTTCCTGGACCATTTTATGATCCAGACTGATCGCCTATACTCCGCCGATGACTTGTACATGCTTCAGCAGGGTGAGGATGAACCTCTTCGGGAGTATGCAGCCCGATTCTGTCACGAATACCTTAGGGGCTTTCAAAAGTGGCCTCCGCGAGTCCAACTTCCGCTACCTGGTTTATAGCAACAGTTGGAACATATATGAAGAGCTAATGAAACAGGCAGCGGTTCACACCAAGGCTGAATACTTTAACTCCAAGCGTGGCCCAACCAACCTGGCGCGTAGCACTTTCGCTGATCCTCCGCCTGCTTCAGTACCTGCCCCAGCCCCACCTCGGCATTCTACTCCCGGCCCAAGCACCCAGGGTACCCCACACCCAAAAAGGAAAGAAAGCTACCAGCATCCATTCAGCAAAGGCAACCACCACCAATCTAGTGGCAGCAACCCTCCCAAAACAAGTGATATGGCCCCACTTCCCTTCACACCCAGGCCGGTTCGAGGTCTTCACCACCCTCAACACTACCTATGAGAACATCCTGGTGCGTAAGGCCCCTATCATCCCCAAGCCACCCACCTAGAGACCGTCCGGCAAGCCTATGCCAAAAATGGGCGTCTTCTGCCGTTTTCATCAGTTCAGCGGTCATGACACCGAATCCTATGTTGCCTTGCGCAATATCATTGAAGGGCTCATCCGTGAAGGGAAGCTAGACAATTATGTGCACAACCTCCTACCCCCACCTAACCCTCACCAACGGCAGATCAACATGATCTCCACCATTAGTGGTGGCCCCACTTTGGCTGGAACCTCCAACAACTCCATCAAACATTATGTCTGCTCCACCTATGCGCACCAAGTCTTCAGCACCGACTAGGGACGCCAGTCGAAGACGCAAAAATTAGGCTGGGCCTCTATTACCTTATGCAAGGAGGAGGAACGTGGTGGTATTCTCCCCCATGATGACCCACTCATTATTTGCGCGTACATTTCTAAATTTGACGTTAGGCATATCTTGGTGGACACTGGTAGCCAGGTCAGTGTGATGTTTGCTAACACTTTCAACGAGCTCCAGGTCCCACCTCACCTACTCGACCGAAGCATCACCCCTCGTGAGTTTCTCTGGTGATGTTGTCTGGCCCATTGGAAGCCTCCATCTCCCTATATCTATTGGAGCAGCGCCCCAGCGGGCAACGGTTAGCACCCTTTTCCTCATTGTTAACTATCCCACAGCTTACAACGTCATCCTTGGGCTCCCCGCTTTGGCCCAAATGAGGGTTTTTATTTTCACACATATGCTGCTGCTGATATATCTATCAAGCGATACAAGGCATGACTTGGGGCGAAAGGGTACACACAGACTTATGGTGTATGTTGGAATAAAAAAAATCACAAAAATCACAAAATATTGGAACGTGGGATTGGATAGGTGGGGGGGAAGTTTGGAAAAAGGTGGGGGTCTAAACCAATGAAAACGTTTGAGAGAGTTTAGTGGCTCCTATTTTTGGGGGAGCTGATTATTCAGTTTTTAGTATAAATATTCTGCACTAAAGAGATAAAAAAAAGAAAAAGGAGGACAGAGACGGAGGAGAACACGACAGAAGAAGAAAACTGTTGCAGAAGGAAAATTGCAGGAGCACAAATACAAGAGGAGACATTTTTCACAGGTATATGGATCCTGTCAATTAATTCTTGTTGGGTGGTGTTTACACCATAATGAACCGAGCAGTCCCAGCCACAAAGCAACTAGCACCAAGGCAACCATGCCTTCTCCCATGCCGAAGGAAGACACACTTCCGAGGTGCCAGACACCTGCCGAAGCTCCCAAATGCCAAACCTAATCTCCAGGACACGTGTCGCCACCACAACGGCTTGCACAAAGTCCCACATTGGAACTTTGTGCAAAGCTCCCACTTTCACTTCCCTATAAATAGGGAACAATACCCAGGTAAAACAGAGAGACCATTCCCCTACTTTCACTGTTACTCTGCCAGAATTACTACCTGTAACTGACTTAGGCATCGGAGAGCCTTCGGCCGGCACCACACCGGTGTCCGAAGCTTAACGGTTGCTTCTCCTCTTTTTACCTTCTGCAGGTCTTACCAATCCATTTCACCCAAGGGCTTCAGCCTCTTCCCTGCTGAAGACCTAGTACCTCTAATCACTAAGTTGGACTCAAATAGTGGCCGAGCCATTTTGAGCATCAACAGTTTGGCGCCGTCTGTGGGAATTCGACACTTGAATCCCTTCTTTCTCTATCAGCCCAGCTGGCTCCTTCACCCCTCAGGCCCCGTCGCCTCTTCTTCACCCCACATTCTGCTATGCCGACCGAGGATAGCCGCGATACCCAGCACCAGACCCCCCGCGAGGGTACTTCCCGAAGGAAATCTCCGGGAGACGCCTCTCTCCAGGCAGAAGTGGAGCGCCTCCGTGATAGTATGACTAAGATGTCGGAGAAGTACGAGCATCTTCATACCCGGAATGCTGAGCTAGAGCATGACTTTCGTGTTCTAAAGCGGAACCAGGAGAGGACTCGTGCCCAGGATGCCCAACAGGACCTGACCCAGAACGTTGGGCATACTCAGCCGAACCAGCCAGCACATTCCAGCCACAGCTCCCCGGCCAACTCTAGGCTCCGCAAGGGAAAAGACCACCTTCATCCGGAACAACCCCCGTCACGACCCCTTTGCGTTCCCCCACCGAAGGACCGGCCTCATGAGCCAGTCAGGATCTACCAAGATTGCCGGGATCGCATCTCGGACCGTCAGCCAAGGCCGATCCCTATCCCTGTCAACCTCGAGGACCCAAGGGGGCACACCTGGGCCCATCGCCAGCCCCCGTCCGCGTACCTAACGGAGAAGGTGTCGGGGACTCAGATAGTTGGGAATTCTATAATTCAGAAGATTGGGAACATTCCCCAGCCCCTGTCTATCCCACCCCCGGGCCTTTGGCGCTTGAAACTCTTCCTCATGCCGACCCGGCTATGAGGCTTCTCTTCGAAAAGGTCCGGCGCCTGGAGAGCGAGCAACATCGCAGCCATCAACCCCTCTGGGCAAAACCACGGCCAGGGCCCTTTACTGAGCGTATCCTCCACTACCACCAGGAGAAAGATATCCAGCCACTCCGCATCGCTTTCTACACTGGCACGGAGGATCCTCTCACCCACATCCACTCCTTCCAGTCTGCCCTTGGGTGCAAAGGCCTTATTGATGAAGGCATGTGCCTCCTCTTCCCTTCCACCCTCAGCGGCGCGGCCCTGAATTGGTTCTACAGGCTCCATCCCCGCACCATCAACTCCTTTGATAGTCTCAAGCAGACGTTCCTGGATCATTTTATGATCCAGACTGATCGCCTATACTCTGCCGACGACTTGTATATGCTTCGGCAGGCTGAGGACGAACCCCTTCGGGAGTATGCAGCTCGGTTCAGCCATGAATACTCCCGCTGCCCAGACACTGACGATCGCGCTGCCTTCGGCGCTTTCAAGAGCGGCCTCCGCGAGTCCAACTTCCGCTACCTGGTTCATAGCAATAGTTGGAACACATATACCGAGCTGATGAAGCAGGCGGCGATCCACGCTAAGGCTGAATACTTCAATTCCAAGCGTGGCCCAGCCAACCTGGCGCGAAACACTTTCGCTGATCCTCCACCTGCTTCAGCACCCACCCCAGCCCCACTTCAGCATTCTACCCCTGCCCCGAATGCCCAAGACAACCAACAACATAAGCGGAAGGATAGCTACCAGCATTCCTTCGGCAATAACAAGCGTGGCAGACATGGCAACCACCACCACTCTAGCGGAGGCAACCCTCCTAAGACCTGATCGGGCCCCTCTCCCCTTCACACCCAGGCCCAGGTTCGAGGTCTTCACGACCCTCAACACCACTTATGAGAACGTCCTGGTGCGTGAAGCCCCCATCATCCCCAAGCCACCCCCCCGGAGACCATCCAACAAGCCTATGCCAAACACGGGGGTCTTCTGCCGCTTTCACCAATTCAGCGGCCATGACACCGAGTCTTGTGTTGCGTTGCGCAACATAATTGAAGGGCTCATCCGGGAGGGAAAGCTAGACAACTATGTCCACAACATACCAGCCCCGCCTAACCCTCACCAAAGACAAATCAACATGATCTCCACGATCAGCGGAGGCCCTACCCTGGCTGGCACCTCCAACAACTCCATCAAACACTATGTCCGCTCCACCTATGCGCACCAGGTCTTCAGCACCGAGCATGGACGCTTGCCGAAGACACACAGATCTGGCTGGGCCCCATTACCTTCAGCGAGGAGGAGGAGCGTGGTGTTATCCTCCCCCATGACGACCCACTCATTATCCGGGCTGACATTTCCAACTTCGACGTTGGGCGTATCCTGGTGGACACTGGCAGCTCGGTCAGTGTGATGTTTGCCGAGGCCTTCAATGAACTCCAGGTCCCGCCTCACCTACTCGACCGAAGCATCACCCCCTAGTGAGCTTCTCGGGCGATGTGGTCCAGCCCATTGGCAGCATCCATCTCCCTATATCAATCGGGGTCGCACCCCAGCGGACGACGATCACTACCCCCTTCCTTATCGTGGATTGCCCCACGGCCTACAACGTCATCCTTGGCCGCCCGGCCTTGGCCCAAATGAAGGCTTTTATTTCAACACATATGCTGCTGTTGAAGTTTCCCACTCCTAATGGCCCAGGCACGGTGCGCGGCGACCAACTCGGGGCCCGAAGCTGCTACGCTTCAGCAGTCAAATCCACCAATCGCCAACATAGGAGTGAAGCCCTTGCGGTAACCCAGGCTCCCGCCCCTCCCCAAGCTGGCACAGAACCACCTGAGGACCCAAGGGAGGAGTCCATAACACCACAGGCCGAACCTATGGAGGACCTGGAACTGGTTACCCTTCATGACGACATCCCGGATCGGCAGGTCCGGATCGGCACCTCCATCTCGCCAGAGCTTCGCTCTGACCTGGTCGCCTTCCTCCGCCTCAACTCCGAAGTCTTTGCATGGTCCTACAACGACATGCCTGGCATCTCACCAGACATCATATCCCATAGGCTTAGCGTCAGCCCTGCTGTCCGACCAGTTCGACAGAAGCGCCGAGCTTATGACCCCGAGCGCTATGAGGCCATGAAGGCGGAGGTGGATCGATTGAGTAGTATCCGATTCATCAGGGAGGTTGACTATCCCACATGGCTGGCCAATGTCGTGATGGTTCGTAAACCAAGGAAGGGCTGGCGCATGTGTGTCGATTACACCAACCTCAACCGGGCCTGCCCGAAGGACAGCTTCCCCCTACCCCGCATTGACCAGCTAGTCGATGCCACAGCGGGCCACGCCCTCCTCAGCTTCATGGATGCTTATTCAGGTTACAACCAGATCTTCATGCATCCCGAAGACCAGGCCCACACCTCTTTCATCACGGACCGAGGCCTCTACTGCTATAAGGTGATGCCCTTTGGCCTCAAGAACGCCGGGGCTACATACCAGCGTCTGGTGAACCACCTTTTCGCCCCATTGATTGGCAATACCATGGAGGTTTATGTCGACGACATGCTAGTCAAGAGTCGCACAGCTGACCAGCACATCCCCAACCTCTCTGCCATGTTCACCATCCTGAAGCAGTACAAGATGAGGCTGAACCCCACCAAATGTGCATTCGGGGTGGCTTCAGGCAAATTTCTTGGCTTCATGATCAGCCAAAGGGGTATTGAGGCCAACCCAGAAAAGATCCAGGCCATCTTAGATATGACAATACCTAAGACGGTCAAGGATATCCAAAGCCTTACAGGGCGTGTTGCTGCCCTGACCAGATTTATCTCCAAGGCCACTGACCGCTGCGCCCCATTCTTCAAGGCCCTCAAGGGCACTAAGCGAAACATCACTTGGACTGCCGAGTGTGAAACAGCTTTCAGCGAGCTCAAGGAGTATATGGGCCGAGCTCCTTTGTTGTCAACCCCTGAGCACGGAGACATCCTCGTGGTTTATCTCTCCGTCTCAGCTTCGGCTGTTAGCTCAGTGCTCATTCGATTGAAGGACAACGCCGAGCACCCAGTGCATTATGTCAGCAAGGCATTGCAAGATGCAGAAGTTCGATACCCAGATATCGAAAAATTGGCGTTCGCCCTGGTCGTCTCGGCTAGACGCCTCCGACCATATTTCCAAGCTCACACCATCCATGTCTTAACCAACCAACCACTCCGACAGGTGTTGCAGAAGCCAGAAACCTCTGGGAGACTGGTTAAATGGGCTATTGAACTTGGCGAGTTTGATATTCATTACAAACCCCGCCCGGCTATGAGGGGGCAGGCCGTTGCTGACTTCTTATCTGAATTCACTGGGCCCCCAGCCTCTGCAGCTACCCAGCTCATCACCGAACCCAATCCCTCTCCGAGCCAGGACCAAACCCCCACCAAAAACACTCTCGACCTAACCCAGCCCCTGTGGACCTTATTTGTGGATGGCTCTTCTAATGCCCAGGGGTGTGGGGCCGGCCTCGTTCTCGTCTCCCCAGACAAGGTTGCCCTCGAGTACGCCCTCCGCTTCAATTTCCAAGCCTCCAACAATGAGGCCGAATATGAAGCACTCTTAGCTGGCCTTCGCCTAGCCAAAGAGATGGACGCCAAGCAAATTCAGATCTTCAGCGATTCACAACTCGTGGTCCACCAGGTTAACCAAGACTTCACGGCTAAGGATGCCTCTATGACGGCTTACCTCCAGCACGCTCGGCACTTGCTGGCAACCTTCCACGCCCACTCTATCAGGCAAGTGCCGCGCTCAGAGAATAGCCATGCCGATGCACTAGCCAGGTTAGCCTCAGCCTTGGAGCAAGGAACAGGTCGCCACATCCACATCGAGTTTTTGGCCCAGCCCAGCACTCAAGCCCCACTCATCTGCACTATTGATCACAGCCCTACATGGATGGACCCCATCCTCCAGTTCTTGCAGAACCAAACACTACCGGCTGACCCAGCCGAGGCGCGACGCGTTCGCCATCGCTCTGCCCGTTACCTGGTCATTAACGGCTCCTTATATAAGCGGGGCTTCAGCCTCCCTTACCTTCGATGCCTGACTCCAGAAGAAGGTCACTATGTCCTCCGAGAAATCCATGAAGGCATCTGCGGCAATCACTCGGGCGCACGCTCGCTAGCCCATAAGGCAATCCGCCAAGGATACTTCTGGCCTTCACTCCACACTGATGCCCAGGCCTTCACCCAGAAATGCGACAAGTGTCAGCGATTTGCCAACATCCCACAACTCCCGGCTGAACCATTGACCGCCATGGTCAGCCCTTGGCCATTTGCCCAATGGGGACTGGATCTCATTGGACCCATGCCAGAGGGCAAGGGCCAAGTCAAATATGCAGTTGTGGCCGTAGACTACTTCACCAAGTGGGCTGAGGCCGAGGCCCTGGCCACTATCACTGCGGCTCGCATCGAATCT
>NC_047651.1:10286865-10294568 GCF_902201215.1 Prunus dulcis
TTCAGCCTCTGGATCTCCTTGTCAGCCTTGGCCATGCTGACGTACATCTCGCCAAAGGCCTGCCAAAACAAAATCATGTTAGTCAGTTGATACAAAAATAATCCAACACAAATACATTCGGAAAGGGCCTAAACACTTACATAGGCAGAGGTGAGGATCGTCTTTTGGGCCCGGTCCACGAAGGATGAAGCTGGAGTCTTTGCCAGGGCCTCGGGGTCGCTCTTCACGCCTTCCAAGAAGACGTTCACCAAGGGCACCTCCTGTCGGTGCATCGCCAGGTTGACCTCCTTCTTCTGCTGCCGAAGCCTGCCGAAGTCAACCTTCTCTACCCCCTCGGCGAATACATCCTCCATGCCGAAGGGTAGCTTCGGCGGGGCCTGCAGATCAAAAGGCGGAAGTCTCGGCCCCGAGCCCATCACATGCTGGTGCGCCTCCTCTATAGCTTTCCTCTTGCCCAGCACATCCGCAACCCGACCCTCATCATCATCCCTGGGTCGTTTTCCGGCACTCTTTTCAGCTTTCTTGGCCCGCGACTCCCTCAGCCGCTTCTGCATCTCGGCCTCATCAATGTCCACGGCCACCTTCGTGCTTCCCCTTATGATGCCAGCCACTGCCAAAACAAACAAAGCAATTATATTAGTCAAACTCACAAAGGTTCAGCACACAAATAAAAAGATAACCCAGGTACTTACTTCCTTGCAGCAGTCCGGACTCAAACAAGTTCTTCTGCGTGACCAAGTTCCCGCACTCACGCTCAGCCTCGGATAGCTGCGCCCTCACCCACTCAACCTCGTCCTCTTGCTGTTTGGAGATCGGGCCCCACTTCACCGAACCTGCATCAAGAGTTAGAAATTACTTAGCCATTTACACCTGCAGAAACAAAGTACATAACCAACAATGGGAGCCAAGACTACAATCAAGCAATGGACAATCTTAAGGGATGGGGCCAAGGACCTATAGACTGAAAATGGGTAGGAATGTGCTGGACAACTCTCTTCCCTGGAGGACACTCCCAGTCCCCATAAGCCATGCACCACCTGTTCCTCCAGGACTTCTGCGTTGTGGGCTTGTGTCCAATGAAATAGCCCCTCTCCTTCGCCTTTCGGCAATTGGCCTGTACCCAGCCAAAATTTCCCTGTTGCTTCGAGATTGAGTACAGGTACATGAACTGCTCAAATGTTGGCTCCCCTAGCCCAGCCAACCACCAAGCAATGTACACTCCATGCAGAAGAATCCAGAAGTTGGGATTATATTGCCCCGGTGCATACCCCAACTTGGCCAACATCATCTGAACCCACGGATGAAACGGTAGTCTGAAGCCGTGCCGATACATATCTGTGAAAATCATCACGGAGCCATCCGCGGGATATCTGACTACATCGGCCTCAGTCGGTAATCTCAAGCCCACATAGGCTGGCACCTCAAAATCTTTCCGCAGCTGGGCCAATTTTGCTTCTGTCAGCGTATTCCGCCTCGGCAACGGAACACCGACCCGGATGTCTAAACCTTCTGAAACCGAAGCCGCGGCTATACCCACAGACCCCGATGGTGATGCCTGGTTGCTCGAACCCTCTTGCATTTGCGGCAAGGCTAGAACCCGGTTCGCTATGGCCTCTAGCTCTATATAATTCCTCTGCATCTCCCTATATGCAGCTGCCCCAGAGTCTTCGGATGGCTCAACCCTCTCAACCCCAGACAATATCATCCTACTCTCTATTGTGCCTTCTACCAGACCCTCTGTATCTGAACTCTCCTCTTCAGAACATACATACTGGCTGGGCTCTTCACTCTCAGTATCATCCCCGCCGAAGGCAGGGGGGTCAAGACTTTCCCTATCAGAACTCTCAGACATCTACAAGTATGCAAGAAACAAAAAAGAAACTAATGCACATGCGGAGAAGGATCAAACCACAACAACAGAAATTTGACAAATCTTCATGCCAGGCAAGAATTCTACATGTTCATACATATTCAAAGTGTTCATCATGTTCATGCTCATGTTCATCATGTTCTTCCTAACATTCAACATGTTCATACAAAACAAGGCATTTCAATTCAAAAAATCTAGCGAAATAGGTTCTAACCTTGTTTGTAGCACCCCGAATGTTCGCCGGAAATCACTTCAGCCTCTATCACCACCACAAATTCCTCGCCGGAAATCGCCTCCTCTCCTTCAAAATTCTCACAATTTTTCTCAAATTCTCACAAGTGTGATGCCTTCACCACCCCAAGTTCCTTTTTATAGCCAACTAAGGGTACGACGTCTCGATTCACGAGCAAACCCTAGCACCCTTTCATTTTCCCTCCTAAATGCCTTGTACCTACACCATTTGAAATTCAAATTTCAAAATAAACAAAAATGAGGGAAAATTTCGGTGCCTTGCCGAACGGCAAGGCCCGTGCAAACATAAAATGAGACCCACAAAATTCAAGTTTGCTAGCCTACTACATAGACCCACTCTTATTACAAGGCTAGGGCCCAAAATTGTCTAAAGCCAAGGCAAAAATTTTATCAAGGCACCCAAAAACATTTTAAAACACATATCATGTATGGGCTTGCCGAACGGCAAGGCCCGAGCACCAACAAATTGGGGGCTCATCTCACGGACACCACATCCACGGATCAAGCCCAGTTGCCGAAGACAACAAATACGGAAATAACAAAATTTCAACGGCCTTGCCGAACGGCAAGACCCACAAAAATACAATGAAGGAACTCGACAAATACTCACCTTGAGCTGCCGAAGCAAACAATGAAGGAACTCCCTTGCCGAAGCACCAGCTTCCTCAGCCCCTGCTCAGCCCGGTGCTCAGCCAATCACCCTTGCCGAACGGCAAGGGCCTTCAAAATCGTAAATGAACTGCTGCCTAGCATTGCCGAAGACAAACACCCGTGCTGCTGACCCGTGATCAAGCCACTGTCTAACCTGCCGAAGCAGGTCTGCCGAAGGACCAAGTCTGCAGGAAGCCAAGCTCGCCGAGGCCCAAGAAAACTAGACGAACGGCAAAGTCTCGAGAAAACCACAATCTCGCTCCAAGCCCCCCTGCTGCCGAAGCACCTCCAGCTGCACCACCTTGCTCCAGCTGCCGAAGTAAACCACAAATGCCTCCAGCCGCTGGACACCTGAGCCGCTGCCGAACGGCAAGCCTAAACAGCCGCTCTTCAACCTCCTCGGACAGCACAGCCTGCTGCAGCCGTGCCACCACTGCCCAGCCCCTTCGGCAAGATTAGTCCACAGCTTCTTTGTTCGACAAACCAGCTGCCGCGCCGCCAATTCCTGCCGAAGACAAATCAAACTCGCTGCCGCCCTGCTTGCCGAAGACAGTGCCGCTGCCTTGTTCCCTTGCCCGAAGCCAAAATCCCTACAAGACCAAACCGTGCTTCCAAATACTTGCCGAACGGCAAGTTAGCCACTCCACGATTTTGTCTCTCCAAACTGCCGAATGACAAACTGCCGAACGGCACTCTCAACCCCGGCTCTATTTATGCCAAACGGCACCCCTCAACCCTAGAACTTCCAAAATGGCCGAAGCCCACCTTGAACCCAAACTCTAGTCATATTGCCAAAGGCCCAACCTTTGAAGGCCAAGCCATTCAAAACACAAATATGGGCATATGGCTAGACCCTTGCCGAACGGCAAGGGTCATGAAGACACTTTGGAGAGTTCAAAATTTTGAAAAACCGACCCCAAAAAAAAAAAAAAAAAAAAAAAAAATTTTGAGGCCGGACCCATCTTTGCCGGGTCGGCAAGGGCCATGAAACATTTTGTCAGAGTTCAAAACTCCCAAATGGCCCGCCATTTTTCCAAAAAAAAAAAAAAAAAAAAAAAAAAAAAAATTGACCGACCCTTGCCGAACGGCAAGGGCCATGGAAACATTCTTGTGGAGTCTTCAATTCCCAAATGGCCCGGCCATCCAAAAAAAAAAAAAATTGGAGCTGGACCCTTGCCGAACGGCAAGGGCCATGGAAACATTCTTGTGGAGTCTTCAATTCCCAAATGGCCCGGCCATTCAATTCCCTTGAAGGCCTAACTTCCGAGCTCAAAACAAAAATAGCTAAACCCTTGCCGAACGGCAAGGGCCATGAACAAATCATGGAAGAATTCGTTCCTCTCCAACATTTCAAACGGACCCGGCTCCTTTGAAAGCCTGGCTCCCCTACGGACCCCAGCTCCCATCTTGTCTGCAACATGCCCAGATACCTAGGTACCCAGCTACCATGTGTTGACGCAACTCCTAGCTTGCCAACTTGGGGGACTAGGGAGTGCCCTACGACTCCCAACGAAGCTGGAATGCTCGGTTACAATTACAAAACTCACAAGTTCCCAACCCAGAAGTTACTTCTCGACCGCGAACTTGGGGGACTACTGTTTACACCATAATGAACCGAGCAGTCCCAGCCACAAAGCAACTAGCACCAAGGCAACCATGCCTTCTCCCATGCCGAAGGAAGACACACTTCCGAGGTGCCAGACACCTGCCGAAGCTCCCAAATGCCAAACCTAATCTCCAGGACACGTGTCGCCACCACAACGGCTTGCACAAAGTCCCACATTGGAACTTTGTGCAAAGCTCCCACTTTCACTTCCCTATAAATAGGGAACAAAACCCAGGTAAAACGGAGAGACCATTCCCCTACTTTCACTGTTACTCTGCCAGAATTACTACCTGTAACTGACTTAGGCATCGGAGAGCCTTCGGCCGGCACCACACCGGTGTCCGAAGCTTAACGGTTGCTTCTCCTCTTTTTACCTTCTGCAGGTCTTACCAATCCATTTCACCCGAGGGCTTCAGCCTTCCTCCCTGCTGAAGACCTAGTACCTCTAATCACTAAGTTGGACTCAAATAGTGGCCGAGCCATTTTGAGCATCAACAGGTGGCAACCCTCAAATCATTTTCTTGGATGATGAATCCATATTGGGTGGCAACCCTCAAATAAAACTCTTGGATGATAAATCCATAATGGGTGGCAACCCTTAAATCATGAACAACAAATCCATGAGAGGATTCCTGTTTAACAAAGCTCTGCCGAGCAAAAGGAAATCCTTTGAAATGGAAATGGTGTTTGGAGGGTTAATTCAAAAAATGTACAAAAAAAAGAGAGCGTGAATTACCTCTTGGGCTCTCTCACCACTCCTCTCCATCTCTGCTTAAGAAGGCCTTTATTTTTCTCTCTGAGCAAACTACATCAAAAAAATGCAAAGGATGTTAGTCATGAAGAAAAGAATAGGCAGAGAAAAAATGGAGATCTGTAAAAAAAGGGGAAAAGAAAATAGAGGCCATGTTTTTCTGTCACAGCCTCTCTCCTCTCTCTCTCTTAGATGATCCTCTTGTTGGGCACACAATCACAACAGACAGAAAAAAAATTAAAGCAGGAAAACAACCACTAAAAAAGGGGAAAGAAAGTGGCTGAGCGCCACTTCGTGGGTGTTGCTGGGTTAAAGTTAGAGAATGGTGCCAGCCAAAAGAAAACATGGGTGTAGAAAAAAAAAAAAAAAAGCAGAACTTGAAGGGCCACGTTGGAGCAGCCCATGCTTTGAATGCCCTATCTTTTGGTTCCATAACAAACAATGGATGTATGACAATTAAAAAAAAAAAAGTTTGCTTCAGTCATTAAAAAGAGGAAGAAAAGTCAAAACATAAAAAAAGAGAAGAGAAGAGGGTGGCTGACGCCACTTTGTTGAAGTTGGAAGAAAAGCAAAACAAAGGGGACAAGAGACTTGATGTTGCAGAGAAAAAATGAGGAAAAAGACAAAAAAAATCTGAAACCTCTTTGGTGTGCTGTGGCAGTTTTTCTTCTGGCTTTCTCTTTTTGTTTGCAAAGGCTGTATACAGATTGTGACTTCGTGCATTTTCTTTAAAGACTGAACAGTAATAGTGTTTGCTCTTAATTCGGACTGATCACAAGTATTCCAGATAAAGATGGGATTGCAAGGTCTGATTTTACTTGGAAACAAACTCTGCAAAGAGTTGGATAGCTAATCGCCTGCTGGACCAAAGTTTTTTTTTGGGGCTCCATGCTCATGGGCTAACTATCAACAAACATCAAAAGCCCAAAATAGGATCATGGGCTGTCAGAGAATAATTATCCATTGACTCTCAGAAGCCCATATAATTAATGGGTAACCCAAATAATTACCCATTAAATTTCCTAAGGCCCAAATTCCCTATCATATGGTTAATGGATTAGTTAAAAAAAAAAATCCTTGTAGCCATATTTGGGTCCAAGTGCAAATGTCAACTTTAGAAAATTAGTGGGTTAATCAAAATTGCTCATTAATTTTCTGGGACATTGACAAAAAGAAAAAGTGGTACAAAACCATCCAAATTTTTCCCATGGGTCATCTACCCATGAAAATTCCAATGAGATTAAATTCAAATATCTCAAACACAAATTCTCAATTAATGGGCCACACTTACCCATTAATTTCAAAATTTTCCCATAGGTCACCTACCTATGAAAATCCCCAAATTATCTCAAAGATACAAATTCTAAATTATTGGGTCATCTACCTATGAAAATCTTCAAATCGTCTCAAAGACACCAACTCTAAATTATTGGGCCACACTTACCCATTAATTTCTAAATTTTTCGAACTACGTTGGTTTGATCCCTTTAAAAGGGTACGTAGGCAATCTAGAGATTCAATCTAGATGCAACCATCCCAAACATATTTCCATATCGAATCCCTGGTTTATTCAGCTAAATTCACTCAAACTCCTCAATCAAACCCATTCAAATTCTTCGTTTTGTGATGAGTCATTTATTCATCATGAATCTTTGAACTACGAGTGGCTTGATTCCCGCAAAGGATACGTAGGCATCCTGAGGTTGGACTTGGGAGCAGCTGCAAAATCAAACACACACGTTCTGTTTCTTTATGATGGAATCAAAGGGTTTTCCCTTGAAGCAAGGGATTGTAATTAAGAGACTTGCGTCTCGAATGGGTCGAACCTAAAATAATAAAACCCCATTATTTAATTAGTGGTGGTGAAATTATATTAGGAAGATCACCATTTTCCTTCAACATAATTTTTGGCACGCCCGGTGGGACCCATTTACCTTTTCATCTCCAATCATAAAGTGACTAATGTTTGTTTTATTTATTTGTGTTTTTCACAGGTTAACAAAACCAGATATGATGGCACCACAAGTAACGATTTTCTTCCACAAAATTGAGACTACCAAGAATGCGTGCACCAAACGAGTAGGGTTCAAAAAGACTTTCATTGTTCGTGAGAGCCTCGTCAAGTGCACTGTGCCAAAGCCCATTCAGAGGGCTAGACCTCAGTCATTCCTAAAGTCGTCAAGACCCTATTGAAGAAAACTCCATCCAAGAACGCTCTCCGGAATGGAAGAAAGAGGGCTGCGCGTGCTTTAAGAAAGAAAGAAGCAAAAAAAGAGTCTATTGAGGCAATCTTATCCCAGCTTTCTGGGACAAGCCCAATAATGACTGAGGGCAAAAACACCTTAACCACCTTGGCTGTGCCGACTCCCAAGAGAACAAATACTTCCCGAATTGTCCAAATCATGATTGGATCAATTCCAGTCAACCTATATCCTACAGATTCTGTTCTGATGACTTCCACCAACGAAGCTAGAGATGAAGGTCAAAAGGACGACTTTGTGAAGAACGTTGAGGTTCAAGGGGCCGAACCTCCATCAAGCCTTAGAGCCCATGTTGTGGAATCCACATTACAA
>NC_047651.1:10294668-10329984 GCF_902201215.1 Prunus dulcis
AAATCCATTGCAGTTTCCATTTGAGGATGACATGGAATGTGCTCAACAAACTGTATCTTCGTAAGAATTGTGTCTACTCAACTATTCATTACAATTTGAAATCATTCAAAAGCAAAAAAAACTAATCTCGTATTTCATTTGCAGATTGGATTGCGGCATGTTCGTCATGTTCTATATGGATAAAATAGCACAAGGACAGCCCATTCAAAAAAGCGTGGACAAGAAATTCATGAATGAATATCGAGCACAATATGTCACAAAACTCCTACACCACAAAAACTGTGTAATTAATCGTCTCTAGTGATTTGCCTTTCGTTAACTCAAGGCAATATGTATCTTAATTCTTGTGGATGTTTGTAAATATTTCTAGTTATGGTATATGAGAACATATTTCCTATACATATAAACTGTAATATAATCTTGGAACAGGATGCAACAAAACGAAAAGGAAACAAACAAACTGCACTGAATTTTCTGGTCAAAAATACTGCAACAAATTAAAACTGCAGTGCAGTTTATATAAATAAATAAAAATAAAAAATCAGCTCAAAAAATGTGAAAAGAATCCAAAAGCCAAAGCCATAATCAAAGTACTAAAACTTTGTTCAAAAAATATTTAAGTAGGTCAGCATTGAAATGTAGTTTCTGCTCATAATCTGCAACAAATAAACAGAAACTGCAATGCAGTTTCTGCAACAAAATCTGCTCAAAATCTGAAAACAAGCATTGAATGGCAGCCGAAAACGAATATCCACTCATTAAACAATTGTATAATTTTCATAATCTGCAACAAATAAACAGAAACTGCACTGCAGTGTCTGCAACAAAATCTGAAATAAACAGAAACTGCAATGCAGTTTCTGCAACAAAATCTGCTCAAAATCTGAAAACAAGCATTGAATGGCAGCCTAAAACGAATATCCACTCATTAAACAATTGTATAATTTTCATTAACTTCAAAAAAGAATCACAATATCAAATTAGAAGCTGTGTAGCCAATTACAAGCAACTAAAACTGCAATACAGTTTTTGCAAAAAGTGCAACGCAGAACCTGACTATACATTCGCTAAACCATATCTAAAATAAAAAATTGTCAAATGAGAAGGAGTGTTCATATAATAGCCTTGCAAGTCTTCCTATTGTGCCCAGCAACACTGCATCGACTGCATTTCAATGGCCTTTTAAATTCACCAAAAACTTTGATCCTCTTTGTTGGTGGTCTTCCGGCTGGCCTCTTTGTAATTGGCGGAAGCACAACTCAAGCTGCAGAACCATTGCTGCCCAATCCTTTCCCAATATCTGGAATAGGAAAAATAGGACTCTCATAGGCTTTTCAAAAGAAGTCGGTTTTGTAGTAACACTCCACGTAATCATAAACTGAATCTCTCTTTGCTAGGATTGCAGCCACCGCATGTGTGCAAGGAAAACCGTCAATTTGCCAAAGACGGCAAGAACAAGTCCTTTGCTCGAGATCAACCATCACAGAATAATCAGCAAATACTTCAAAAACAGTGGAATTAGAACGACGAACTGCCCAAGTCCTACCGGCCTCCGCATTTTCACAGAGTCTAGTTTCCATCTCCGGACACAAAACTGTTGTCCACTTCTCCGCTTCAAATCGTCGTTGAGAATTCAATACCATCAATTTCTGCCGAATCCCTTCTATCAAAGGTAGCACCGGCAAATCTCGAAACACACCAACCCAATTATTAAAGGACTCCGCTAAACTGTTTGCCATCTCCCCATAACGCATTCCTTTGAAAAAATGCGTTGGCATAGTGATCTCTAGACAAATCAGATATAAATGCCTTCACTTTCGAACTCCCAACAATCACCAACTCCTCCATTGCTACCTTAAACTCTTCCTCCGTAACAGTATATGCGCATCTACTAAATAAATTGATAACACGGTCTTGGAGCAGTTTCCCATAACCTGACTTTGGGTACTTTGATATCAAATTCTGTTTGAGGTGATAATAACAGTAAGAATGAGGCCATTCGGGAAACACAAACCCCATTGCATTTAACAAACCTTGATTGCGGTCCGAGAAAAAGGTCACCACTCTCCCCATCGGTAGCAATATAAAAGCCAAATGTTGAAGAAACCAAGTCCAATTCTCCTCTGTCTCAGAATCAACAACTCCAAAAGCTAGAGGATAAAACCCTGCAAAACAAAACCAAAAGCACAAGTATAAGCAAAAAAGGGAAACTGCAGTCTGGTTTATGAAAACAAATCTGCTCAAATTTGAAAGGAAACCAAAAGCCAAATCCATGATCCAAGTACTAAAACTAAGTTTAAAACACATTTAAGTTCATGAGCAGTTACAACATTCCCACAGACATGCAAAAAATATTAATAAAATCGAATTATGAAACAAGAAACTGCAATGCAGTTTCTGCTAAAATTGCAACAAATGAAAATCTGCAATACATTACAGTAACCATACCTTGATTTCCATTCTTTCCCGAAACACAGAGAAGCTGCCCCTTGTACTTGCTCTTCAAAAACGTAGCATCAATGAACAACAAGGGTATGCAATATTGAAATCCAGCAATGCAACCGCCAAAAGACACAAAAAACCGTCGAAAGCGATTAATTCCAGCTTCACAATCAAGAGTGCAGAGAGAACCAGTGTTAGTTTCCTTTACGGCGTCCGCATACCACACTAACTCGTTGAAGGACTTTGACTCATCACCGTGAACGTCCAATTTAGCTAACTCTTTGCCAAACCATGCGTGGTAGTATGAAATGTCTATACCATAATAATCTTTGAACTCGTGTATAATCTCAACTGGCTTCAGCTCTGGTTTTGCACGAATTCTGTCCACAATGAGGGAGGACACCACCCGAGACCTCATCATCTTACTCTTTGATTCCCGTATCCGACCCGCACATGTATGAACATTATTTAACGTCCGAATTACAAAACTGCCAGTAGCTTCACAACGAGAAGCATAAACACGCCAGCTGCAACCCTCCAATTTCTTATTTGAACAAACAGCAACCACCCGCTTCTTGTCATTGCCGGCATATAAAAAATTAAATCCTACTTCAAGAGCGTACTTGCACAATTCCAACCGGAACTCCTCTGCACCACCGTCAAACTTCTGCCCCACATGATGTATGTATGTCTCCCACTCATTTGACAACAAAGGCTTAGCACTTGCTCTCTTCGACCTGACCAAAAACTCGTTTCTGTCTTCGACAGTACTAGAACACGACGACTCGCCCTTTTCACATGCTATCAACTCCTTATTTACACAAAAATCACCACTATATTCATTGATCCCGCATAAATCCTTCACTAAAATATCAACAGTCTTCTCATTTGATATCAACAAAAATGTCCTCATCAAGTCCAAATCGCTATCCGTTTCTAGAAAACAACTCAGATAACTGGGCACCGAATACCGTAATGTGAAACAACCCAACTGCAAACCCCTAAACCTCAGACACAAAGTCTTCAAAATATCAACCATGGATGACTCTGATGAAATTGAAAACATGATGGTTTCCGACTTATATGTGCACTTGGCAATGACACACACCTCCATTAGCCTTGAAAATGCAAACAAAACAACAAACAAAAACAGAATATCAAAACATGTTTGACTTCATGAGCAGTTATAACATTCCCATAAACCTTAGCAAAAAGCACTTTGAAATTGAATTATGGAACCAGAAACTGCATTGCAGTTTCTGCAACAAAATTTGCTACAAACAACCAGAAATCAAAATGCAAATACAGTACTGAATATCAAAACACGTTTGACTTCATGAGCAGTTATAACATTCCCATAAGCCCTAGCAAAAAGCACTCTGAAAATGAATTATGGAACCAGAAACTGCATTGCAGTTTCTGGTTCAAAATCTGCTACAAACAACCAGAAATCAAAATGCAAAGACAATACTGAATATCAAAACACGTTTGACTTCATGATCAGTTATAACATTCCCATAAACCCTAGCAAAAAGCACTCTGAAAGTGAATTATGGAACCAGAAACTGCAATGCAGTTTCTGGTTCAAAATCTACTACAAACAACCAGAAATTTTGAATCCAACGATTTTGAATGGTTAATCCCTATAAACGAAGCAAAACCTAAACGAAGAGTAGTTTTGAATCCAACGATTCATCCATTTTTTCAAAAACTGCATTGCATAAAGAACAACATGCAAAAATGTGTAATCCCTAAAATCGAAGACAAATCTGTGTTAGAGGGTCATTTTCTTATTGTTTTTTTCCCAAGAGAGTGAAAATCGCTTCGATAGTCGTCAGTGGTTGTCGTTGTTGGTGGTGGTTTCTGCTCGTCGTCGTTGCTCGTCGTCGTTGCTGCTCTTCGTCGTTGCTGCTCGTCGTTGCTGCTCGTCGTCGAACGAAATTTTACTGCCAAACGACGAAATCTGCTGCCAAACAACTGAGCTCGAAGACGAAACAGAGAAGAACACGAAGCTGCTTCCAAAACGAACGAGAACCAAAACGAAACAGAGAAGTCGCGCCTTGTTTAAACACAAAGGGGCAAAAGCGTCAGTTACTGTATAGGTTTACAAATGGGCCAACGAATCTGGGCTCTCTTTGGGCTAACCCAAATTAGTAAATTTTTTTTAGGTATTAAAACTAAAACTAAAATATCTAATATCTTACAAACTAATTAATAAACTTAATTATGTCTAAAACCTAATTTTTCTTTTATATTTTTAGTTTTAATTATTAAAAACAAATGAAAAAACAACAGAGGTTAAAAGATGGAGCTAAATGGCACATCCTGAGTGGGTTTTGTGTTTTATATTTTTAGTTTTACTTAAATGATAAGCATTTTACCATTTACCCTTATAATATTAAATTATGAACTTTTAGCACTTTATATTTACTTATATGGTATGTGTTTTATATATTTGTTATGGAGTTGGGCTACTCCCTCCATTGCCAATTGTTTTTGGGGTCAAACTTCAACTTCATTCAGAAGGGATTTGATTAAAGGAATTTGAAACATCAGAGGGTGTCAATGTAATTTCCCAAACCTTAAGGAGTTTTTTGAAAACAACAAAACAGCTCACGAGTGTTAGTGTCATAACTCAACGCAAAATGTAACTGACCTATTATCATGAGTTGATATATAATTGACACATCGTTCACCACAAAAGATGGTTCACCATGTAGTTCCTATCAACTTCGATTGTTGATCTCATAAAAGAAGTAGGAAACTGAAAAAGAATGAGGAAAGTAAAATTGCGGATAAATTTCTAATTTCGGACTCAAGTTCGTTCAGTGTAGCAGCCAAGTCATTAGTACTGCAAGTATGATTTTGCTATTCTGATATAAACCACCTCAAATGGTCAAGCATTGTTCATTTTAGAGCAAGCTCACACACTAACAAAGTAAAAGCTAGGCCAACGGGTAATCTGTGTAAAGTTGATCATATTACTATATTTAGGCTTTGCACTTCTGAAACGTCCTCAGGTCTCTGGATACTGTTCACTTTATTGTATTTTTTGCAGAAGGTATATGGATACCCTCCGTTGGCATTATCGGCAAGGGCATATGTCCGGTGCCTTTTGAAATCTGTGGATGTAGAGCACCAAAAAAAGTTTATTTACTCATGATTAATTAGTAATGTTACTGCGCAGGACTTGTTATTTTGAAATTTATGTTTGGGCTCCATTTGTGATTTGGCTCTTGATCTATAAATGGCGGAGGAGGAAATTGTCAATGTATAGCACCATAGAAGATTTTCTGCAGGCTGATAACAACTTCATCCCAATAAGGTACTCTTGCTCAGACATTAAGAAGATGACTGGTAGATTCAAGGACAAACTGGGTGAAAGTGGCTGTGGTGTATTTAAAGGAAAATTGCGCATTGGTCGTTTTGGAGCAATTAAGATTTTGGGCAAGTCTAAAGCTAACGGGCAAGATTGCATGAGCGAGGTGGCTACAATTGGGAGGACTCACCATGTTAATGTGGTGCAAATTGTTGGTTATTGTGTGGAGGGTGAAGCGCTCTCTAGTCTACGATTTCATGCCCAATGGATCGCTTGATAAATATATTTATTCAAAATAATGAAGTATACATAAAATGTATGCGATTTCTCTTGGAGTTGCTCGAGGGATTGAATATCTGCATGAAGGTTGTGACATGCAAATTCTGCAATTCGATATCAAGCCTCACAACATTCTTCTTGACGAGAATTTCAACTCAAAGATTTCTGACTTCGGGTTAGCAAAACTATATCCAACAGATAACAGCGTTGTCTCTATGACGGCAGCTAGGGGAACAATGGGATATATGGCTCCTGAGTTGTTCAACAATAATCTTGGAGGTGTTTCGTACAAAGCTGATGTCTACAGTTTTGGAATGTTGCTGATGGAGATGGCAAGCAGAAGGAAGAACTTGAATGCCTTGGCAAAGCATTCAAGCCAAATTTACTTCCCTTCTAAGGTGTTTGATCAATATATCGAGGGAAAGGACTTGGTGATGGGTGATGTCAATGAAGATGAAATGAAAATAATAAGAAAGATGGTCATAATAGCCTTATGGTGTATACAATTGAAACCAAGTGATCGTCCATCAATGAAAAAAGTCACAGAGATGTTTGAAGGGCATGTTGAATACCAACAGACGCCTCCCAAACATTTTATGTGTCCACAACAGATGCCGATAAGCGATCATCAAAATATTCCAAATCCGGCATGTTCTAACTTGGAGCTAACATGGACCTTTTCAGCTAGGTCATGAGCAAATAGGCATGGACTCTGTTGCTTTTTTTTTTTTTTTTTTGAAACCCAAGACTCTGTTAACTAATTTGGTGATGATCAACTAGTATGGAATCTGCCGTTTTGAACAAAAAAGAAACAGAGCGTATCACATTTATAATAGACTTGTTTCGTACAAAGCCGAAAATGGTGTTCAGAGTGTCAGAGTAATGAGGTATAACTTTTTGTTTTCCAAGTTTGAAGAGACATGAATCGGTGTGTGCACGCCTAAACCACAATGATGTGATCTTAAATTGACCCCATTTTAAAATTTACCTTCACCAGTTGTTTCTGTTTTTCATCAAAGACTCTCCGACGGTCAGCTCAATTGAAATTGTGTCTAATAATTGACCTTCGTGATGAAATCTTTCTAATGGAAGAGGCCAAAGGTCATGGAAGCTAGAGAACTGCAAAACAAGGAATCAAAAAACAAAGTTCAATCTTTCCCCCTATTTCATTAAAAATAAAAAATAAATAAAAAGGTTCAATGGTTGCCTTCGTAGGCATTTTAGAAAGTAGTTGCTGATGGTTCAACATCCCAACCCCACCAACCTCTCAAAATTAATCTCTCAATCAACTGGGGTTGCAAGGGGAGGGCCGAGATTCTTTAAACTCTTGTATGTTAAGCTTCCATGATACTCTCTAAAATACTAGAAGAACAATATTTCTGCAAGATACATTATTGGGGAACTTTAAAATTCAAGGATCACATGATGAAGCAAGCAGGACAACGGCAATTTTATGGAAGCTGGTGAAGGACTTGAAGCAAGATTGTTACACAATAGTTTATGCGCACAAGTGATGCATAATATTGGATTTGGCAGCCAATGATTTGTGTGGTAGCAATAGGTCCAGTGTTAGGGTCATTGAAACGCCCCTATTTCTAAATTCTATGTAGTGCTGGACCATGATAATGGATGTTAATGCTGATATGATTGAGATATGATTTACTTGCCAATTATATGTATTTATTTCTGTATATTCCTTACCTAGAATAGGAGATATGTTGTGTAATCACCAAGTAATAGCTGTGTATATATTTCTTATACTGTTATCAATGAAAAGTATCGAGGAAATTCAAATCCTTTCATGGTATCAAGAGCCTGAGACTTACCGTCTTTGATCCATCGTCTATTTTTTTCCCCTCTTCGCTTTTCTCGATCTCATGGCTTCCTTCTCAACTCTTGACCTTCCTAGCATCAGTCACATTATCTCTGTTCGTCTCGAATATGATAACTACCCGACCTGGCTTGCTTAGATTGTTCCTGTTCTTCGCAGCCACCGCTTGCTCTCCTATGTCTACGGTAGCTGCCAGAGTCCCTCTCCCACCATTTCAGACCCCAAGGCGAAGGAAAGTGAGTCTTCTCCTCTGTCTCTCATCTCCAATCCCGAATATAAGGACTGGGTTCAGAAAGATCAACTTGTTCTCTCTCTCATCAATGGTTCTATTCATCATAAAGTTCTTGCTACTGTTGCTACCAAAACCACCGCACGTGACACTTGGGTGGCACTTGAAACCCGCTTCGCTTCTCCGAATCAAAATTGTCTTCTTCAGCTTCGTAGCGATTTGCTTTACACGACCCATGGTGATTCTTCCATCACTGATTTTCTGGATCGTATTCACTCTATTACAGATAACTTGGCGTTGGCATGTGCTCCAGTTCGTGAATCCGATCTTCTAGCTATGGTTATGAATAATGTTGGTCCACTTTATGAGAATACAGTTGCTGCCGCTAAAGCTTGTGAGACACCCATCGGCATGCCTGACCTTGAAGCCCTTCTCCTATCGGCTGAACGACGTCTTCAAGCTTCGTCTTCTCCGACTATCTCTTCTGGTGTGACAGCCATGGTTACTTCCGGTGGTGGTCGCGGTGGCCGTGGTGGGCGCGGTTTTGGTGATCGTGGTGGCTTCACTGGTTGTGCTTCTGATCGTCGCACCTCGCTCTCTGCCCCACGTTTTGGTTCTTCTCCAAACTTTGGGTCTTACAGCTTCACCCAATATTCTTCTTCACAGCCGCGTCGTCACCAAAATTCTGGTCAAGGTGTTCTTGGGCCTTCTCCCTTGGGCCCTCCTCACTCCTCTTTTGGGTCCAATTCTTCTTCACGTGGGTCTTTGCAATGTCACAATTGTCGTGGTTTTGGACATGTTGCTGCTGTTTGTCCTTCCAAGGCTACTTCCGTGCCTACTCCTCCTACCCGTCTTCAAGGCATGACCGCTCACAATCTGTCCCATGGTGGCGCACAACAATGGGTTGCTGATACCGGGGCTAACACCCACATCACCAATGACTTAAGCCATCTTTCCCTTGCTAGAGAGTATCATGGTTCCGACAATGTTGGAGGTGTGCTTGGTGGAACAGGTTTGCCTATTACTCATATTGGTCACTCTCGTAACTCTTCCTTTTCTCTTAATAATATTCTTCATTGTCCTGATGCCTCTCTTCCCCTTTTATCTGTTCATAAATTTGCTACTGACAAGAATTGTTTCTTCACCTTTTTCCCTGATTACTATTATATCCAGGATTTGACGACTGGGAATATTCTTTTCTGGGCAAGAGTACAATGGCCTATATCCATTTTCCATCTACCCGAATGAGTCCTTTCACATTTTGCCTGATCGTGTTGCTTTGCTAGGTGTTCGTGTCGGTCGCTCTGTCTAGCACTCTCGTCTTGGTCATCCTGCTTCATCTACTTTACAATTTTTGTTTTCTCATGATCAATTACTGCTTTCTGGCTCTCAGTCTAGTTCTTTTTTTTGTTAGTCCTATCCATTGGGTAAAAGTGTTAAGTTACCCTTTAGTCCGTTTATTTATGTTTCTACTGCACCGCTTGAACTTATTCACTCCAATGTGTGGAGTTCTTCAAATAAATCAATTTATGGTTTTTCTTATTATGTTCTCTTTGTTGATAATTTTCCCGTTATTCTTGGATTTACCCAATGAAGTTCAAATCTGAAGTCATCTCTCATTTTGTTAAATTCAAGGCCTTGGTCGAAAATATGTTCTCTACTAAAATTAAGGCTTTTCAATCTGATGGGGGTGGGGAATACACTAATAATTTATTTAAGGATTTCTTATCTCATCATGGCATTCATCACCGTTTCTCTTGTCCTCATCACCCTGAGCAAAATGGCTTAGCTGAATGCAAGCATCGTCATATTGTCGATACTGGCTTCACACTTTTGGCCCATGCCTCTATGCCCCCTTCCTATTGGGCTGAGGCTATGCATACCGCTGTCTATCTAATTAATCGTCTCCCTTCTAAATTACTTTATCATAAATCCCCTTATGAAATCTTATTTCACAAAGTCCCCAATTATTCCTTTCTCAAAACTTTTGGTTGTGCTTGTTTTCCTTACTTACGTCCATATAATTGTAATAAATTGCATTTTTGGTCTTCTAAGTGTGTGTTTTTAGGTTATTCTTTAAATCATCAAGGTCATCGTTGCTTAGATCTTTCTTCCCACCGTGTCTTTTTTCTCTCATGTGTTGTTTGATGAACTTTCTTTTTCTTTTCACAAGGCCTCCGCTACTCCTGCTCCGGACAATTCTCCGTTGTCAACTGCTCTGCCTCTACTTCTCTCTGGCCCTACTTTTCTCTCCCACGGCTCTATCTCCTCCCACCTCACTCCTTCGACCCTCCAAGCCCAACCCTCTCTCTCGGCTCCAGCCGCTGCCCCGACCACTTCCCCTGACCCGCCTCCTTCCGACCCTGCACCACCCTCTACTATGTCCGCTCCTCCTCCAAGCTCACCATCTATGTCGTCACATATCCCCCCAGGTCTGCCTTCTCCTCCTAGCTCTGCTAGCCCACTAGTCATCCGGCCTGCACCCCCTCATTCTTGTTTCTCACAAACATATTCTAGAGACCCACACCGCAAAATTTCTTTTCCATCTGCTAACCCTGTTCCATCTGGTACATCTTCTCCTCCTTTTGATACTTCTCTGGTAAGTGTATCCAATACTCATTTAATGGCTACTCGTGCTAAAGCTGGTGTCTGTAAACCTAATCCTAAATATGCGCATCATGCATTGGTTTCTACTGATGATTCTTTTGAGCCTACATCTTTCTCACAGGCTAATAAGCTTTCGGAATGGCGTCTTGCCATGGAAGATGAGTTTAGTGCTCTTCTTCGTGCTGGGACTTGGACTTTATTTCCTCGTACTCCCACTTTGAATATATTTCCAAACAAGTGGGTTTTTCGGGTCAAGCGGAATTCTGATGGTACTATTCAGCGTTATAAGGCTTGCTTGGTGGCCAATGGTTTTCAGCAACAACCGGGCCTCGACTATGGTGAAACCTTTAGTCTTGTTGTTAATCATTCTACTATTCACCTTATCTTGGCTTTTTCTATGCAGTTTAGTTGGCTTGTTCGTCAGTTGGATGTTCAGAATGCCTTTTTACATGGCTACCTTGATGAGGAGGTTTATATGCGCTAGCCTGTCGGCTTTGTTGATCCCACATATCCTGATCATGTCTGCCGCTTACGACCCTCCCTTTATGGTCTTAAGCAAGCCCCTTGTGCTTGGTTCCATTGTTTCTTTTCGCACCTACTTCACTTGGGTTTTATTGCTTCTCAGTCCGATTCGTCTCTCTTTGTGTACACTCAAGGCTCCATTCACATTTATTTGTTGATATATGTGGACGATATTCTTGTCACTGGCTCTGGCTCTGATCCTTCTCGCATCACCACTCTTATCTCTGACTTGGGCCGCCAGTTCTCTATGAGGGATCTTGGCCCTGCCAACTATTTCTTGGGCATGGAGCTTGTTTGTACTCCGTCTGGGCTCTCTCTTACCCAGACCAAGTATGTCGTCGACCTTCTCAAGCGTGTTAACATGCATGAAGCTAAACCTGCGCCTACCCCAGCCATTAGTGGCCGTCGTCTTAGCATTTCTGATGGGGATCCTCTTCCTAATCCCACTGAGTACCATAGTACAGTTGGGGCTCTTCAATACTTAACTCTCACTCATCCAGATATTGCCTTTGCCGTTAATTAGGTGTGTCAATTTATGCATCAACCCACTACTGCTCACTGGCTCGCTGTCAAACGTATTCTTCGTTATCTGAATGGCACACTCACTTATGGGTTATTCTATTCGCCTAGCACTCTCTTTCTCAGTGCGTTCTCTGATGCCGATTATGAGGGGAGTCCTGATGACCGTCGCTCCACTGGTGGTTATTGTGTTTACATGGGTACTAACTTAATCTCCTGGAGTTCTAAGAAGCAACGCGGTGTCTCACGCTCCAGTACTGGGCAGAATACCGCCAGCTTGCCTACACTGCTGCCACTCTCTCATGGTTCCGTGCTTTATTTATCGATCTTCATCTTTCATCTCCTTGTCCCAAGCTTTGGTGTGATAATATTAGTGCTCTTTCTCTCGCTTCTAAACCTGTTTTTCACTCTCGCACTCGTCATGTGGAGGTGGACTATCATTATGTTCGTGAAAGGGTGGTCCGGAATGAGTTACTCGTTGCATATTGTTCTACTGTTGATCAGCTTGCTGACATTTTTACTAAGGGCTTATCATCTGCCCGGTTCTCCTTCCTCCGGTCCAAGCTTCCTGTGCTCCACCGCCTCGTCAGCTTGCGGGGGTGTAATGGACGTTAATGCTGATATGATTGAGATATGATTTACTTGCCAATTATATGTATTTATTTCTGTATATACCTTACCTAGAATAGGAGATATGTTGTGTAATCACCAAGTAATAGCTGTGTATATATTTCTTATATTGTTTATCAATGAAAAGTATCGAAGAGATTCAAATCCTTTCACATGAGGCATGTGCTGGTCAAGTACAAACATCAAGAACTATATGAACATTCTTGATTGCATACATAAGTGTGTTTACATGTAATGATGTAATGTATAAGTACACATGTTACTCCAACTCAGGAATTGCTTCTAACTGAATGTTTCGATTTCTTGCAGCCGTACTGGCATTGGTTCCTGCAGCACCTGTAGAGGCAAAGGGATTGGGAGGCATGGTTAAGCTTTCTCCTCCTTCCAACATCTGAACCACGGCTTTCATTAAAGGGCGATCCACTGGATGCCATTGGATGCACCAGAGCCCTACAATTGCGAGTTTCTTTGGAATTTTTCCTTCTCCTCCTTCACCGATATGGATGCGTAGGTCATCTCCTTCTTCTAGAAGATTATAAATCCATTCGGGATAGTAGATTTCATTTGTGCTCTCCGTGGCTGAACCGACATTCTTCCTTCCTCCTACCATCTCAAGCAGTAACATTCCAAAACTATACACATCTGACTTATAGGACACATTTCCAAAGTTCCTGGAGAACACTTCAGGTGCAATGTAGCCCATGGTGCCCCTAGCTGTAGTCATTGACACTATGCTTTGATCCTTGGAACATAACTTGGCTAAACCAAAATCAGAAATCTTTGGAGTGAAGTTGTGGTCTAGCAAAACGTTATGAGGTTTGATGTCGAAATGGAGGATTCGCTGATCGCATCCTTGGTGAAGATATTCAATTCCTTTGGCTATGGCTAGAGCAATATCTTGCATCTTATCCCAACCAAGGAAACTGTTCTTATTGTCTGGTGATGAAATGAAATCCTGCAGTGAACCATTTGGTAAGAACTCATAAACAAGAGCTCGTCTAAATCCATCAGCGCAAAAGCCAACCAAGCGAATGACATTGACATGGTGGATATGACCCATTGTTCCCACTTCATTGATGAACTCTTCCCCATCTCCCTTAGAACTATTGAGGACTTTCACAGCAACAAAGAGTTCAGAAGAAAGCGTTCCTTTATAAACAGTTCCGTAGGCTCCTTCCCCTAACTTGTCCTTGAAGTCATTTGTAATCCTCTTAATATCTGCATATGAATATCTGCTAGGTTTGAGAGCTCTGTAATCGTCTAAAAATCTTTCAATCTTTAATTGATTCGCCTTTTCTTTTCTATCAGAACTATAGACACGATAGGCTGCAACGACTAGGAGTAACACAACGAATAAACCCAGAGATGCACCTGCAAGTTAACCTTTGTAAATATCACCACGATCTCATATATACAGATGAAACAAACTGCGACTCCAATTAAACAACTCACCTGTAGGCACCCATTTCCTTTTTGTACCTGAAAAAAAAATAAAAAAAATTACACTGTCAAATAAGTAATTAGAATGAGCTATTGCCTGGAAAATATCCTTTAAATAAACAGTGCTGCTACTTTGCTCTAAACTTCCAAATAAGTAAGCAAAACGTGGATTGCAGATGATAATATCTCATTACATGAATGCATTGTATTATTTGCATCTGCAGATAAGTGACCAGTATAGCAGAATATTAAGCATCTGTAACAATTCAAATATACGTGACCCAATTAAATATACGTTAGCCAAGTTAACCTCGAAGACCACGAACACAGAAAAAAAAAACACAAGGATATAACTTGATAGGTTCATCAACCTCAGGGACGTTTTGCGATAAAAAGCCAATAAATAATGCTGCTACTCTGCTCTCAACTTCCAAGTAGGTAAGCAAAAAGTGACTAGTATAGCAGAATATTAAGATTCTGTAATAAGTTATATATATGTGAGCCAAACTAAAATTTATGTTAGCCATACCTGCTTTACTGAAGTCCACACATTCAATTTCACTTTTGGTGCCATTGTTCTTCAATCTACACATCTTGCCCTTTTTCTCACAGTGTCCACAATTTGGTTCAGACCACTCCAAATAAAGATTGTCAGGGTAGTTTGAATAATATGGAACTGATGAGAGATTATACATCTTTGTACAAGACAGTAGGGGCAAGACCTCAATGATGTTCGAAGAGAGAACAGAATAAACTTGGTAGCCAGGGCCACGGAAGCAGGGGACTTGTTCATCTAATTGCCTCTCAGCTAAAGAGCAATTGAATAAGGTAAGATCAGTCATGTGATTTTTTGAGAAGTGGAAGGGAGTGATTGACTTGTTGAAGACTTTCAAAAGCTTCACCAGAAGACAGCTTTCTGGGTCATATAATTGGATTGCCTGAGCCTTATAATCTATGCTTTTGACTGGGAATTTGAATGGAATTGGAAGCTCAAGAATTGTTTCATGCTTCTCATTGCATGACAGGACAAACCCAGGAAAGACACAGTGATCTGGGTGCCTGCCTTTGAGGCTGAAAGGGAAATGGACAGCTGGGCCTTTATCGCCACACTTCAATTTTTTGCAGGTATCTTGGGGTTCTCCATGCACTGTGGAGAAAGCCAGAAAGATTAAGCACAAGGAAGAGGTGATAATTTTTAGCATATCTAACTAAATCTTTCTGTGCTGCAGAAAAAGAAAATGGTATCTAAATCTTTCTGTGACTCATATGTCCAAGAAGATGTCCTCTCATTATTTAATTAACCCAATCGTTTGGGATCTTACCAGGAAAAGAAGAACAAAAAAATACATTGTTTGCTTGCGACGAAAAGACTATAAAAGTCAACAGTTGACTTAGAGGTCCCACGACATGTGACATTCTTGACTGAATCAAATGTTGCATTTCTTTAATCGTTTGTTTGCTTTGTCTACGTTGACCATTAGAGCATTTCCACCAGTTAGCTCCTTGTCATGGCAAGGGGAGTCCTAGGGCAGCTACTATTCATGTGAATAGTGGCTGCCCTATCCCCTCCAGCAAAATGTGTTTCTAGCAGTTTAGGTTTGCCATGGCAAATACTATTCATTTTTTTGTTTTTTTCACAACTTTGTTTACTTAAGAAATTAATTTGGATAGTATTTTCGGATAAGATTTTTGAGTTCCTACGTGTCAATACTATTCATATCGGATAAGATTTTCGGTTTCAAATTTCAGATACATTTCAAAATTCAAATTTCAGATAAATTCAAAATGTCAAATTTTAGATACATTTCGAAATTCAAATTTCAGATAAATTTTAAATTTTAAATTACTAGTGGTGTAAGATATAGTAAATTCCCCACCATTTTTCGTTAGGTCTCCTCATTTGCAAGTTCACTTTCATCTTCTCTTTTGAGTTTCTCTGTTGAAACTAGTGGTGTGCTCACTGGTTTGCAATCCTTCATACCAAATCTGTCAAGCAAAGATTCTCAGTACTTTCTGGATTAACCCAATTCATAGGAAATGATGCAACAAGCCCAGATCAGTAATCTCATACTTGTTCATCATATTCTCCTTGAATTCTTTCATCATTTCACTACTGCTTCTAGTGTACACAAAGTCATCCACATATGTTGACACAATGACTGTACCAATACCTTCTTTAGTCTTTACATACAGAGTAGCTTCACTTATGCTTCTTTGAAATCCACACTTGAGTAGATGAGTATCAATTTCACCATAATAGGCCTCTGGTGCCTGCTTCAAGTCATAGAGTGACTTCTTTAACTTATAGACCTGGTCTTCTTCTCCTTTAACTTCAAAACCTTCAGGTTACTCGATATAAACTTACTCCTTCAACACTCCATCTAGAAATGATGATTTCACATCCGATTGGAAAAGTTTCCAATTTCTTTTTAGCAACTAGAACAATTAGAGTTCTAATTGTATCTAATCTTGCCACTGGAGCAAACTTTTCGTTTAAATCTACTCCTGGCTTTTGTGTGTATCCCTTAGCTACAAGTAGTGCCTTGTGCTTTTGGATAGAACTATCAAGATTCAGCTTTGTCTTGAAGATCCATCTCACACCCACAACTGGTTTGTTACTAGGTCTGTTAACCATCTCCCATGTAGAATTCTTCTCGATCATTATGATCTCTTCTCTCATAGCTTGATTCCACGCCTCATCTTGACTTGCTTCAGCAAAGTTTTCAGGTTCCACAATGCTCACTTTGCATTGTGCAAAGATGTCATTTAGACTCTTCCACTTCACAGGTGTGTGATCATAAAGTTTAGATGTTTTAGCTTCAGTTGATGTAGATGGGGCACTTGGTTTAGATCGGGTACTTGGTGAGGCATCATTTGATGGAGATCGGGCACATGGAGAAGATAGAGTTTGATATGGAGACTCAAACTCCATCTCGCCTTCAGTCATCCCTGCTTCCTCACTATTGTTCCAAGGAATTGACATGTGAACATCTTCATTTGTTTCCCAATTCCAGAGAGATTTCTCATCAAATATCACACTTTTTGACATAATTACTTTATGAATTCTCATGTTAAACACCCTGTACCCTTTCTCATAGGTTCCATATTCGACAAAGACTCCCTTCTCACTATTTTCTTCCAACTTACGCCTCTGCTGAGATGGAATATGAGTATAGAAATGAGAACCAAACACTCTCATGTGCTTTACTCAAGTTTTCTTCCACTGAATGCTTCAAACGGGGTCTTGTTCTTAAGAGCACTTGTAGGACACCTATTGAGAATGTAGACAGCAGTGTTAACTGCTTCTCCTCAGAACTTGGTAGGCATTCTCTTTTCATGAAGCATTGTTCTAGCCATCTCCACAATGGTTCTATCCTTCCTCTCTGCAACTCCATTTTGTTGAGGAGAATAGGCCACTGTTAATTGCCTTTCAAGCCCCAAGCCTTCACAAAACTTATTGAATTCTGTTGAAGTGTATTCACCACCTCTCTCTGATCTTAGCTTCTTGATCTGAGATCCACTTTGCTACTCCACCATGGCTTTAAATCTTTTGAACACTAAGAAAACACTTGATTTGTGTTGTAAAAAGAACACCCAACACATCTTTGTATGATCAATAAAAGTGAGGAAATATATGTTTCCTCCAATTGTAGTGACCTACATTGGGCCACACATATATGAGTGTACTAACTCCAATAGTTGTGTTTGGGCCAAGAAATCCACACGGCAGCCCATTTTTTACAAAGAAGCCCGGGAATAGAAAAACAGAAGACTAGGCCTTGACTCCAAAAGTAGCCCAATCAAACATTAAAAGGCCCATGTCTTTTTGCAAAATTGGCAGAGGTTAGAAGAGCACAAAGAACAAATAAATTCATCACCAACCAGGTCGATATAATTCTAAGAAGAATTGGATCGGGCCTAGCTTCTAAATTTCTCACTATTGATCTCAATCCCAGAGTGCAAAGTTAGCAGAATTTTAAAGTCTGTTCACAAAGAAACCCACGTGAGTACATAACTCTGAAAAGTCAACAATTTCAACTATCATAAGGGACTTGACGGGAAATTAATGAAGGCAGGTTTTACAGGAAAATTTCTCCAGTCTTTACAGTCAAGGAAGAAGATCAAAATCTTGTTCATCTGGAAAATCAAACTAACCATCATGGCAGATTGAATTCTTGCAAAGAGCAGTTAAAAGTTAAAAAAGGATTAGGTTTTTTTAAAACAAAGCAGGGAAGTGATTACCATACGAACTGACTGTTGATGGCTTTTTTGCCAGAATAGATAAAATTCCCTTTTTCTTGGCATTTAAAATAAAAAAATCTTGCTTTTAGAAAATTTGCTACCCATTATCAAAAGATTAGAAATCCCACTCCAGCATATTTTATAAATATGAGAGGAGGTGAACAGATCAAAGGACATCCAAAAAACTAATCAAAAACAAAAACTCAAAATGATCACTTGATCCCAAAAGCCTTCGAAACACTGAAGCAACCAAAGCTCATTGAGCCACAGGAAACAAGCTAGCCATAAATTCAGAATCTCTAACTTCAGTTAAGTTCAAGGAAATAGTCATACAGAGCGAGATTTCCCTCGTTACAAATTTGGTTCAGCATAAGCCAAATCAAGCAGAGTCCGGGTTTTTACAAATATGAAAACCTCAACAAATTTATGGAGAGCCCTGATAAAGAAAAATAGGTACTACAGTGCTGTTCCAACTCAGTAATCATCAAATCCAGCCACTTTTGCCCCTTCCAGATTGAAGAGGTTCCAATTCTGCCCTTTCAAAAAGCCTTCCAGGGCTTGAAATAGATTAAAGCTCTGCCAAACTCGAACATTGGTATCGATTAACAGCTGAAACTTGACAGTTGAAGGTGTTGATAGTCCAATCCAGCACAGACATACCCAGCCCAACCTGAATTAGAAGCATCTATCCAGGCAGAAATTGAAGTCCAATGATCTTTTTGTCTTTTTTAAAGTTGGTCTTTCTTTTTTGAGTTTTGTAAAAAGCAGTTCTGCTTGAAAACAATTCACTTTCTTATCATTCATTCTGGCAAGAACTACCAGCCTTGTACTGTGAAAAATTGTGAAGTCCTTACCCGTCTGAGGCAAGAAAAGAACTTACTTGAGAGATATTTCTCGCCAAAATTCACAATCATTTGTTTAGAAATCAGTAACTTTGGGTGCAAGTTATCCATTTTTAAAGAAGTCTGCTAAGGTTATCATTGCTAGCAATGGCTCGCTCATACAAAAAAGAAAGTTGATTTGTTGACCACAAATGGTTTTCAAGCCAATGAGGAACTTTATCCTACCATCACTGGAACAAATCTAAAATGGGTGAATAGCTTGTGAAGCTTTCCACGCTTCAGTTTTGTCAAATGCTTCTCTGTGAGCCCTGCCCGTAGCACAATCCTCACACGCATCTCCAATACATTCCAACCACCATTTCTTTATCTTGTAGCATCTTCAGACTAACATAGTTCAAATGACCAAATCTTCTATGCCATTTCCATGAGTGATCCTTAACTTCTGCTTTATTTGCCATCACGGGGTTCATGAATTCTGACTTCATAGGGAAGCATCTATTCCCTTTCATTGGAACATTAGCCACCAGCTCTTTCATTTCCTTATCAACATATATATTCACCATGGAATCACCAAATACTAGCCAATAGCCATGCTCAATCATTTGTCCAACACTTAGAAGATTTTCATCTAAGCGCGGTACAATCATTACTTCTTGTATGTATCTGAGCGTGGTACAATCATTACAATCATTCCCCTATTCCCATCTTCACCTTGCACTTCAAGCTCTTATCAGTGTTAGCAGTGACTTGTGAGCTGTCATATGGTTACTGCACCCACTATCAATATATCAAGCACCAAGGTCAGTTGGCTTTGATAGCGAGTGAGAGGCATAGAACATGTTGGCTGTCCTCGATGTTTGATTCTCTGCAAAATGAGCAACAGGTCTAGCCTTGTTTTGTATATTGCTAGACCAATTCCTGGCAATGTGTCCAAATGTGCTACATCGATTACACTTGACTTTATCTTTGAACCAACATTCACCATAATGCAACTTGTTACAGTGTTTGCATGTTCCTTTTTTTTTTTAATAATCATTCTTGTTAGATTGATCACCCCTTCAGTTTTCTTTCCTTTATTCTTCCAATTCTTCTTGGATTGACCACTGCCTGAAGAAGATGAGGAGCTAGCTCCCTTCATACTCATACTAGCAAACGTCTTCTCAATAATATTTTCAAAGTGTCTCTCACGCCTTTGCTCGAACACCTTCATGGTGGACACAACCTCCTGCATTTCTATTGTATCCAAATCCTTGGTTTGTTCAATGACCGTGCAAACAGGGCCATAAGTCTTAGTAAGACTTATCAACAATTTCTGCACAATTCTACTCTTAGATAACTCTCCTTCTGAAGTTTTAATTTGAGCACCCATGCTCTTTATTTCATTTATCAAATCAAACAGTCTAATCAAATAAGGAGATAGAGATTCATCTTCATGCATACGAGTATATTCAAAATCTCATCTCAAAACTTGCAATTTGACTGACCTTACACGCTCATCTCCTCTGTACTCTTGTTGTAGCAGGTCCCAAGCTCCTTTCGTAGTGACTTCCTTGGAGATTCTGGAAAAGAGCTCATCTGAGGCAACCTTTGGATGAGATCCAGTGCCTTTGCATCTTGCTTTAGGAGCTCAGACAATGCAAATTTGTCCAATGTCTCTATCTCCTTTGTTTTGCCTTTTGGATCTGGAACTACTACACCTTCTTCAACCAATTCCCAGATTCCGTACAATCTGAGGATTGTCTTCATACGAATCCTCCAGAGCTCATAGTTTTCTCCACTGAAGATTGGAGTTCGTGACTCCCTTCCAACTGACCCAGCCATGTCAGATCAGATCGATTTAGGATATGAAGATGTTGCGTTGAAATCTTCAAATCCTTGCAATGGAAAACAATGCCCAAATTCAAGAAAGAACCTTGCTCTATGATACCATGTTGGAATATTAGGTATTGATTTGGATTTTGGGGAGAAAAGGGAAGGAGATGAAAGAATGAGCTGGAAGACTTGTTTTATGCAGAAAACCATATGGGTTTTTGTGCAAAATCGCTCAACTATATTTCTCTTCTTTTATCAAATGATTTACATCAGCAAAGGTACAAAATTGAACCACAGATGTGTGTATGACACTTGGCAATTTCTTATAGGCATTGGAGCCACACAAAATTCTTCGATCAGAAAATGAATCTAAGCTGTTACTTAGACATTCCAGCTGTAAACAGTAAAATAGAAACAGTAAATGAATAAACCAATTTACACATCAACAAAAACAACCTCATAGTATTAAACTTATACTCTGGAAAATACATTGTCCGATCAATCAACTATGACACCAACACAATCTGAGTGGTAGATCCCGGCCTCTGCAAAAACGACTGCCCCTCGCTTCCTTGCTATTCTCTGTCGCCTTACAACTTCAGCTTCCAAGACCCGTACGAATGGTTAAGTTTCAATTGCACGGGCTATCCACAAATATGCATAAGTTCGGCCCCAATTATTTGTTTGACGGGTGAAAAAGTTCTAGCCCATTTGTCACTGTATGTGGACGCAAGTTCTTGCATTGGTAGCAGGGTTTATTATTATGTGAAGGCAGGGACTCTAACGACGAATTGATTTGGAGGATGGGTGTAGGGTAGATCGGACGGCTATAACGACATTTATGAAAAGGATCAACACGGTTTGTATCAGCATATATATACACGAGGTGCTGGTGTTTGGGTTTGAGCTTAAGTGGTGCCCTGATTTGTATATGCGTTACTCCTGCATATGAAGGAGCTTTTCTACACTTGTTTTCCAAACCAGTTCATAGGTATGTCGTGTGTGTGTGTGTGAGAGTTCTCAAATTCATATATTTTTCTCTTCAATTTAAAAACAATTGCCTTAATTTTTTGCACATATCAAAATGGTATCTTCATTTTTTTAATTTTTGATTATATAAGAGATATCGAGGTTCCAGCACATGACCTCGGCTGTAAGGGAAAAGTGCAAATTCGGTTTTCTAATGTTTAATGTTTTCTTCCCTTGTCATTGTAGGTCTCTTTCAGTCTCTGTTTGATTTGATGGATGGTAAGCAATTTTTGCCCAAAATTTTCTTCATTTTTCTTCATTCGGAATATTTTGTTTTGCACTTAGTTAGTTGTTTTTGACAGGACCTGCCCCGAATTCCTCGGAACCCGAGACGAATCTTATTGAAATCTCGACATTTCACCAATGCCGAGCCCACTCACTAAAACTGTAGCCTCCTTTTTCCAAAGAGGAATAAGGTCCCGAGACTTTTTGCCAAACTTTCGGCAGAGTCTCCCCAGTAAATTGAACTTTGCCCAAAAATTTCAACCTACATAAAAACACAATTTAATGTCCCAACCAACAGCATGCACAAAATAATTACATGCAATTCATTCAAACGGCCTTCGGCCTTTAAATAATCCAAAGCAAAACCACCACCAACACTCTTCAGTCAACAATATTCTCGACCATGCAGATAATGAATTCGAACAATTTTTATGAGTGCCCACTGTAATCAACATAACACAACCTCCAAAATTCCGTCATGTGAAGTTTAGCATCCGAACACAAACGCAAGTAGTTTAAGGCCTCAGCCCAAATCGTATCACAATCCAAACGGATTTTACCCCTATATTGTCCAGAACACACTAACACCATCCTCCCTTAGACAAACGGGAGTACGAACAATTATCTAATCACACCTCGGTTTCAACCAAGTTTTAGGATGAACGACAAGGTTAGATGCAAACTCAATAAAACAACATAACTAAATTTTAGTCAACGGCTGCACCTAGGTACAACCCTAGGCTACCTATGTACCCCTTGGGAGGGATCAAGCTACACGCAGTTCTTCCAACAACAACAATCACAATTCCTTAAATATAACAAAATATTAGAACAATCTTACATTTGCAACCCGACTCTTAAATTCTTTAATTTAACATTACAACCCAACCCACATCTAAAATTCATAACTCTCGAATCAAACCTTCTATATAAAACCATACCTGTAACCACCCGTATAGTGCATATCCTGCTATCACCCATCAACGGTATATGGAACACATACTTTCATCTGAAGGCAACCTTTATATTTTCCAAAGGCAACATTATACTCTTTTCGGAAGGCAAGGGATATATTTTCCGAAGGCAACAATGAAATCTTTTCCTAAGGCAACCGGTATATTTTCCGAAGGCAACCATGTAATCTTTTCCGAAGGCAACCGGGGAATGGGTGAAACTAGCCAACCACCTGTGTAGACAAATCAGCCAGGTGGTTGGGGAAAATCCTGGCCGGACGCCTGCAAAGTGATCTCAATACAGGTACAAGTAAATCACTGGCCGGACACCTAAAAAGTAATCTCCATGTAGGTACAGGCAATACACTGGCCGGACACCTACAGAATAATCTCCATGTAGGTACAAGCAATATCCACTAGCCGGACACCCACATACGCGGGTACATGCAATATCCACTGGCTGGACACCCACATAAGCGGGTACAGGCATATACTGGCCGGACACCTACAGAGTAATCTCCATGTAGGTACAGGCAGTTCAAATCATGTGCACACACTCTGCCAAGGCAATCGACCCAGTTCCCAAATCCTTTGTCAACACTATCATGAAAATGTCACCATCTCCACAAATCCACCTCCCCAACACTATGTTCCCAATCCTTTCTCGACTTCCCAAAGATCCGCTTATCAGCAAATGAACAAATCCCTTTGTAAACCGAGACCAATCCGTTAACAAATTCCATAACATCACTAACCTAAATATTTATACGTACCGATCTCAAACTCTCAAAAACATAAATTCTACATCCGGGAGTTGCATAAGGTAGTGCTAATAGCACTGGAACTAACATAAACCACAACTCACCAAATCAATTAACCCATACTCATCTTATCCATAATTTAAATTATTAAAATAATATCCAAGAGTTTCCCTATGCTAATATAAAACACTCAAAATCCCCACATAGCCAACATAACTCAAATGACGGTCGAGACTCCTTAATAAGGTCGTTCTAGTACTCCTTGAAGAGGGAAACTACCTCGAAAGAGTCACGGTCAACCGAGAGGTCAAACTACGCAAACTTGGTTAACCAGCCCCACGGGCCCATGACCTCCGTTTTACGATCCGAAAGTCTCTAAGGGTTCCACGAGGCCTAGGATATAGGTCCTGCTAGTTTGGTCCGAAACGGACGGCTAGATCGCTCACGATCGTATGATTGGACGGTAATTGTAAAACACAAACTTTAAGTTATTAAATCGAAACATCCGAGGCTCCGATCCACTATCAGTGAATTCCTACACAATCCTAGGAAATCCTAGATCAACATATACTGAAATGGAGTCAATCCAACAGTCCGAACATGTCAAACCCGGATAACGTGCAAAATGCGATATCCGATCGACGATCAAATGATACCTAAAACCGTGTCCGAGCATACCGTCGTGCTCGGGACGACATGAGGATTATTATATGACTCAAAGATGGGCCAACAAGTGGCCCACGCGCCGCCACACTCACCGGCAGCGCGTGCGTGGCTTGATCAAATCCCGGCAACCGGAAATCTCCAAAATTGGAAACCTAACTTCCTACCCTAGGTAAAACACCCTATTTGGAACCACTTTTGTTCTTGGACCTACCCCAAAAACTGACTGAAAGTGGTCGGGATTGTGATCCCAAAATCGGCAGAATCTTAATTCAAAAATCGAACTATCAACACTCAAAATCAACGAAATCCTACCTAACCATCAGCTAGATCATGAAAAATAGGTGAGAAAGCATACCTCTCTCGCCAGAAACGGTGGTCGGAGGAAGGAGAACGAGCGGCTAGAATTTCCTCCCAAAATCGGTAGGTTTTCTGCAAAATCTGGCGGCGTCGGAGAATAGGTGGGGAAGGACAGCGGAGTTAGGCCGGTCGTTTTGAGACTGGTCCCGGCCCAAACAGTGGCTGGACGTGACACTGGCAGCCGGCGGAACTTACAGCTGCTACAGTCCCGAGGGGGGTTTCGCGATCGAGGAGAGAGAGAGAGAGAGAGAGAGAGAGAGAAAAAAAAAAAAAAAAAGGGCTTTTCTGATTTTTATCATATCCTTTTCGCAATATTTACGATTGTGCCACTGTGGGTATTTTGATCATATCTCTCTTGTTACAACTCCGGTTCGAGCCCACCACGTGTCTATGAACTCATCTCGCCGTGCTCTATGCAACGGTACAGTCGAAATCCTCAAATTTCTTCCCATTCAAAAAGTCAACTTTAAACCTAATAAAATATTCTATGGGTAAAATGGTCTTTTATCATGTTTAATTAATAATTAAACATTTATTTAGGGCCGGGTCGTTAAATTTTCCATTTTTGGGTCTTTCATGCAGTCCAACGATATGCAGTACTCTCAATCCTCGGTAAGAGATTGTATCTTCTTTTAGTGAACATTTATTTTCAACATATATAAAATGGACAATGGCTAAAAACTCAATAACCCTATGGTGATGTTCTTGCGCATGCAGGAATTTTAGTTGTGGCAAGATTTGTACTTTTGCTTCCACTTGTCATTGCAGTTTTGGTCTATATATAGAGAAGAAGGAATTTGTCTATGTATAGCAGCACTGAAGAGTTTTTGCAAAGTGAAAGAAACTTTGCACCAATAAGGTACTCTTACTCAGATGTTAAGAAGATGACTAGTAAATTTAGGGAAAAATTGGGCGAATGAGGTTTTGGCACTGTTTTCAAAGGAAAGTTTTGCAGCGGCCGATTTGTAGCAATTAAGATGTTGACAAGTCCTGCTAAACTATGAAACCTAATATGAGAATATTTTTTTGTGGGAATTTTCTGTGTATTCTTCTCCTTGTATGACGTCATATTTATAATACAACAAACTTTAATGGGCAAGTAATAATAAACTCCTATTTCTATTTACAGTAGGAAAAAAGGAATTAAAGTAACTCAATTACAATTATAATAGGAATTCTTGGTATGAAAGGAAAGTAAGTCAATGGTCCACAAGTCTCGTTGGTGCATAGATGTCACTAATGCCCAACCGATCCAGTGAATTGTGGAATAATTTACTGAAGATTGTCTTTATCAAAATATCTGCCAATTGATCCTCTGACTTTATGAAAGGAAACTGAATCACTTTAGCTTCGACTTTCTATTTGATATAGTGTCGATCTACCTCAACATGTTTGGTGCGATCATGTTGAACTGGATTTTGTGCAATAGCTATTGCAGCCTTGTTTTCACAAAAGAGATTCATCACATATGTAGGTCTATACCCAATTTCAGTAAGCAACCACTTTAACCAAATGAGTTCGCAAATTCCTTTGGTCATACCTATGAACTCAGCTTCTGCACTGGATAAGGTGACCACCTTCTATTTGTTGCTCCTCCATGTAACAAATTGCTTCCATGAATGTGAAGTAATCGGATGTGGATTTCGTATCTGTTATACTTCCAGCCAATTCTGCATCTGTGTAACCATCAATATTCAGATGGCCATGTTTTGAGAACAAAAGTCCTTTTCAGGTGCATACTTCAAATATATAAGTATCCGAATAATTGCATTTGTGTGGTCTTCACTCGGAGAATGCATAAATTGACTGATGACGCTCACCACATAAGCAATGTTAGGCCGAGTGTGAGACAAGTATATCAATCTTCCCACTAACCTTTGATATCTTTCTTTGTTAGTTGGAACTTGATCCAGGTATTCTCCAAGATGATGATACTGAACAATATGAGTGTCTACATGTTTGCAATCTAGCATTCCTGTGTCTATCAATAAGTCCAAGACATATTTTCTTTGAGAGAGAAATACGCCTTTTTGTGATCGGGCCAGCTCAGTCCCTAAGAAATATTTGAGTCCACCTAGATTCTCCATCACAAAAAGTTTTGTAGCTAAGATATTTCATGTTTATCATTCCCAGTAATAATCATGTCGTCAACATAGATTATTAAAGTTGTTACCTTCCCTTTCTGATGTTTAAAGAATAGAGTATTATATGAGTTACTCTGTCGGAAACCATTGTTCTTCATTCCCATGGTGAACTGCCCAAACCATGCACGTGGTGACTGTTTCAGTCGCATACAACGCCTTTCGTAATTTGCATATTGTTCCAGTATGAGTAGCATTATATCAAGGGGAATGTCCATATACACCTTTTTCATGAGTTCTCCATGTAGGAGAGCATTCTTTACATCAAACTAGTGTAGTGGCCAGTCCAAATTAGCTGTGAGGGACAGTAAAACTCTAATTGTGTTCAATTTTGCAATTGGTGCAAAGGTTTCTTCATAATCTACACTGTTGAAGGAAAATGGTGATCTTCCTAATATAATTTCACCACCACTAATTAAATAATGGGGTTTTATTATTTTAGGTTCGACCCATTCGAGACGCAAGTCTCTTAATTACAATCCCTTGCTTCAAGGGAAAACCCTTTGATTCCATCATAAAGAAACAGAACGTGTGTGTTTGATTTTGCAGCTGCTCCCAAGTCCAACCTCAGGATGCCTACGTATCCTTTGCGGGAATCAAGCCACTCGTAGTTCAAAGATTCATGATGAATAAATGACTCATCACAAAACGAAGAATTTGAATGGGTTTGATTGAGGAGTTTGAGTGAATTTAGCTGAATAAACCAGGGATTCGATATGGAAATATGTTTGGGATGGTTGCATCTAGATTGAATCTCTAGATTGCCTACGTACCCTTTTAAAGGGATCAAACCAACGTAGTTCGAAAATTTAGAAATTAATGGGTAAGTGTGGCCCAATAATTTAGAGTTGGTGTCTTTGAGACGATTTGAAGATTTTCATAGGTAGATGACCTATGGGAAAAATTAGAAATTAATGGGTATGTATGGCCCAATAATTTAGAATTTGTATATTTGAGATAATTTGGGGATTTTCATAGGTAGGTGACCTATGGGGAAATTTTGAAATTAATGGGTAAGTGTGGCCCATTAATTGAGAATTTGTGTTTGAGATATTTGAATTTAATCTCATTGGAATTTTCATGGGTAGATGACCCATGGGAAAAATTTGGATGGTTTTGTACCACTTTTTCTTTTTGTCAATGTCCCAGAAAATTAATGAGCAATTTTGATTAACCCACTAATTTTCTAAAGTTGACATTTGCACTTGGACCCAAATATGGCTACAAGGATTTTTTTTTAACTAATCCATTAACCATATGATAGGGAATTTGGGCCTTAGGAAATTTAATGGGTAATTATTTGGGTTACCCATTAATTATATGGGCTTCTGAGAATCAATGGATAATTATTCTCTGACAGCCCATGATCCTATTTTGGGCTTTTGATGTTTGTTGATAGTTAGCCCATGAGCATGGAGCCCCAAAAAAAAACTTTGGTCCAGCAGGCGATTAGCTATCCAACTCTTTGCAGAGTTTGTTTCCTTCCAAGTAAAATCAGACCTTGCAATCCCATCTTTATCTGGAATACTTGTGATCAGTCCGAATTAAGAGCAAACACTGTTACTGTTCAGTCTTTAAAAAGGTACATGAAGTCACAATCGATACAGAGCCTTTGCAAACAAAAGGAGAAAACCAAAAAGAAAAACTGCCACAACACATCAAGAGGTTTCAGATTTTTTTTGTCTTTTTCCTCATTTTTTTCTCTGCAACACCAAGTTTCTTGTGTCTTTGTTTTTCTTTTCTTCCAATCTCCAACAAAGTGGCGTCAGCCACCTTCTTCTTTGTTTTGCTTTGACTTTTCTTCTTCTTTTTATGACTGTAGCAAACTTTTTTTTTGTTTTTGTTTATTGTCATACATCATGACATGTATATTGGTTGTTTGCTAAGAAACCAACAGATGGGGCATTCAATGCATAGGCTGCCCGAACGTGGCCCTTCCCAAGTTCTGCTTCTTTTCCTTTTTTTTTTTTTTTTTTATACCCATGTTTTCTTTTGGCTGGCACCATTCTCTCCCTTTAACCCAGCAACACCCACGAAGTGGCGCTCAGCCACTTTCTTTCCCCTTTTTTTTTAGTGGCTGTTTTCCTGCTTTAATTTTTTTCTGTCTGTTGTGATTTTGTGCCCAACAAGAGGATCATCTAAGAGAGAGAGGGAGAGAGGTTGTGATAAAAAAACATGGCCTCTATTTTCTTTTCCCCTTTTTTTTACAGATCTCCATTTTTTTCTCTGCCTATTCTTTTCTTCATGACTAACATCCTTTGCATTTTTTTTTTGATGTAGTTTGCTCAGAGAGAAAAATAAAGGCCTTCTTAAACAGAGATGGAGAGGAGTGGTGAGAGAGCCCAAGAGGTAATTCACGCTCTCTTTTTTCTGTACATTTTTTGAATTAACCCTCCAAACACCATTTCCATTTCAAAGGATTTCCTTTTGCTCTGCAGAGCTTTGTTAAACAGGAATCCTCTCATGGATTTGTTGTTCATGATTTAAGGGTTGCCACCCATTATGGATTTATCATCCAAGAGTTTTATTTGAGGGTTGCCACCCAATATGGATTCATCATCCAAGAAAAATGATTTGAGGGTTGCCACCCAACAAGAATTAATTGACAGGATCCATATACCTGTGAAAATGTCTCCTCTTGTATTTGTGCTCCTGCAATTTTCCTTCTGCAACAGTTTTCTTCTTCTGTCGTGTTCTCCTCCCTCTCTGTCCTCCTTTTCTCTTCTTTTTCTAATTTCTCTTTAATGCAGAATATTTATACTAAAAACTGAATAACCAGCTCCCCCAAAAATAGGAGCCACTAAACTCTCTTAAACGTTTTCATTGGTTTAGACCCCCACCTTTTTCCAAACTTCCCCCCACCTATCCAATCCCACGTTCCAATATTTTGTGATTTTTGTGATTTTTTTTATTCCAACAGATGCCCCCTCAAGCTTTGTGCGTGTGGCATTTTTTTTTTTACGCGTGCAAAGCTTGAGATGCCTTTAACTAGCATTATAAGCTAACATATGTATATGTTTTTTTTTTTTTTACCTTTGATTTCAGGTGATGGATGCTTATGGAAATCTTCACAAGGAACATGCTTCCGATGAATATGGTAGGGCCATGGCCTTTGGCCCCCAGTACATGAGATCTTGTCCTCTGGATTCGATCCGGCTTATGGTACCTCCTGAGAGTCGGACAACATGGTTCACCACAGATCACGTGAGTAGTGGACATCTCAAATTCAACCCCCATGAAGAAGACCGAGTTATTCAAATTTCTCAAGCCAAGGGCCCATGTTTTCTGGCCCACTCTTTGATGAAAGTAAACAATGAGATTGATGGAGATAAGCAGTGTCTTCCTAGAGATGAATTTTATCCGGCTATGCACAGGATCCTTCGTAACCAAATTTCGTGGGGAAGCAATTTCAAATTTTTCGGTCGGGCTAACTTTCGATCCTTTGTACTGGAGTGGACAGAGTCTATTTTGAGTGACTTTGGTGATGTCCTTCGTCAAGCTGATATATATGGGGCTGTGGCCATTTCTCGGTTCTCCTATGATTTTTGCCCTAATGTTTGGAGAGCATTCTGCGAGTTATGGGGGCCTTTATCCAACACATTTCATCACGGGAACGGTGAAATGGGCATTTCCTTATACGACCTAAAAGTTATTGGCGGGTTACCAATTTTGGGTCTCCCCTATGATGAATTTATCCCTTTAAACAGAGAATTATGCCGTGAAGACTTGTATCCTTCAACCACTGGTGAACTTTTGAAAATCCATGCTCAACTATGTGTTTTCCATAAGAAAGGGCAAGTTTTCCACGATCAATGGATTGAGCATTTCTTTCGAGGGGAAGCCATATATGGTGCTACGGGGAATAAAAATAACATAGTTCCCAAACATAAGGCCAAAGACCTCAAATTTCCCTTGAACATTTCACGTGAAGGACAATTGGCTGCTTTTTTAGCCTTTTGGCTTAGCCGTTTTGTTTTGCCCCTTGATAATGCTATAAGGCCAGAATGTTTCTATATGGCAAGTTTGATGGCGAGAGGGTTTAGAGTTTCACTTGCTCCAGCAGTGTTGGGACTTATTTATCATGCCCTCGGTACAATTGCTACTCATCGTAGGGGTCCTGGTTTAGCAAATGCATATCTTCCCATTCATTATGTGATTGGATGGTTAGGGGAGCACTTTCCTGATCTGATCGACCGTCGGAGTGACAATGATTTTCCAGCACATTACCCTCTTCTAGCGAGGTATAGTCAGATTGAAGCCAAATATGTCAGCTCTAATCAAGCTAGAATCATCTTCAGGAGTGAGTTTATGGTTTATCGTCCCAGTGTCTTCCTTGCACAAGAAGATTGCATTCTTTTAGACACAGAGAGCCTTGCGGACGATGCCTTTGAATTCTTGGTTTGTATGCGCTCTGCACTGTTTCCTGTAAGGTTAGGTGGCGATCTTTGGTTGGAGCCTTACTATCCAAATAGATTTGCTCGCCAGTTTGGCTTTGATCAAGGAGTTCCGGAGAACAAACTTTTATTTAGTGTATGTGAGAGGCAGCGATGCGGGATTGAGAAGTTGGCGAGAGCCCAAGCAGTCCTTCTGCGCAAAGATACCACAGCGCGTTTCTATATTCCGCGCTCCACCCGCATTGGGGAATGCTCTTGGTGGTATTGTAGATGGTGGATGACTGCATGTGCACCTTATATGGGCTTTTCTGTGTCAAAAATTTTCTCAGTGGTAGACAGGCATGTCCCAAGGAGGGACCACATCTTTGTGACTAATAATTTGAAAAGTATTTCGACCGGCATGAGCAAAAGCGGCTTTAATTCATCTTCACTTCTTCGTGGTGCTTCTTCGAGCAGAGGACACAAAAAAAGAATTCACAATGCTAAAGGGGAACATTTCTCAGGGGTTAATCACGTGATGCACCAATCCCAAAGGATTAATCGAGACTCACACCACAAACGGGCGCGACATGCAGATCACAACAAGGTTGAGGATGGAAGCTCTAGCCATGTTCTTGACGAAGAGAGTTCTAATCTGGTGCAGGGGGAAATGAGATTTGACGACATCCCTTTTCCTCGCGAAATGGAGCCTATTAACGTGGATAACCCAGCCTTTGAAGTCATTTCTTCAGGTGAAGAGGAAAATATTCATCATGAGAGTGCTAACTCCAGCATGGGTGGTAGTGGGTCAGACTTCCTGGCTGAAGTGTCTGAATTTCAACAAGTTCAGAATAGCCCAGCTGATGATCAGTTTCCTGAAAGTGTTGGGCCTATAGCAGTTATGCGCCCCCTCCAAAATTTGGTATCAGTCGCGAACTTTGTTCATCAGATTTTTGGGAATGGGGTAAACCAGAATAGGCGGGAGTTTATCAGTAGAGAAATTGAAGGTATCTTTAGCAGACTTTACTCTTCAGAGACACCTGCTCAACTTCATATGCACCATTCTGAGATCACCAAGGCCCTTCGACTTTTGGGGTCAACCGTTGACATTCTTGGGTGTGGTGAAACTGCGTTTAAACAGTTTGTCCAGCTTGTGGATTGGATTTTTGAGCTTGCCAGGCGACATTCCAAGAGCAGTGCCTATATTGAAGCCTTAGGAGATGTGAATATTGATGTGATTCATGATTTGATCCGCCAACACGAGGAATGTTTAAACACCAAGCTGGCTCTTGAGGCAGAACTTACAGAGGTTGCTAAAGAGATTGAAGACTTGGATGTCAAGGAAGTTACCATCAGGGAAGCAGAAGAGAGAGTTCGCCAGATGCGGGAAGAGCATGAAGCTAAGAAAACTTCCCTTAATATGCAAAAGATGAACTTTGAGATTTCTTTGGAGCATCAGAATGAACAAGCAATACAGCTTCAACAATCCAGAATTGATGCTAAAGAAGATCTACTTCCCCAGATCGGGAGCACTCGACTGTCAATGAAGGCTCAAGAGCGAGAGATCCACCGCCTAATCAATGCCCTGTTTTCTTCTTGTAGCGAGCTCTAAGTGATGATGGAAATGAAAATGCACTCTACTACTTGAGTAGAACACTCGTAGGGGCAGAACAAAATTACACCCCTATCGAAAAGGTCTGCCTTGCATTAGTGTTTGCTGGCCAGAAACTACGACACTACATCCTCTCTCATAGAGTCATCTTGATTTCCAAGGCAGATCCCCTCCGATATTTAATGTCCAAGCCTGTGCTCTCTGGGCGAATAGCCAAGTGGTCACTCCTCCTCTCTGAGTTTGAGATAAAATTTGTGCCACAAAAGGCGATCAAAGGGCAAACTCTTGCTGATTTCTTGGCTGCTCATCCTACTCCCGACAACATGGAGTTACCTGCAGATTTGCCTGATGAGGAGGTGTTCACAACAGAAACACTTACATGGCAACTATATTTTGATGGGGCAGCAAGAAGAAACGGAGCTGGGGCAGGATTAGTATTCATCACGCCGTCTGGGGGCTTAATCCCATACTCATTCTCCTTACTAGCTTTATGTTCAAATAATGTGGCAGAATATGAGGCACTCATCATTGGCCTTGAAATTGCCCTCGAGATGCATATTGATTGTTTGCAAGCATATGGTGATTCACAGTTGGCCGTCAGACAGTTGAATGGTCAATATGCAGTTAGAAATGCTACTCTCGTCCCATACCATGAAAGGGCGAAGTATCTCATGTCACAGTTTCAAGACATTCATGTTAGTCACATCCCGAGGTCGGAAAACGATAAAGCTGATGCACTAGCTAATTTGGCTGCATCGTTAACACTACCTAGCGAAAGGGATATCCAAGTCACCGTTGGGGAACGTTATTTACTATCCCCAGCTATAGAGAGAATTGAAGAAGTTGTGGATTCAAACGTTATTACGTCCTCCGAATGTGAGGAGGAACCGGATGATCTTGATTGGCGCCATCCCATAATCGAGTATCTACTACTTGGCAAGTTGCCAAATGACTCAAGGAAAAAGGCTGAAGTCCGACGCAGAGCCACTCGATTTCTGTACTTAAATGATACCTTGTACAAAAGATCATTTGATGGTATGTTGTTAAGGTGTCTGTCGAAACAAGATGCAACTAAGGCCCTCCATGATACTCATGCTGGCACTTGTGGTGCTCATCAAGCTGGTCCAAAACTCTCGAACCAACTGAAGAGATTGGGTTATTACTGGCCAACAATGGTCCGAGACTCAATAAAGTTTGCAACCACATGTAAAGATTGCCAATTACATGGAGACTTTATTCACCAACCTCCCCAACAATTGCATCCGACAACCTTGTCTTGGCCATTTGAAGCTTGGGGATTAGATGTTATTGGCATGATAAAGCCTAAGTCATCACGTCAACATCAATACATCTTGGCCGTGACTGATTACTTCTCTAAATGGGCTGAAGCAATTCCTTTAAAGGAGGTACGAGCAGACGATGTTACAAACTTCATAAGGAACCACATCATCTACCGTTATGGGGTTCCATCGAAGATTATATCTGACAATGCATTGTATTTCAAATGCAAGTCCATGACCAAGTTGTGTGAGAAGTATAAGTTTCAACACTCATTCTCCGCGAGTTACAATCCGTCATCAAATGGTCAAGCTGAAGCTTTCAATAAAGTATTGTGCAATATCCTAAAGAAGATGGTCTCAGGAAACAAAAGAGATTGGCATGAACGCCTCCCTGAAGCATTATGGGCTTACAGGACGACCATACGCAACTCAACAGGATGTACACCGTATAATTTGGTGTTTGGTTCCGAGGCTGTTCTACCGTTAGAAGTCCAATTGCCATCATTAAGGGTAGCATTACAGCTAACAAACCCCGACGAGAACGCAAATGTGAGACTGGCGGAATTGGAAGCTCTCGATGAGAAAAGATTGGCGGCTCAACAAAGGCTCGAAATATATCAGGCTCAGATGGCAGGGGTATTCAACAAAAAAGTTAAGTTCAGATCTTTCTCAATTGGAGACTTGGTTTTAACTGTCCGAAGACCCTTCGTCATTACTAGGAAAATGCATGGTAAATTTGAACCCAAGTGGGAGGGGCCCTATGTCATTACTAAGGTTTTCTCCAAGGGTGCCTACGAGTTGTCAAACTCCGAAGGCAAGTGCATATATCCTTGTGTGAACGGGAAGTTCGTCAAGAAGTTTTACGCCTGATGCTAAAAAAAAAAAAAAAAAGAGACCCGTTGGACTGAAAACCCAAAAGGGCTGTTCAAGCAAAAGTTAGGGTAAATTAAAAAATGCTCGTTGGGCTGAAAACCCGAAAGGGCGGCCCAAGCAAAAATTAGAGCACCAAAAAAAAAAAAAAGGCTTTGTGGGTTGAAAACCCGAAAGGGCGGCCCAAGCAAAGAACTACGGTTGACTTGATCCCTAAAAAAGGGGTACGTAGGCAGTCTAGTCTCTAAAAAGCTAGATTCAGTCACAAGACCCAAAATTCCCCTTCATTACCTCAATTCAATGAGGGTGAACTACGTTCGGCTTGATCCCTCCAC